>NC_051273.1:36088813-36460479 GCF_015220745.1 Sebastes umbrosus
AAAAACAAGTGTTGCCATTTGAGCAGAGCAGTAGCCATATGGACGCCCCCGTCAGCCCAGTCAACAGCTCCAGATGTTTGATCCAAGCACGGGAAGTACGAGCCAACTGTTAGCCTGGAAGAGCAGGGCCGCGGGGCAACTCACAGCGCCTTCCTCCCATATGCCGCGGAGGGCCTTTGCCTTGAGGCTGGCTCAGCGAAGATGAATGTCTGTCTCCGCTCTAGAAAATACTCCGCTCTGACCATTTCTTGGTGCCTGACTCTTGTAAAATGTTCTTGTCATCTGCTGTGCTGCAGAAAATGCTCCAGGTGTCTCTCTGGACTGTGCTAAAATGATCGCTCGGCTAGATGATGTGAGGAGGAACACAATGAACATGCACTGCCTTCAAGGTATACTGAAATTAGTCCAGGCTTTTTTTTTAATGACAGATGACACTAAATGAACATTTGTATGCTAACACTGCTGTTAATGGCATTTCCCTTACAATGAGTGGGAGAGTGCAACATTTTTACAGCTGTTTGTTGGGATATGGAACAGGGTTGATAGCAATCTTTTATCCCAGCCCGTTCGCATGAAAAGGCGTATAAATGCCACAATAATAATGCGTTTGGCGTGCAATAAGTACGGCATTCTTGATTTATGCGTCTTTTGTACGCCATGTATCCTGTACTGACTGCAATGTAAACCGTGTTCGACACCGATGTTGATCGATGTTTTTTGTTAGTGACGTTCGTCACTTTTTTTTTTTTTGACATCTGTGATGTGTTTTCTGAAGTTGTGTTACGTTGTTTCTGTACGCGTTTTAAGCCCAACCATAACATCTCTTACCCTAACTAAATGGTTTTCTTGCCTAAACCTAACTGCGGACGTTTGCTTGGCATACAAATGACACGTGAAAAGGCTACAATGCATACTCATGACACGCGGAATGTCCGTGTAATGTTGTGCTATTTATATGCCTTCCCGTGAGACCGCGTTGTTTATCCAAGACCGTGGGTTTGGTTCTAGAAGTGGGCTATTTCCTGCATTTATTTACATTTACACTATGTTAGAGTAGACAGGCAGGTTTTGTTTTCCCTCTTATTTTTGGAAATTGCTAGTTAGATAGCTGTGAACCTAAGTTAGAAGAAAGTGAGTTTGTATTTCAATTGTTCAATAATTTGGTGCCATCTGGTGTCCGCTCACCTCAGTTGATTCATTTTGAAACTTTAGATCCTCTTTTTCAAGTTTGTAAATATTAATTATTTGACACTGACAAAAATGACAATCAATGCCCGAGCACATGGGCCTCATGTTGCTTCCCTCATCCCTAGACCGCTCTGGGACGCACCCAGGAGGGATATGTTTGAAGCTGTTAGACTCACCTCTTGAAGAGCAGAATAGCAATGACTATGATGATGATGAGAATGACCGCCAGCACTGGACCCATCACCCAGAGCATCTCTGGGTCCTCAGTTTGTCGGGTCATCCCATTGTGGAGCTTCACCATGATGGGCTCAGAGAACGGGGTGGCCGCAAACGTCCTCTGCTGCAAATGACAAGAGGATGATCCAGAGTCAGGGTCAAACAAACACAGGACTTTAACCCAGGAGACCACTGTTTGTGTACCGGGTGAAACCAAATGTAAATGTTGAGTCTACGCTTCTTACATAACCTTGCTACGCTTGTAACGTAACGTTACGTAAGAAAGTGCGGTTGTTATTTATCTAAGCTTGATACGTTGCTACTGGGTTGTCAAAGTTGACACGATAATAATGCAAATTCTTTTCTTTTTTCACGCCACTAATTTCCTTCACAAATTTCTAAAACTGGCATGGCCATTTTCAAAGGGGTCCCTTGACCTCTGGCCTCCAGATCAGTGAATGTAAATGGGTTCTATGGGTACCCACGAGTCTCCCCTTTACAGACATGCCCACTTTATGATGATCACATGCAGTTTGGGGCAAGTCATAGTCAAGTCAGCACACTGACACACTGACAGCTGTTGTTGCCTGTTGGGCTGCAGTTTGACATGTTATGATTGGAGCATATTGTTTTATGCTAAATGCAGTACCTGTGAGGGTTTCTGGACAATATCTGTCATTGTTTTATGTTGTTAATTGATTTCCAATAATAAATACAGTATATACCTACATTTGCATAAAGCAAACATATTTTTCCACTCCCATGTTGATAAGAGGATTAAATCTCCCTTTAAGGTACATTTTGAACAGATAAAAGAAAATGTGATTAATTTACAATTAATCGTGATTAACTATGGACAATCATGTGATTAATCGCAATTAAATAATTTAATTGATGGACAGCCCTAGTTGTTACGGTTCTTACATTGAGTTGTTAGAGGTGGGACCAAGTCAGAGTTTTGTAAGTCACAAGTCTGCACTCAAGTCCCAAGTCAAGACAGGCAAGTCGCAGGTCAAGTCCCAGGTCAAGTCCCAGGTCCTAAACTTTGAGTTTCGAGTCCTAAACAAGTCATAACGTGCTCTTCACCAAATGTAATGCCATGTTAACAACAGAGTATCTGGTGTTTGGTAGTGTAACGTTAGTTCTTCATGGATTTCTCCTGCAACTTGGCTGGTTGCTGTCAGATTGGTTCAAACAAAGTGGATCTTGGGAGTGAAGTGTCGGCTTGCTGGGAATGAATAAAATTGCTTATATGTTCTAGGGGTGCCAGCTGGAGTTTCATCTGACAATTTAATGTTTGACATTCTTTTATGGTCAATCCCTTCATGGATACATGAATCAGCGCTCCATACACTTTCAATTAATTATCAAGAAAGGACAGAGAACCTGAAAACAGCTACATACACACACTCTCTCTCACACACACACACACACACACACCTTGGGATGGCTGACACCTGATTTAACCATGCACATTCTCTCAGTTTTACTGGGTGTCTACTAGGGATGCACTGATACCGATATTAGGCTGATACTGACTCAAATAGCTGGATTGGGTATCGGTGACAATGGGGCTAATTTATTCAAGTTTCAAGGTTATTTATTTGTCATTTTTCAATTCCAGCAAAGCAGTGATTGGCAATGAAGATCTTTGGTCTCCGGTTCCTTCAACAATGCTCATAAAATGTATATTGTATTGTATATGTATACTATATAAAAGGTATACAAGTACATGTAAAAGCAAAATGATAATCTAATGCATAAAATAGTGCAGTTAAAATAAATATAAACATACAGACGTAGGCAAAGTTGTTGGTACCCTTCCGTTAAAGAGAGAAAAACCCACAATGGTCACTGAAATAACTTGAAACTGACAAAAGTAATAATAAATAAAAATTTATTTTTCTGAAAATTAACTAATGAAAATCAGCTGTTGTTTTTGAATTGTGGTTCAGCAGAATCATTTTAAAAAACAAACTAATGAAACTGGCCTGGACAAAAATGATAGTACCCTTAACTTAATATTTTGTTGCACAACCTTTTGAGGCAATCACTGCAAACAAGCGATTTCTGTAACTCTCAATGAGACTTCTGCACCTGTCCACAGGTATTCTGGCCCACTCCTCGTGAGCAAACTGCTCCAGCTGTCTCAGGTTTGAAGGGTGCCTTCTCCAGACTGCATGTTTCAGCTCCTTCCACAGATGTTCAATAGGATTTAGATCAGGGCTCATAGAAGGCCACTTCAGAACAGTCCAATGTTTAGTTCTTAGCCATTCTTGGGTGTTTTTAGCTGTGTTTTGGGTCATTATCCTGTTTGAGGACCCATGACCTGCAACTGAGACCAAGCTTTCTGACACTGGGCAGCACATTTCGCTCCAGAATGCCTTGACAGTCTTCAGATTTCATTGTACCCTGCACAGATTCAAGACACCCTGTGCCAGATGCAGCAAAGCAGCCCCAGAACATAACCGAGCCTCCTCCATGTTTCACATTAGGTACAGTGTTCTTTTCTTTGGATGCTTCATCTCTTCGTCTGTGAACATAGAGCTGATGTGACTTGCCAAAAAGCTCCAGTTTTGTCTCATCTGTCCAAAGGACATTCTCCCAGAAGCTTTGTGGCCTGTCAATATGCATTTTGGCAAATTCCAGTCTCGCTTTTTTATGATTTGGTGTCCTCCTGGGTCGTCTTCCATTAAGTCCACTTTGGCTCAAACAGTGACGGATGGTGCGATCTGACACTGATGTACCTTGACCTTGGAGTTCACCTCTAATCTCTTTGGAAGTTGTTCTGGGCTCTTTGGTTGCCATTCGTATTATCCGTCTCTTCGATTTGTCATCAATTTTCCTTTTGCGGCCACGTCCAGGGAGGTTGGCTACAGTCCCATGGACCTTAAACTTCTGAATAATATGTGCAGCTGTAGTCACAGGAACATCAAGCTGCTTGGAGATGGTCTTATAGCCTTTACCTTTAACATGAAGGTCTATAATGTTCTTTCTGATCTCCTGAGACAACTCTCTCCTTAGCTTTCTGTGGTCCATGTTCAGTGTGGTACACACCATGATACCAAACAGCACAGTGACTACTTTTCACCCTTTAAATAGGCAGACTGACTGATTACAAGTTTGAAGATACCTGTGATGCTATTTACAGGACACACCTTAGTTTAACATGTCCCTATGGTCACATTATTTTACATCTTTTCTAGGGGTACCATCATTTTTTGTCCAGGTCAGTTTCATTAGTTTGTTTTTTAAAATGA
This sequence comes from Sebastes umbrosus, assembly GCF_015220745.1. Lineage (NCBI taxonomy): Eukaryota > Metazoa > Chordata > Actinopteri > Perciformes > Sebastidae > Sebastes > Sebastes umbrosus. Next base: position 36,093,478 of record NC_051273.1, read on the forward strand.
TTCTGTTGAACCACAATTCAAAAACAATATCTGATTTTCATTAGTTCATTTTCAGTAAATTTTTATTTATTATTACTTTTGTCAGTTTCAAGTTATTTCAGTGACCATTGTGGGTTTTTCTCTCTTTAACGGAAGGGTACCAACAACTTTGCCTACGTCTGTAGGTAAATATAAAATAGTAATGCAAATGTAAATTTTTAAATTTGTAATTTCGTTGATGACAGTATTTCAGATGGGAAAACTGAATGTAAACAGGATGTAGTATGTATTTGCATTATGAAGAGTAATATATATGAACAGAGGTGTAAACAGGAATATAGTATGTATATAGAAGTAATATGTATGTATATATATATATATATATATATATATGTGTGTATATATACAGGGGTGTCACAGTTTGTAAAACAGTATGTAAAGAATGTAAAGTAAATAAAGGTAAAGTGTTTAAATTCTATATTTATATACTATATACATTACAGACTGGAATTTTAATTCCTGTTTAATTTTTGGCCAATTTGTTTCTGCATTAATAGTTTACACTTGAATTGTAATTCCTGTTAATTCTGAAGATTATTTTCCAAGTTGCTGGTGTATGATTTATTATTTTAATAATAACAATTCAATACATTTATATCTATGTATTTATTTGTTACATTTTGTTTTACAAAGTTAGGAAAGCAATGTTCAAGTCAAGCCTGATTATACCTTACACGTAAAATAATGATCCCAGTCACTTCCACCCAGTGAGGCATACAGTTTATTAATGAAACACTGGTATCGTATCGGTACTCAGCGTCGGCCGAAGCCCAGGTATTGCTATCGGTACCGTTATCAGGACTGAAAATTCAGATCAGTGCATCCCTAGTTTCTATCATGGCTGAAGGCCATCTACCGCTGTGTTACCAAGGGGATGTTTAACCAAAGAAACCTTCACCAGCCCACACAGCAACAACACACTGAGAAATCAAAGGATCAGTCTGTCTCTCTGTGTCCTTGACAGATAGCTGAGGTGTCCAGGTTAGATATGAACTTTGTTTTTTTCCCTTTCTTTATTCACACGCTATGCAATCTTTTCAGTAGCAACCCAGAAGTCGCTCACTGGAAGGGAAAAGCGAAGGGTTCCCACTGGTAGTTGTGTGATCGCTGTCTCTTGTCAATAGTCAGTCCAGCCAATATCATGGCTACACTGTCAGAAGAGGGATGTGGTGCTCCACAAAGTAGAGCTAGCTGTATAGTTTTAAGTGCCTAATCAGCTCAGAACATGTCCTTTTTAAGAAGTTAGGCTACATTAAAGCCAGTATTTGCTACATGTTCCAACAGCCAGAGAGTATAATTAACGGTGCCTTGTGGAGTTTCTGTTTGTATTCAGTGTTTCTCATCAAATGTGCATGTGAGAAACAAAACAGGGGACGCACTAATACAAAAACTGTTCAATAGGTCAAAAACTCTACAGGGTACCTTCTATCTCTTGAAGATAAATCAAGATGATGCTTGCCGTCCACACTCATCTGTCTACAAGCCAAGCTTTTGTCAACAAAAACTATGATTAAAAATATACATCAACAACCGTTTTTGATGAAAAGACAAAAAGCCACCTTTAAAAACTAAAAAATTATCCAAAATGTGAAAGATGAACGGACAGATTTATGAGCTAAATGCATCCAAAATGCCACAAAAATTGAACAAGAAACTACCAAAACACGCAGACCAACAGGGTGAGTTATTGAAAGCAAAGCTGACATTAACATGACAACATAAAGGGCTATGGATGTAACTGTAACACTTCCGTTACTTTCAGTCGGCTAGTTTTGGTGTTTATAGGCTATTAATAGGAATGAGTGCAGGATTAATGTGCAGTCAATCCTAAATCTTCACCTATCTGTCTATTGAAGGGTTAGTTTTGCACTAAAGGGCGGGTCCATCTGCAATCTTTTCTTTGCAAAAATCAATGATGTAGGTTACCAAAGTAAGCTAATCAATAAGGTGATTATATGAATGATGTGAACACTAGCGCTAGCTGAGTCAACGTTAGTTGTGCTAGGTTGGAAAAAACGGAAAGGGTTATTTTGGATTTTTTGGGGTTGTATGATATACTCCCGCGTTCTGCGAGGTAAAATTGTAGTTTCTATGAATGGAGTCTGGTGGCTTTAAAGAGAGCCAGATAATGGCTTCAGTTTCCCGTCGGAGAGGGCTGTCTGATGGCGAGGTAAAGTGGCTGTGGGTGGGAGCAGCAGAAAAACTGATTTTAGCCACCAAAAAGAGGCCAACCTAAAAGCAGTTTTATATATATATATATAAAACTGCTTGACTATATATACTAAAATTGTATATATATATATACAGTATATGCATGATTAGTGTGTGTTAGTTTAGTGAGGCAGGATTCCATATGAGAGTATGGAGGAGCTTTAAGTCCTGCACACACACACACACACACACACACACACACACACACACACACACACACACGCACACACACACACTCTGTGCTGACAGGTGAAGGCAGCTAGTTAATTGTGACAGTGGTTAGAAAGCAGCAGGGACGGAGGGTTGGGGGTGGTGGTGGTGGGGTTAGAGGAGGAGAGTGAATCAAAGGTGAGACAGGCTGCTGTGCCGGATGTTCTGGATGTTCTGGATGTGGGAGTGTACGTGTTGTTGTGAAGAGCCCCCTCTGAGGCCAGGGAGGAAGGGACAAGCACAGTGGAGGATCCGCATCAGTGACATCCTTTGAGGACAAATCCAATAATGCAAACAACTTCACTGTGCCTTCTGGACAGCAGCGGAGACCTGAGGCCGGCCCTGGCTATTTCCCTGCCATCATTAGACGACATGGCAGCCTCTCCTGTCCAAACTCACAGTGCAGGACGAACTCACACTGCTGCTAGGAGACACCTAACGTCTCAGATGGTGTCAGGCTCAGCAGGTTGAGCTGTAATTAATCATTATCCGTCACTCTTTGAGACGGGTTCAAGTCTATCTTTAGCTCACATACAAGTTTTTTTTTTTAGTTTTTTTTTACCAGTATAGATGTTTTTAGTGGTGTATTTGTGTATGTGTGTATTGTACCTTACTTAAAGCTAAGGTCGGTAATCTTCTTCAAAAACATTTTTGTTATATTTGTTGAAATTCTCATTAGACCCCGACAGCATTCAATAAATCAAATGCTATGACAAAAAAATAGAAACAAAAAAATATCTGGTATCTGTTGCTGTTGCAGGACTGTAATAACCCGTCCAATCATTTCAGTCGGCCCAAATGAAATTATTGGACGGGCTACCTGTCTACCTAGTGCACTCTGTCTGTGCACTCATTATGCTAGCTTGAAGCTAGCTGTGAGTACTAACAATAGACATGTTCGCTGTTTATGTTCATCGTGATAATGTTGGGGTGTTTGGAGGGAGGCCTGGACGGACGGACTGTCAATATTGCCAACTTGGCAACTTTCTCGCTAGATTTAGAACATTTTGGAGCTAGTGCTGCTATAGCTACTTTCATTGAAAGAGTTAGCAACACTGGACTGGGTTTTTTTCTCAGTTGGATGATTTTTTTAGCGTGCTCTTGCTAGTTTCTTAAGATTACCAGATTACCATGATTCCAGTTAATTACAACTTGGGTCTTGTTTTTGTAGTTTTCTCCGTCACCTCTATCAGTTATGATAACAGTGATGGGAACATGGTGGCATCCAAAATCCAACAAAACTAATTAGACCCAAGTTGAGCCTGACAGTTCATAATTGCTCCGGAGCTTTAAATCATATCACACATCATCAGCAGATAGAGTTTTACATTGGGAAAGAGACGTCTTTAACTCAGCAGATCTTTTTCTTTGAGAAAAATCAACTTCCCAGTTTGAACACTCGAATAGCCCCTTATTTAAACCATTATGTCCTAAAAGTTGTAGAATGCACTAATAGCTGAATCCAGAGTTATTTCCCTTCCTCCGTTCATGTGAATGAGACCCAGACCGAGGCTGGAGCGAGGGCTGGGAGGAGGAGTTAAAGGAAACGCTACTGCGCCTGCTCTATGGACCCAATGGATGCAGAAGATCGAAGGATGACCCGAGTACCTTATCACTCGTCAGTCGAGCCATTTTGGCTTCATTCACCACTGGGCAACTCTCATAGGAATGAACGGGGCCCCGCCTCCAACGCTGGATCCAGTTCTCTTTATACATCCATGGCTCAATAATAAAAGGATTTAACATCAGTCTGCATCTGCTGATAAAGACCTTGGGATACCGTCAAAAGGTCTGGAACCAGGGAGTAATTGGACCTTGTGTTGAAATAGTTTAGTCAGACCCCAATTGTAATAAACTGTAATTATCTTTTATTGACATTATTACAATATTATAAAGTATTGTTGTCTTAGCCATAGCCTCACACCTTCACCTTCACTTTCACCTCACAGCATAGTGCCATAAAACTCTGTTGCCATTCGAAAACAATTAAGAACACATTAAAAAAGAATGAGTGACACATCCCCTCACTGTGATTAGCACAGCCAGTGTAGTTTACTGTGAAACAACTCTACGACTGCATTTACAGTCTCTGCAGGGTAGATGTTGTTTGTCTGCTTGCTTGTCGGAACTTGTGTCGTATCCTGTATAAATGAGTGTTACTGGATGCTGTACTGCAGCACCAGCAGTTACTGTTGAGCCATCAAACTGACTGATGATATTTACATTTATACTTCAGTCCTTTTCAAATTTTGTAGGCGATGGAAATGTCTTGAATACTGTGACCACTGGTCACAATGAAACACTTTGTTTGTTGTTTATTGCTTTCTAACAGCAATGTAGTATGGAATATAAAGATGAATAATTATGACCTGCAGTCAGTAATCAACACAAAATCAGCATAAATCAGTCAGTTATCATTAAAAAGGTTTTACTGACCCTTTTATAGCCGACGTCATGATTACGTCACAGTGTTAGCTGGAGGCAGAACAAAGGAAAGGCTTCATATGATATCAGTACCTTCACTCTGGCTCTAAAACTGAACCTGCTACAGCCCATGGGCGCCAGAAGTATCTGCTCAGAGTGCACCAGATTGATGCATTTAACTTTAAAATGTTCAAAACTAGAGGGTCCGAGGTCACCCACCACAGTCTCAGAATCCTGTAGGAAACACTGTATTATCTTACGTCATCCAAAGCTGCCCCCCCCCCCCACACACTTTAAAACTCATTCCGGCGTCGCTGCTACAGCCTCTGAAAGACAGTAAAATTGGTTGGGATTGCCCGTGATCCCTCTGGTCTCAGGGGGTTAATAAGTAAGTTAAATTGCTCAAACCTTTTGAAATGATTCTTGTTGAAATAAGCCAGTGATGATGAACGGCTGCAGCCAGAGGAGGAGAGTGATGTCTGCTTCATGGACAATGATTTGGGAGGGATGATATTAATGTTGGCCGGCTGATGGTGAGTGTGAGAGCACTGAACTGAATAATCTCTATAGATTTTTTTATAGATAGATATTCTCACTGGATCATGTTGTCTGCTCTGTTCTCATCTGAACCCACCACCCCCACCCAAAGGGAGAGGTAGAAGTAAGTCAAGACATTTCCACCATAAACTGATGCAGAAAGATTCACCAGAATGCAGGAAATGAAGTGTTTGACGCTCATATTTCCATTTTACTAGCATCTAATAGAAATGCCCATACCATCTAAGTATCGGGATGTCCATGAGTTATTCAGCTGTTATTTTATTTTTTGAGTACATCATACGTATTCCTATATATAAAAAAGAAAAAAAAAAAACATGATTCTAAATGAAGTTTCCTGTACCTTTAAATGATAGTTTTCCTCTAGGATATGGAAGATGCAGTCAGATTAAACGCTTAGTTTGATTATTCAGAAGGATTAGGATGCTGAATTCCATCACAAGAGTAAAGTAAACAGCCATCCAGATATACTAGATATATATACAGTATACAGTATACACTGATCAGCCATAACACTATGACCACCTGCCTAATATTCAGTAGGTCCCCCTTTTGCCGCCAAAACAGCCCTGAGCCGTGGAGGCATGGACTCCACTAGACCTCTGAAGGTCTGCTGTGGTATCTGGCACCAAGCCGTCAGTAGCAGATCCTTTAAGTCCTGGAAGTTGCAAGGTGGGGGGGGCCTCCGTGGATCGGACTTGTTCGTCCAGCACATCCCACAGATGCTCCATCGGAGTGAGATCTGGAGAATTTGGAGGCCTAGTCGACACCTCCAACTCGTCGCCATCCACATGATGTAAAAGAAAACGTGATTCAACAGACTGGGCCACCTTCTTCCATTGCTCCGTGGTCCAGTTCTGATGCTCACGTGCCCCTTGTAGGCGCTTTTGGCGGTGGACACGGTTCAGCACGGGGCACCCTGACCGGTCTGCGGCTACGCAGCCCCATAAGCAAAACAAACTGCTCCTCACTGTGTGTTCTGACACCTTTCTATCAGAACCAGCATTAACTTTTTCAGCAGTTTGAGCTCCAGTAGCTCTTCTAGTGGATCAGACAACACGGGCCAGCCTTCGCTCACCACGTGCATCAATGAGCCTCGGGTCTGACCCTGTCGCCGGTTCACCGGTTTTCCTTCCTTGGACCACTTTTGGTAGGTCCTGACCACTGCAGACCGGGAACATCCCACAAGAGCTGCAGTTCTGGAGATGCTCTGACCCAGTTGTCTAGACAGCACTATCTGGCCCTTGTCAAAGTCCCTGGCTGGCCCATTTTTTCTGCTTCCAACACATCAACTTCAAGTTCAAAATGTCCACTGCCAGGTGCCATAGTAACCAGATAATCAATGTTATTCACTTCACCTGTCAGTGGTCTTAATGATATGGCTGATCGGTGTATATGGTATGTATGTGGAGATTTTGCCGTGTGTGGAAGGATCTAAGACCGTGGCATGTCAAGATGCATTTGTTTCATTTCAGCATTCCACAGCGTGACAAATGTTCAACAAATCTCTCACAGCCACAAAGGTCATGTATAATTCATTTGTAGCCTAGTTGTCAGCCCTGACATCACAAGCTCTCACAGTGACTGTTAGAGTGAAAACATGTGTGAAAAATGTGTTGAAATTAATGAATCAATAAGGAAGCAAAGCCGGTCGAAGGGGTGACATTGTTTTAACAAGCAGCATTCTTCAATTGTGTTTACAGCTTTCACCCAGAGGAGCTGCAGCCAGGGCTGGAGCTGCCGGAGCCTCGTCGAGCCAGAGCCCTGTCAGGCGTACACGAATATTTATAGTCTCATTCACTAACACAGTCCAACTTGCTGCACTTGTCTCGCAGAACATAAAGTGACAAGCGGCACAGTTACTTAAAGAGAATTACGCCTCACAAATTGATCCGTGTAACTCCAATTTAATGTTTATTACGTTGCCAATATCCAACTGCTTTATAAATCTGCACTGCAGCTCACTAATCGGGATGGAGAGAGTCTTCATGGATAATAAATTAGTTTTCTTTGAAGGTTAATGATGCAATGATATTTTTCACATCTTCTAATGGTGTGGTGTTCTGTCACTGCATCATGTTTGAGACTGCACATTTATAACAGAAAGTCTGCATTACATACTGGGGGGGGTTGTGAGGAGTCTTAAAGATGCCTAACAAATTGATTCTAGTGGTTTCATTAAAGGAAATGTAGGATCCAGCACTTTTGGAGTTTGAACCATACTACTGGGGACTAAACGTCAGGATGTCTCAATTTTGACCATTCCTTTGTTGAGTCCCTAACTCAGTGGAAGTGGAATATTTAATTACTGGAGTTCTCCGTAGAGCAGCAACAGATGGGAGCAAAAAGGATATTTTATGGGAAAAGTGATGTGTTGTTTCTACTCTTCAAGTTAATAGACCCCATTTCTGTTAATAATCATGATGACGTATTTCTGTGGGCGTCCCTAAACAGCCTTGGAATTCCATAAATTGGGTATCACTATAAAGCTGAGACTCTTGTGGATCCAATGAGCCCAACTGTATTCATGTGTGATGATGTTAGTCCCCATAGGATACATTTCATTGTAGTGAGACCATTTTTGAAACTTGACCTCACTGTATAAAATGACTTGTGGTGACCTCTAGGATAATCACAGCCTCATGAAACTTTACAGCCACAAACTAGAGACCTAGAGCATTCAGAGGATGAATGGATCAAACTAGAGACCTAGAGCATTCAGAGGGTTGGATAGATCAAACTAGAGACCTAGAGCATTCAGAGGATGGATGGATCAAACTAGAGACCTAGAGCATTCAGAGGATGGATGGATCAAACTAGAGACCTTGAGCATTCAGAGGATGGATGGCTTTCCTAGCTAGATTGACAATAAGGGGGTTTCTGAGCAGTTTACAGAACAGAAGTGCTCGCCATCCAATCGCCGAAAAATGCAATTCTTGCAGATTCTCCAAATGTCAAACGTTTTTGATCCCAAATCACAGCATGGCTTTTTCTATGGTGTTCCTCAAGGTCTTGGTGTCTTAATGTGGTATTTTGGAGGGATTATTGATAATTTTTATCAATTCTCCAGTGGTAAATAAAATTGTTAAATTTATCACCAAATCTATGTAACAAATGGTATCAACCCAAAAATTGCTGCAGCAACTTATGAGACATAATAGAGCATGGAGATGACCATCATATACTTCTATCATGATGTACTAAACCCTGATACATTTTCACAATTTATTTGAATCAATTAATTAACAACTCACTGCTTGACCCCTACTAAAGTAGGGCCAAAGGTTTTGCCCTTTTGGAACTAATGATTATTTGATAAATTGTCAACTATTATTATTTTGATAATTGATTAATCAGTTTGAGTACTTTTTTTTAAGAAAATAAGGTCAAAATTCTCAGAATCACAGCTTTTTTGGCCAAAATGTCTAAAATTTTGGGCACCCTGGACTTCTTACCCCCAAAAGGCACAACTAAACCACACTGTCAACCATCAGACCACATTTGAAGTTCCAAAGTTAAATAGTTTCCGAGTTCTGCTCTGGAAACGAAAGTGTGACAAGCGAACAGACGGAAGGACGGACACGACTACGTTGTCGGAGGGGTATAATTCATTCATTCATGTTTATTTCTGATTTATGACTTGACACACAGTGCTGAGCTGCATCCTAATTTAATCTTCAGGTTCCAGCTTTAAGATGATGTACACCATTTCTATCGCCCCATAAAGACCCCCTGTACCCCCCTAAAAAAAGACAAAAACGGGTCTATTGTGGGTCTCATAGGGTTAAACAAGCCATTCTTTTTAGTGGAAAGCTTTATGGAACTTTATTTGAAATTACTTTCAGAATTTCTTTGACCAAAATCAACAACTTTGTCTCATAACTTTCAGTGTAATAAATGTTGTATTGTATTGTATTTATGAGTATATCATGTTATCATTTTTACAAAGTTCTGTTGTTTAAAATGAATCACTGTACATTTTTAATTAAAAACTTAAAAAGTCACAAAAATCTGTCCTGGTGCTATGTGCCTGTGTCATCATGGTCTGGTTGTTTTATGTAACAATGCTGCACACATAAATAAATACTATTAGAAAATTGACACTATGACTTTAAAATTCTCTATTTCCCTTATTCATACATACCAATATATATTTCCCTTTTTCATAATGACTATATACTGTACACGTGTAGCTAGTGTGTGAATAATTGCTGTCAGTGTGCACCAGTTGGCAGCCGGCTTGCTCCAAGCTTATCCTCCCACAGCCAAACTGTCTCTGTTCCTTCCTCTGATATCACTGCACCATTTCCTACAACCGCCCTCCAAAGAACACATACCAAAGGTCTTATATCCTTGGTGCAATGTGTAAGACCTGGCAAGAATATTAGTTCAAAACATAAAAAAAATGAACTAACATTATCAAGAGAATGTGAAGAGGTTACAGTGTCGACGTTACGTCAAAGACGTCCATGTATTGTGCTGCAGAGATATCTACCAGTGACACGTGGGTCCATGTTTTTTATAACCACCCCGACCCGTTATGAGAGACGATCCACACAGCCCAGCCCGCAAACCGCCAACTTTATGCATTATAGTAACACAACTTTCAGGACTGGGGTCTGAGACAAGGACAGAGACAAGCGGACTCGAGCGCTGACGTCGGGCAACGTCATCTCACAGACATTCGCAAAATGACCAAGACCTGTCGACAGCGCATTATGTGGTGGAGGCACAGAATGGGTTCAAATTCTGTGTCGCCACCACGGCGGGTGTGTGTGTTTGAGTGTTTGAGTGAGAGACAGAGAGAGGGGAACAGGAGGTGGATTATTGCCTGCAATGTTTCTCTAAGTTATTAATAACTTACTCGGGAAGCTGCTTTGTCAATTTGCCACCGGCCCGCCCAAACTCACAATAAAAAAAAAACTCGGTTCTAGGACGACCCCGCATCGCTAACTGAAATGAGCATGCTAACCGGCTAGCCCCGGCCCGTCCTGTCTTGTAATACCACTTGTATCTCGAGAGGTGAGAGTGAGTCACTGTAGCGTCCAGTCTGCTCTCAGTCCATCATGAGAGGACGAAGAAGTGCAGAAGAGGGCTGGTCAGTCACGTTGAAGGTTTCAGGGTCTGTGTACATTTTGATAGTTTGTTTACTGGATTAATTAAGTGGCAGAAACAAAAAAATGACTTGTATTTTCATTTTCGGACTACTTTGCCAGGAAGAGAGCGTGAGGCAGCTCTGGGAGACGGACCCTCAGTTAGCAGCTCATATTCAGCCTGCGGAAACCCCAGCGCCGGGGGTCACAGCACCGGGGGTCACAGTGGCCTGGCAATGGGTCTAACCTGTGTAAAGGCAGCAACAGAAAGTTTGCTGATCCGGTGGGGGGGGCGGGGCAATCCCCCAGGATCAGACGCTTGGCGCTGCAGTTTGCACTGGCTGAATTTGAGTTGCTACAGCTCCGCTGACTGAAGGTCCGTCTCTCGGAGCTGCCGCATGCCCTCCTGGATAAGTTTACCTCTTCCTAACTTACAGCAACTGAGTGAACTCTGGAGAATGGAGCGCGAAAAATTGTCCAGATATACTACGAGCAATATCACTCTCTATTACATAAAGAGCGTGATATCGATCAACTGTCAGTAAGGACCTGTTCAGACCTGGTATTAACATGCGTCCTCAGTGATCGGATCACAAGTGGACAGCTTTAAGTACGTCTGTTCACACCTGGCATTAGAATGCATCTCCTCATGCGTCTCCAGTGACCACTTGTGATCAGATCTCACTTCCCCGCTCTATATGCAATTAAATAATAATACTGCTACATGAATGTCAGTAATAATATCCTACATATTCCTGAATTCTGGTACATTGTATTAACATCAAAATAAAAGGTTATTGTACTGGCGGTCCTCGGGGACCTCCACACCGCCAGCAGCAGGGCACATAGCTCCAGAGAGCCGGGGAGGAGAGAGACCAGGCGGGCAGATGGGCGGAGGGACGGAGGGACGGACGGATGGATGGTTGGACGGTCGTGTGTCAGGTCCGCGCAAAGCAGCGGAACAAGGACACCGACGCATCTCCGACAGTATGATAATAATGCACTTAGCGTGCCTAGTCTGATAGTCTGTAGATATGTATCCTATAAACAAGTACAGTTGTACCGACAGGATACAGTAGAGCACAGAGGCCGTTTCCATGCTGACAAGCGGCCTTGTCTGCCTGTTTATTCACCTGAGGAGCGCGTTGATCCCGCGGATCCCAGCTGGACGTCAGATGAGTAGGTGGTCCTTAATGTGGCCCAGGACATATTCACTACACACTGCTAAAAGAATGTGGTCATATGTGGCCCAGACCACCTCTGAATGTGGTCTGAAAAATCCGATCTCAATGTGTCCTCAATGCATCTTGTGTGCGTTCACACCTGTACTTAGAGCTGTCCACTTTTGATCGGATCACTGAGGACGCATGTTAATACCAGGTCTGAACAGGGCCTTAGTGTCAGCGTTGATTTGGACCAATGAAAATAGTTTGGAGGTTCGCAAAACTTTGCATACATAGAGCCAGGGCGAGCGTTTTTTCAAACAAGCGACACGTTGCTCTGCCTGTTCGCTGACACACGGAGCAGGTTAGGACATCTTCACTGGGAAAAACTGAAACAATGTGTGTTCGCATTGCGTCCAGGTAGGAAGAGGTGGTGTTCTCCCGGCATTTTGATCGTTTGTTTATTGGATCAAATCCAAAGCAGCAGAAATGAGAAAACAATATGTATTCTCATTTCTGCTAATTTGGATTTAATCCAATAAACAAACTATCAAGGCGCACATTGACCGCACACACAGATGGCTAACATTAACTACAGGCCGACGCCACATATGAAGATAATAAGATAGCGGTGTTATTCTGTCTCTCAGAGTTTCAGCAGTTAGGTTGAATTTTGCTTAACAGCAGGGCAAGAATCTAGCAGTTGGGGTCGATTACCTTAAGCCTTTGGCATTTTGTTGTGCATAAATTAGCCTAGTGGTGCCTGGAACACTGGAAACTGCAGAGGCAACAAGGAATTCATCTCACAGACACAGGCAGAGATAAGCCTTGATGCTGAATTTGAGATTAAATGACTTGTAAAGACAGATGCTTATGTAGCATTAGCAGATGTGCGTTCTTTTGATTAAAAACTTTTCCTTCTCCATTTTTGTTTTTTGCATGCCACCTGGATCGCTTCGTTTTTTTTCTTCTTCTCTTGTAGGCACTAGTGCAGTGGTGAAGTCAAGTGGAATAATGTTGTTGATTAAGTAGTGCAGGGAGTGGAGTTGACTTGATGAAATGGTTTTTAATCAACAAGAGGAAGGTGTTTGTCAGTAAGCAAAGATTTTAGAGGTGCCCCTGTGGATATTTTAATTAGTGGGTTCCTGTTTCGCTTGTATCTCGTGCTCTACTAGCTACGAGGATGCATATGTGCTATATAATATTATTGATATTCTGGGCTGGAGGCACATGTCTGTCTTTGCCATATTGTAGGACCACTGAACATCCGATACATTACATTGCATTCGTTTAGCTTTTGTCTAAAGTAGGGCTGTCAATCAATTCAAATATTGAATTGCCATTAATTACATGATTATCCATAGTTAGTCGTGATAAATCACAAATAAATGGCACATTTTTTTATCTGTTTAAAATGGACCTTAAAGGGAGATTTGTCAAGTATTTAATACTCTTATCAACATGGGAGTGGACAAATATGCTGCTTTATGCAAATGTATGTATTCATTTATTATTGGAAATCAATTAACAACATAAAACAATGGTAGATATTGCCCAGAAACCCTCACAGGTACTGCATTTAGCATAAAACAATGTGCTCAAATCATAACATGGCAAACTGCAGCCCAACAGGCAACAGCAGCTGTCAGTGTGTCAGTGTGCTGACTTGACTATGACTTGCCCCAAACTGCATGTGATTATCATAAAGTGGGCATGTCTGTAAAGGGGAGACTCGTGGGTACCCATAGAACCCATTTACATTCACATATCTGGAGGTCAGAGGTCAAGCGACCCCTTTGAAAATGTCCATGACAGTTTTTCCTCGACAAAATTTCGCTTTTGTTTGGAGCGTTATTTATCCTCCTTCACGACAAGCTAGTATGACATGGTTGGTACCGATGGATTCATTAGTTTTTCATATGATGCCAGTATTTAGCTTTAAAGTTGAGCCCGCTACAACCTGAAAATAGCAAGTTGCGTAAATGTGTTAAAAAAATTTGTGACGTTAAAACAAATTTGCATTAAGGTGTTAACTTTGACAGCCCTAGTCCAAAGCGAGATGAGCGACCACAGCCTCGTCAAAGTGACGGCCAGCCAATAGTCCAGAAATAGTATCCGGAGGGATTATGTCATGTCCTCCCAATAAAATGTCAAAATAAGTTGCTTGCCCATGCCCTCGAGAACATCACATACAACAGTTTTGTGATCTGTCGCCACTGTTGACAGGACAATATTGTCAGTGCCTTCCGAAACTGTTCGGAATCTTCCAACTCTGTTCCAAACAGTCCAGAGAGGAAACCTTAAAACCAGGGCTGTCAAAGTCAACATGATAATAACGTGTTAACGCACATTTGTTTTAACGCCACAAATTTCTGTAACGCATTTACACAACTTGTGATTTTTATGTCATAGCGGGCTCAGTTTTAAAGCTAGAGTGAAGATACTGGTATCACATGAAACTAGAAATACTAATGAATCCATCAGTACCAACCATGTCATACTAGCTTGTTGCCGGGAGGCTAAATACGCTCAAATTTGGTGAGGAAAAACTGGTCTGGCCATTTTCAAAGGGGTCCCTTGACCTCTGACCTCCAGATATGTGAATGTAAATGGGTTCTATGGGTAACCACGAGTCTCCCCTTTACAGACATGCCCACTTTATGATAATCACAAGCAGTTTGGGGCAAGTCATAGTCAAGTCAGCACACTGACACACTGCATATTGTTTTATGCTAAATGCAGTAACTGAGGGTTTCTGAACAATATTTGTCATTGTTTTGTGTTGTTAATTGATTTTTCCACTCCCATGTTGATAAGAGTATTAAATACTTGACAAATTTCCCTTTTGGGTACATTTTGAAAAGACAACACGATTAATTTGCAATTAATCGCGATTAAATATTTGAATCGATTGACAGCCCTACGTGAAACCTTAACAGCTAAAACGTGTGGAACTTGATAACAGATTCAGCTCATCTGTCTCCTCAGCTGTATCCCTGCAGCACTTTTTTAGCAAAGTATTGCCTACAGCTCAGAAAACTTTTTTTTTGTTTTCACAGCTCTTAGTCGGCACAGACGCATATTGTAAAGGATATTTAAAAAATCTCAGGGGAGGAATTTGGAGGTGATCAATCTCAGCGGCACTACCTGATAGATAGTAATCCTTCAGGGGTGAAAAATGTACTGCTGCTACATCTACAGCAAGCTGGATAGAGGAAGGTGGGCTGTGCAAAGCAGATTTAATAGCAGTGGGAGGATGAACATTTCACTATTATTTCCATTGTCCGTAATCTCCCCCTTAAAAAGAGCATGTGACTCATAAAATAAGCAGAAACAATGTGTGATTCTAATGTGTTTTGACAGCTCTGTTATTTCCCAGAACTCTGAAGATTTCCAGTCTGAGTTTTCCACTCCTCTATCCGCGACAAAACTGGATGCTATCAAGTAGGCTCAGTGTGTTTCCCACAATCCCCCAGTCCTCTGCACCGCCATCCTCCTCTCTTCCTTTCTGTCTTTTCTCCTCAAAGTTCAGCATCCCCTCCTACATCGGAAGCTCATTCCAGCCTCCGAGCCATTCTCTCTCCAACGATTGCAGCATTTCTCGCCTTCTCAAGTACGTCTGTGCATTTCCCTCAGGTACCCCCCAACCCCCCCATTAAGCTCCCTCTCTTTTCTCTCTCCACCTCTCACTCTTCTCCTCACCTCTGTGTCACTCCCACAGGGCGCTGCATTCAGAGGAAGCTGCTGCTCGCTGCTCACTAGCCCCCTCCTTCCTCTGCTGGAAATGATCACACTGTTTATATGGCCTTTTTCTTTTATCCAATTTCACACGTCCCAGCTTGTTTACCAGCAGTGGGGGCCACAGAGAGCCGCAGTGCCCTTTTGCTTCAGTCTCCAGCACCTCCCCCCCCCCCCTTCTTTCTTCCTTCTACCCTGCCAGCAGCTTTGCAGTAGCAATAAAAGCTAAGCTTTCTTCCCCTTTTCAATGAATGTGATTAGGTTTCTATTTTTGTACAGGCTTGAATCACATTCAGCTGAGTGTCATTTACTGAATCTGGGCTTTGCTACTCTGTTCTTAACACAATGAAACAATCATTGTCCAAGGATACACACTCTTGATAAAAGCTGTAATTAGGGGTGGTGTGTGTGTGTGTGTGTGTGGGGTGGGGGGGTGTTATGTGTTATAATGAACCCTATTGATTCTCAACAAACATTACAAGAATTCCGTTGGACCGTGATGTCACTCATTGTTTTGTGGGCTGCCGTTTTGAAGCCTCGACTTCAGCATTTTGGTCGTCACATCTTGTTTTTTTGCAACCAGAGATGACACAAGAGGGTGGAGCTAAGCGCAACCGAATGCTTAACAAGGCATTTTCAGGCGACCAAAAAGTTCTAACTAACTTTCATAAACTGAAAACACACTGAAAGGGTTAAAGTTGTAAGACAAAAACACACGGACAACCATACTTGCCAACCTTGAGACTTCAAAAATATGGAAGAGCGGGAGGGAGGGGGGGGGGTTTGAGTTTCAGAGACTTTGTTTCCTTCATTCTGGTGACTTTTAAAAAATGAAAATAACAAAATAATAAGTACACTGTTACTGTACTTTGATGTTAAACTTTTAATTTTAACCTTCTATTCTCAGGAAAGAATACTGAATAATTTGCCCCTCTGGCGTGAACTTGCCGTGTGAATCTCTAGTATAAACTAATACTCATCAGTTTTTATTCATTTCTTGCCCCTGCTTGAGTGTTTCTTTTTGTTAGTGCTCTCCATTTCTCTCTCCGTCTCTCACTCACAGAAGGTTCTTTCAGGAACCACGCAACAACGGCTCCACTGCGCGCTGAACCCCGTTATTTCAAATGGCTTGCATCGTGCCACGGCGGCTTTTCGCTGCGTCAAAGCAAAGCCTGACTTTGGGCGCTGCAGGCTGTGATGTGCACTGAACCCAGCAGCGTGCGTAGCGCAAACATTAGCTCAAACTGCGCTGTGTCTCGAGCATAGACTGCTTTCTTCCGCCTAGTGTACATGCTGTACTAACACTCCAGAAACGGGTTAAGTTTGAAAATACGCCATAAATTGGGAAAAATGCAGGAAAATTGTGACCCCGGTAGGAAACCGGGAGAGGGCAATGAAAAACGGGGAAAACTATGTGTTTGTGTTATGTTTATAATTATGTCTTCTTCATATTTGTCTAATATTATAGTTTGCTCTGAATTTGTAAAATGTGCCGCTCTGCTGACAGTAGGCTTGTCCATGTCTGTGATTGGTCAGATGCTGCAAACACCGCCCTTTTCAAGTGAACACGCTCGTAGCCAGACTGAGAAACCCTGGGTTGGTTTACCGAGTTGATAACCAGCGTCGTAGGACCGTTTAGAGGGATGTTTGTTAGGGTTGATGAAGCCAGATAACGAGAAGATACACTGGTTATGTTGAACTTGCTTCGTAGTACAGGCCTCAGGTTGAAAGTCCTGCGTTTGTTGGACCTTGAAGTCGGTACAGACGACATGCCGTACAAATGACACACCAAAAGCAAGAACGGTGTTCTTGTTGCACACTAAATGCAAGTTACGTGTCATTTATATGCCTTTTCATGCAACCGGACTAAAATAGTAATTTCTTTCTATATCTGGGAACAAAAAGGATGGAATGCAGGTATCGTTTGACTGGAGAATATACCTTAAAGGTAACGAATATCGAGCCTGATCTTTTCTGGACCAAAACCCCTCCCTCAGATCTTAACCATGCCACGAGGATAAATGACTGACATGTGGAACACAAGCAATTGGAATTAGAGAGACAGTCTGAAGATGCTGTGCTCTGGAAGCAAGATGCCTGTCAACGACAGCAGAGATCATGGCGTCACAGCCTGAGAGATATACCTGCAGATGCATGCATGACTCAAGGACGTGATTCGCATCACTGCGTCGTGCCTGGCGTGTGTGCACCGCTGCCTGAGGGGCCACTCTTTCCTTCCACAGATAGAAAAACTCCAGGGAGGAAAAACAATGCGACTCATGACAAACTCTGCTCTGTTTATTCAGCGGTGCTAGGCCTTGGGGAAACGTATGGGACACACACTGCAGTTGTAAGTACTAGAATGTGACCCACAGGGTAGGAATGAAGTTTTATGAGAACTATTCATCTGACGATTTTAAAAGGCGACGACTGATCCGCATATTAAAAACCCATCCACGTTGCCTCAGCCATCCCCTCGTCCTCTGGTGTAGTTTTATGATTTATTAAAGGGCGAGAGGTGTCAAGCGCAGCCTTAGTCTCGGTGAACCTTTCCTGACACTGCACTGCTGCATACAAGGCAGACTGTAACTTGCAGCTTAATCCAGTCTAATACTCAACTGTGCTTCTCTCACATGGCAATAGCGAGCTGAGGCCAGTGGATTTAACTGCTAGAAGAACGCAGATAGAGTACATGACATAAAACAATTGGTGCTAGGTTGGCCAGATCCCCTCTGGGAATTCATTACCAGAGCTTGGTTCTGCCAACATACCATTGATCAAGGGCGCCAAAACATTATAGCATGGAGAAAATAACAAGAACACCTTCATATATAATGCAGCCTTGCCACAGAGCTGAACCACATCAATGAAGTTTCACAATCATTGAGTCCAAGTTTCACAAAGGTTGCACACATTGCAAGGCTATTGCATTATATCAAACAAGTGTCCCTATTATTGTGTCTACTCCCCGTATCTTATCAACAGGTTGTTGCAAAGACGGGCAGATGCCGTATGAGTTAAGCAAGATTTTAACCCTGAATCGGTCGTCCTTGACTAACTTTAGAATCTTCATTTCCGTTAAATCTGATGTTGATTGATGTTCAGTTTGAGGGCGGTCATGGCGGCAGATTTATTCCTCGAACGATCAGGGATCTGGTGGTTGGATGATCAGATGGATTTGTGGCAGGTCAGAAATTTTAGTCAGCCGTCTGCAGTTTGAGCGGCTTTGATTCCCACATGGCTGCTGTCAAAGATCAGACCTGACCGACAGATCTTTGATCTGGTTATCTATGTTATGTGGTTATTGGTTATTTATGACTAGAACAACTTGTCACACAGTGCTGAGCTACATCTCAAATTGATCTTCAGGTTCCCAGCTTTCAGATGATGTACACCACTTCTATATGAACTCTACTGTTGGCCTGCTATACCCCCTAAAGACCCCCCTGTACCCACCTAAAAAAGACAAAAATGTGTCTGTGGGCGGCTGTGGCTCAGAGGTAGAGCAGGTTGTCCACCAATCGGAAGGTTGATGGTTCAATCACTTAACCCCAAATTGCTCCTGAAGGCTGAGCCATCGGTGTGTGAATGAGTATTTAGATTAGATCCTGATGGACAGGTTGGCATCGGAAGACTAGAAAAGCGCTATATAAGTGCAAGTATACAGTGAGTCCATTTACCATTTACTACCTCTGAAAAAGAGGGGCGGAGTGGAAAAGGTTTGCTCATAGCCTTATAAATACAAAGAGGTCACTCACAGACTCTTGGTCCGTCAAGTCAGCCAGAACAAAGCAGCGATACTGCTGCTGGCCGGGGAGCGGTTTGTTGTAGTAGCCGTTGTATTTCTTCTCATCTCCCAGGGTGAAGATCTCAGGCAGAACGTCCAGCTTGGCAGCGATGTAGGGCTGCAGGAAGTCCTGGCTCTGTCTCTTCTTCCTCTGCAGGCCGCTGTCAGCACCAGCCTCCAGGAGCTGCCAGAAGGGACGACACAACAGGAGACTTGTGAACTTATGAGAATATCATAACGCAACACAACATGACAAAACAAAAAGTGATCTCTGTGGGAGACGGTCTTTTCTCCTGCCTCCCTCCACACGGAGGACAGAGGACAGTGAAATGTTCTTCCCATCTCATTTCTATTCTTTTGGTGGTACTTCTGTTGTTGCCAGTCCCATCCAAATTCTGAGACTTTTAATTCTGATTCAATTCTTATTCCTTCCCATGTTGAGTATTACAGTTCTTCAACAAACAGCTCCTCACATTGTGTTTGTGACTGCACTCCAAAGTGATCCATGTGAGTGCTTAGCTGTTGTGGTGCTGACATCCGTACAACAAATCAAGTTTTAGCAACCAACGCGACTTGGTTGAGCATAGGAAAATAGGTTTTTATAGCAAATAAATGATCAAATTAAAAGAATGGTTCTATATTTTGGGAAATACACCTTTTCATCTTTTAATGTCTCAAGGCTAAGACTAAAACTACGTCATACTCAGATGCCACAAATAAAATAAGCCTGCGATCTAGTTCAGTCAACTTGTGTCTGCTGCCACAATCACATGAGTTGATAGAAGAAATCAATAATTTGACACAAAAAAGGTCTGCCAGAGTCCGACATCTGATCTGTGCCCATAGCAACGGTCTGTTATACATAGCAACGGTCTGTTGTACATAGCAACGGTCTGTTATACGTAGCACCAGTCTGTTATACATAGCAATGGTCTGTTATACGTAGCACCAGTCTGTTATACATAGCAACGGTCTGTTATACATAGCAACGGTCTGTTGTACATAGCAACGGTCTGTTATACATATCAATGGTCTGTTATACGTAGCACCAGTCTGTTATACATAGTAACGGTCTGTAGTACATAGCAACGGTCTGTTATACATAGCACCAGTCTGTTATACATAGCAACGGTCTGTTATTCATAGCAACGGTCTGTTATACATAGCACCGGTCTGTTATACATAGCAACGGTCTGTTATACATAGCAACGGTCTGTTATACATAGCAATGGTCTGTCATACATAGCAATGGTTTGTTATACATAGCAACAGTCTGTTATACATAGCAACGGTCTGTTATAAATGGCAGTGGTCTGTTACATGTAGCAACGGTTTATTATACATAGCAACAGTCTGTTATACATAGCAACGGTCTGTTATATGTGGTAGTGGTCTGTTATATGTAGCAACGGTCTGTTATACATAGCACCGGTCTGTTATACATAGCAACTGTCTGCTGTAAAGAAATAACGTACCATGGAACGCAGTGACTGACCAATGAGAATCGAGTATTCAACAAAGCAGTGGAACTATCAATTTACCATTTATAAATGATGGTTATTATAAAGTGTTAGCGATGAACTTACGCCCTCAGGGCTCTGTGCACTCAGACTGTTCACCTGAAAGCTATGATGTCACTTGCTGTTACTGCTGCTGTTCGTAGAGCATAAAAGCCAAAACTCTACCCCGACATCCACCTGCGGGCTCCGATTGTATTCTCCTGCTGTGCCGAGACGAGGTCAGAGCCTAGACGCAAAAACTAACGCTGTACATATTCCACATAATAATCTATTCCACATGTGTTGGCTGGCTGTAATAACTCAAATCAATGAGCTGTGACCTGGGTGAGGTAGAAAAATCACACCAATCTTACCTGAGACCTGTATTCATTTCATCTAAATGCTAAACTCAGCCATCAAACTCCAGCCAGCCAGTCCCTGCACTGACACACTCCGTTTTGTTAAACCAAAACGTAAAACTTATCAAAGGAAGCAGTGAACACGTTTGGATAGAGAAGAGAATGGAGTGGATCCATCCTTGTAGGAGGTGTCGACGGTGCTATGTGGCCTCCTTGTGTTCGATCTGACTTTACTCTCAGGGGCAAATTCACAAAATAGAGCTGTGCAAAATAAGACAAAAAGAAGCCATGTAATTCTCAAAGGGTGAAATGCACCCACAAGCAAACAGTGTCTCGGTGCTCCTGTGCTATTTGCACGCATTTAAATGAGGTAATATCCATACATTTCGAACAAAATTGGCCCCTTTCTATGCAAATGAGCCTCATCACAAAAACAGTCCAATTCACAAAGATCAGAGCAAATAGCCACACACAGTTACAGTGAAATTATTAGCATCTTTAGAGAGTTGGTGGTAACTGAAGCGTATTTATAAGGGATATCATGCCCAGACTTTCCAGTGATCATGGCATATTAAATCCCAAATAGGGATTTCATTTCTCTCTGTCACCTTTAAATTCCTTGCCTGAAGTTTTGAGGATTGCCTCTACACCTCGTCCGTCAGGACCTGGAGCTTGCTGTCTCAACATTTCATTTTTCTTTTCCTCTCTGCCATTGTTCTGCCTACTGTGTTCTTGGTGCAAAGGCAACACTTACACTTTGCCACATGGATAATTGCAATCAGATGCAAAAAAGGGCAAATTGCACTCAGCTGAAAAACGTAATGGGCGTGTTTGCGCTGTAATATCATAAGTGCAATATCTTTTGTGAATCGGACGTTGAGACAGGGCAGATAGTGGTTACAAGTGATGCGAAATTCATGGTGTTATCAGCAGGCGCATTCAGTGTGCTACTTCCTTTTCCTCTTATACAGAGCTAAAAAACGATCAAGACCACAGCAACCACGCCTGGCAGATATGCAACACCTCATCCTCCACTACTAATAATAAGTATTCAAATTTATATCTTTATATTCACAAAATATGTCTGAAGAGACTTCACCCCTTTACTGGCGCATTTCCAAAACAACGATGACATTGCCCTGCCATCAGGTCACAAAATTTAACCAACAATTTAATATAGATATAATTAACCGGAAGAGACTTATGTCTATGCTGAAACAAATCCAGAGGCGGGACAGGATGATCGAGGTCAGTGGTTCCCAACCTGGGATCCGGGCCTCACTTAAAAGGGCACCAAAGATCAATGTTTGCTCTGAGGTTGTCAAAATTAGCTTTGCACATGTATAACTAGAATCATAATAACACACTTACTGGATACTGGATACAAAAGTCTGTTTATATAATTATTTAAAAAAAAATTTTGTTGCAACATTCTATTTAAAGCTGGTATTTCTATACGGTTGCAGATAAAGATCAGGCTATACTAATATTATTAGCATTATATTTTTGTAGAATTAGATTCCAGTGGTGGCTGCGTAGGATTGCTTCCGAGTCCTGTGATCCAAACATTTCCAATAACTCCAGAGCGTGGTGAAGTTGAAAAGTCAAAATGTATTGAAAAAAAATGTAATTATTTCCAAAATTGACAACATGTTTTTATTTAATGAAATATTCTGTTTCAATCCATGTTTGTTGGCATTTAGCCTTTCAAAAACAACATTGTCACTGCGGTCAAAAAACTGTTTGCCAACACACTGACGAGTTATGTTCATTAAAGAAAGTTGATTTATTAAAAAAGACTAACTCATTTAATACACTGAATCACTTTACTCAAATTAAGGATTTTGTTCGAGGATTTGTAATTTTTTTTTAGGGTAGTAACATCAGAAAATATGGGGAGGGGCTAAGCTTTTCTTAGATACAAGTAAGGGGGCTTCAAGAAAAAATAGGTTGGGAACCACTGATGTAGATGATAAGATACCTAGCTCCATGCCTTTAGGCCAGTATCTGCTTTAGTTTTGTTAGTTTTGCATATATGTATTCACGTGACATAATTTCCTTCTTATCTGCATAATGCAACAGGCGTGAGAATTAAAAACAGACTATGCTCATAACCATTATGGTGGTGTGGTTCCAACTGCACATCCTTACCTGTCGGTCTTCGGTACTATCTTCAGATACAGTACAACAACCACAATTCCCTTAGAGCTTACAAAATAAAGATTTATGGGAACACCATCCAGTGCAGTTGCTCATTAGAGGCTGCTCATTAGAGGCTGCTTATGTAAATGACACCAAAAAGCAACCTGTTCACCTGTAGGTTAGGAAGCACTTGGAGGTGAAACACTAAACCTATGGCTAATGGATTTTCTCTGACAGCGGGTAATTACAGTATATACAACTGCAGGAAAAGTGAAAGAGCTCTTCTTTAGAGCTGCTGCCAATACAAACTGAAACTTGATGATTTTGGTGACACCTTGCATTCCTCTGTGGTTGTTTTACATTACAGTAGCGGGGATGACTCAGCACTTAATCTTCCACCCCTGCAGAGTGAAGACAAACATAATCCGAAAAGTTGATTTGAGACTGTCGTAATGCCAGCTGAACAATGGAACTTGTGGAAGTGGGCTGAGAGTTGTTTTTCACTGGTCAGTCAGTGGATAAACTTCGCCCTACCCTCAAGTTATTTTTGAGTTATTCTCTGAATAAGAGCACCCACCCAACTGCCTCACCACAAACAACAACCTTTTATTTTTTAGCTCAACATTGATTCTTTCTTTTACAGAAGGGGCCAAGCAAAGAAGGGACCCCACATCACCCACTCTACCCACTGGGAATACACATAATGATATAAGTAAGATATAATCTACAACAAAGTTATGCCGTTATCAAAAGAGCCTACAATGAAGCAGAGAGGAGTATTATCCTTCTTTCATCGTGGGCACTTGCTGAGCCTTGAAATGTAATTCTTGTCCATTCATATTTTGGGGCAATACTCTCTTTAAATAGAAACATGACTTTGATTATCCAACAAATGGAAGAAGGTGTCGAAGCTATCAGCCTACCGGGACACTATCAGAGCTATGGGAATGGGAAAACCATATTATGTTACAATATCTATGATTTTATAAACGTTTAAAAAGTAGGGCTGTCAAAGTTAACGTGATAATAACGCATCAATGCAAATTTGTTTTAACGCCACTAATTTCTTTAACGCATTAATGCAACTTGTGATTTTTAGGTTGTAACGGGTGAACGAGTGAAGATACTGGTATCATATGAAACAAGTAAAACCTAAGGAATCCATTGGTACCATACCATGCCATGCTAGCTTGTGTAAATGGGTTCTATGGGTACCCACGAGTCTCCCCCTTACAGACATGCCTGGACAATATCTGTCATTGTTTTGTGTTGTTAGTTGATTTCCAATAATAAATATATACATACATTTGCATTCAGCAGAATATTTGCCCACTCCCATGTTGATAAGAGTATTAAATACTTGACAAATCTCCCTTTAAGGTACATTTTGAACAGATACAAAATTTGCAATTAATTGTGATTAACTATGGACAATCATGCAATTAATTGCGATTGAATATTTTAATCGATTGACAGCCCTAGTACTTATTATATAGGTGTGAATATAAGTGTTTGTTGGAAGAGGTCCCAGTGAGTTTAAACATAATTTATACATAGATGTGTTTGTTTAGAAGAAAAGGGTACCATAACCAAAAGCCTAACTCCAACCTCAAGCCTGATCTTAACCAAAAACCTTAACCTGAAAACCTTAACCTGAGAATGGAATGGTTTGCCTCTTTAGGGAGCAGCTTTTAGGGACTTGCTTCCCCAAACGGGTGGCAAATTCCTTAAAATGTCACTGTGTGAACCAAATTTGTCCCCTTCACATGGCGAATACAAGTACGTGTCCACTCACCTCATGTATGTCCATGTCTTCAGGGTTCTCCCATCTTTTCAGAGAAACCGGGGTGACAGGGACAACCACTATGTAGTACCACCTGTATCAAACACAGTAACACAACTGCATTACATACCCATATGCCTAATGTGTACATCCAATTATGAAGCGAGGAATCTCTGTCTCTGCGGGTGTATTGCTGGGGACCCCATGGAGTGCTTTGTTGAATGTGGTGCAATTTGGACATGCAACACTTTCAATATTAATAAACTTTATATAAACAAGCACACAGCGTTCTCTGCAGCAGCGGGGGCGAGGCTTCAGGACTCAGACGGCAGACTGCAACTTCATCCACACTGGGAACGTCAGGAGCGTGTGGCAGCTGCGTGATTCACGTGTCGGGTGTTCATACCAGCTGCGTGTCAGCTGCGTTTCTGCTGCTGCAGCTGCTGCCGTGTGGTAATTTGTAAATAATAGTAATAATCCACAAATAAAAACCCAGTACTATATTCATTCATGGAGCTCTGCAAGTCACTGCATGTTCTACAACACTGTCCGGCACATATTTCAGAATAAAAGCTTTGTGTTAACAAATGAAGGAATTCTGTCCACAGAAATAATGCTTGAGGGCTTTTATTTTGAAATGAAAGCAGGAAGTGTTGATTTAAAAGCAAGTCTTTACTCTTTTTTCATCTCCGTAACATATTCTACTTATGTCTAGACATTGAAACTGTAGTAATGTAACTGATATGATGTTAATATACAGTCAATAGATCACCTTCACTGTCTGTGACATATTCTACAGATGTCTGACATTGAAACAATTGATAACCTTCAGTCTGTTGTTGCTGTATTGTGCCGCGGGGCTCGCGTCAAAAATAGGCGAGACCTTGAATCTCTAGAAGAGACGCAGCTGAGACGCAGCCAAGCGCGGGCAATGTGACTACTCTAACCTGTTAACACGGACGCCAAAATAAAAAACAACAGGTAACGCAGCCGCCACGCGCTCCTGATGTTCCCAGGGTGGACGAGGGCTGAGACGAGCATGTCGTCCAACGGTTATGTCAAAACAAGCGATTATTACGCCTATTTTGAAATTGTGTTGTGTTATTTTGAAAAGTGTATTTCACCGATGTTTCTGACCTAAAGGGACCATGAACTGGTGTGTTTTTCAGGGGCAGATTTTGTGATTTGGGGGCCCCATGCAAACGGCGTCTTGCTTTACTTTTCACCCTCTGTAACTGGGAATGTTGGTATTGGCAGTGGTAGAAGAAGAAGGCCTACTCAAAACCTTTTTCCTGAAGTAAAATTATTAACTATTAACAGTAAAACTATTAATGTCGCACAGTAAAAGTCCTGCATTCAAATGTTTACTTCAAGTGAAGGGTAAAAGAGAAGAATTACCAGCATGATGCACTTCTGTTGACTTAACATCTGTTCAAGGGGGAGCTTTCAGTTCTAAAATGATGATGGATAATTTAATGAATAATAAGGCATTTTAATTGTTGTGTTTTGTGTGTAAAATCTGAATCTGCAACATAACCAGTATTTCTCTGTCAGGTAAATGTTTTCCTCTGAAGTACACAGTAAGTAGTATACTAGTATATACTATGTTTTTTAAGTGCTTTGGGGGCCTTTTGTAAGTTATTTTGGGGTACAACGAGCAAAAACCAAGCATTCGGCGCGTTCCAAACAGCCATGTCTTGAACGGGCACTGCACTGGTACATACGAAACGCAGCTTCAATGTGAACTACACGCTGTTTCATTTCAGTCATCTATTGCTAATGTTTTGAGTGTCTTGAAGGACTTTTGTTAATGTTGCTATAAACTTTTTACATTCATGTCCCCTCTTCTCCTGAACACCGATGGGATAAGTTTGCTGTGGGATTAATGAAAAGCTCTGGGTCAGGCATTCAAATAGAGACGCTATTAGTTTTTTTTTTTTTTCCATCAGCCCCACTTCTCTTTTTACAGCATACTTGTGGGCAATTTCTTTGAGAAACAAACACTTGAAACACAATTAAGTCCAAGTAATTTGCAGTGCCTGTCTTCTTGATCAAGCTGGGTAATAATAAAAAAATAACCTTCTACTGAATTGCAGCCTTTGCATTGGGATTCTCTTTGCTGATCAATTGTGGTTTTAAAGCTCAGCTCTTAAATAAATTGCTTTCTAGTGTCGGGAGAGAGCTCAGGAGCGGCACTGGGGTTATTGTTAGCATGGACATGTGGTTATAATCATGGCGTTGTTGTGTTGTGGGACTGAATGTTTTGTTTGCTTTTGAAACTTTGACCTAAAAGAACTCTCTACTGCAGTGGATAATTGGCTGGTTATGAACTGGCTAGAACAGAACCAGCAGTGAATAAACCAGGCTTCTAATGGCTGCGGATAAGCTCGTGTCTGAGCTATTGATTTAACGCAAAAATAACATTGTCTGTGTGTGCATCTTTGTGTGTCTCCACTTGCTTGACTTAACCTCACCAGACTGCTGTGTGGTGAAGCTATTTAATGTCACCACACTGCTCGTACACTGAGGGGAGAATTCACCAAAGGATTGCGCGGCTTTTGCTGAAAATAAACCTGCAGCCATGAGACAAAAAGAAACCGCGCAATTCTCAAAGCACCCGCAATGGGTGAAATGCACCCATTACTGCACTGTCAAGCTATTTGCACGTATTTAAATATCCATACATTTTGCACAAAATCGGCCCCTTTCTATGCAAATGAGCCCCGTTGCAAAAACAGTCCAACTGACTAGATCAGCACTAAGAGCCACACGCACTTACAGTGAAATTATGATGGTTTATCGCGAGGGATCGCCTCGCTTTCAGCATTGGACGCTTGATGGGCTGCCACTCGACACAAGACACCAGGCACCTGATTGTACGAAAGCTTTCCCCCAGTAGGCTGCTGCTCCCAGCATTCAAACCGGAACCAACATGACGGCTCGTTTGGAAACTTTCTTCTCTTATATCATGAAAATAGTTCACCGAAATGTGTTTCTGAAAACATTTTGTGCGAGAAATAATCCATGCAGTTGCTAAATCTGTCGACAGCGGTTAGTTTAAAAGTTTCTCGGGCTTTTCGAGAGGCAGTGAGTTGCGTCGGACGCCCCTGATTTATATAAAGTAATTTAGACCTCAGCTTTATTCAAATGAGGAGCGACAAACGCGACACCCCGTCTTTCGAATTGCGCCGCCACGCTACCAGAATGCATTGCACGACTGCTTACATAGACTATGAATGGGAAGCGTGGAAACGACGGAGCCTGTGGACACGTACCATTAGCGTCCTCAGAGGGTTGGAGGTAACTGAAGTGCAAAAGGGGTGTCCACTGAAACTAAACCATATTTGGGGATGCAGTGACAGGATGCAATGACAGTTGTGTCATGAACCATAGATGAATAAAGCTCCCCTACATGTCATTTTTGAAAATACATAAGGATAAACAAGATCTAAATAACAAATGAAGTTGCGCTGCCATGCCTCGTGCGTTAACGTGCACAGATACTCTTACTTTAATGTTATGAGGTATTTAGTGCATGCTCGTGGGGGATCTCACGGGCCGGTCTACACCTGCTGTATATGAAAAGGGTCTTGAAATAACTTTTGTTATGATTTGAGAGCTGTATAAAAATGAATTGAATTGAACTGAAATGAATTGAATTGAATTCACCATCAACGCTGATTGGACATCCACTTAGTGGTTAACTTTAACACTTAGATATTCAAATTATTACAGCTATTACTTGCTTCCACACAAAGCCAGCTAATTATTTTCCTCAACTATTCAGAGCCATAAATCATAAATCATCCCTCATTATTTTCAGTATGGTTTCCCCTCAGACAAACAAACAGCACAGACCTGACAGGGGCTTCAGCAGGCACCCTGGACAGACTGATGGTCACTTTACCACCCTCCTCCACATCGTGCTGGTATCGAGCCGGTTTCATCTTCAGCAGGTCTGGAGCTGTTCGAATGGAAACCTGCTGCTGGAGGCCGCCAGCGCTGTTCCCCCGGCTCATTAGCACGAAGGAATAATCCGTGTCTGGCTGCAGCTGTGTGATCAGCTTCCTCTTCAGGTTGCCTTGAACCTCCACACTCTGCTGGTTGTACAGGATCTGAAGCCAGGATGAAGGTTTCTTACTAACACTGATACAGTTTTGATTGACATTATGTTTACTATACTGGTTGTCTAATGTACGACGGAGCATAAGGGCCACATTGAGGAAAAAAAATAAATCTGAGATTACGAGAATAAAGTCGTATTATGAAAATAAAGTCATAAATTTGCGGGAAAAAAAGATGTATAATGAGAATAAAGTCAGTCTACGAGAAATAAAAGTCGTAGAATTATGAGAATAAAGTCATAATATTATAAAGTAGTCATTTTACGTGTTATTTTAGAGGGGAAATAGTGTGAAAATGAGGATCGTGGAGCATCTTGTGAAGTTATACTTTAGTTTAGTTTTCACAAATAATGAAATACTTCAACTTTTGGCACATCAGCACCACATTATCATCAGTATCAGGACCTGGAAAAGATTGTGCAAGAAACTGCATTTATTCCGAAGAAAGAACCACAAGCACCTGCTGGGGAAACTGCCTCTTTTGAGGAAAAGGAAATTACTTTTTAAGTTATGACTCTATTCTCGTAATATTACGACTTTTTTCTCGTAATATTATGACTTTATTCTCAAAATCGTTTTTTTTTTCCCTTAATGTGGCCCTAATACTGCGTCGTACTAATGAACTGATTATGAGAAAAAAAATGTTTCCCTTTTTCTAAACTATCTTGAACAATACATAACTCTGGAGTAAAGGCCCTGACACACCAAGCCGACGGTAGGCTGTAGTCTGCCAGAGTTCTTTTGGCCGATTCAGCATGTTGAATCTCACACCTGGAAAGACAGGGATTAAGCGCATTCCCAAAAACACTTGTTTTTATTTGTTATTATTGGTAGCTCCAGGTCACTAACTTGTACACTTCTATGTGTTTTACAGTGCTGTGAAACTTTGCGACCTTGCTGCCTCCTGTGATCTTTGCTTTTCATTTTGTGAAGCACTATAACTCATTGCTTTGTGTTACAAGGTGCTACATAAATAAAGTATGATTTACTTTGTTATTATCATTTAGTTGCTGACCCATGGTCATAAACTTTTGTTTCTGCACTTAAGCTTATCATCAGAGCTCTACAGTGCCAAAGGCTGAGTGACAAGACAGACAGGCCCCTTAACAAAGAACCGGTCATAAAGTTCAGTTACAGGCAGAGTCCAATATAGTGCAAATTGATTTTCTTGATGATTTATGGAGCAGCTGCTCTGTTAAGGAGTACAAAAGAGAAGATCTCATATAAATGTACAAAATGTTACATTATATTGTGTTAATGATACCACCTCCTGTTTCCATAATACATTTCCTACACTACAATACATTTATTTATACCTATCATGAAACTACAATCCATGGATGTGTTCCTTTATTCAGAGCTACTTCAGGTGCCTTTTTCCATGATAAGTCAGTCTCTATAGTTATAATTTGGTCTCAGTCTATAGTGGTCTATATTATTATTATTATTGTCTTCAAAGCAGTTTGAGATGGTACCAGAGTATAAAATCAGACCCTAGTTTTAGTTCAAGCCATATTTATTGATATTCATAAACATTGACTACCTGGTTCTAGATTACCAGCTCCTCCGGGTAATGTCTAGATCAGTTCAGGGTCGCAGTGCATGTGTGAAAGGGGCTAATGCAACCTCTTGTAGTTGTTAAATTCAGTGGCTGTCATGTCTCAGTGCTGCAGCTGCTGTCTAGTTGGACGTGTGGGTTGATCTTACCTTCAGAGGCACTTGGGATTTGTAGGTTTCTGGTACTTCCCAGGTCAGTAGGACAGAGGTTTTCATCACAGCCTTCACACCAAAGTTCTTGGTGAACACTGAGGGAAGGTCTAGATGATTATTAGGTGGTTAATTTAATTGTGAATATGACTGAGATGATTCAGTTGAAGAGTTGGTGCACAAAAGCAAGAATATGAAGGCATTTGTTGACTAAAATGAGAGAACAAGTTGTACACGATGCACTAATATTTAACAAAATGAGACCACAGTCGGTATTATTTGGACACAATATTGTCTCAATGTAGTGATTATATTGTTTTCTGTCATTACTAATCAATATTTTTTTTAATATCAATAAAGGATCAAATGATTATGTGTTATATGAAAGGCTGAGCCGAATGCTTCGAAGCCTTGACGCTTCGACCATTACCATGGTTATCAACGTCCAAATCAGTAATCAAATTAACTTTTTTTTGTTTTGTTTATATATATATATATATATAAAATAAAAATAAACACAAATAAAATAAAATTCACAGGGAGAAAAAAAACAAACATGCTTGACTTTGTGTGGTACTTCTGACTCAACGGGAACGAGACAAAGGGATCTATGCTACCGGCGCGCAACGGGATGCTCCGCGCGTAAACACACAACAGCAGCGTGGGTTTTTACTCCGACACAACCTGCCACGAGAGAAAACAACTTTTTTTAGCAGCTGTAGATCTGACTGAGATCTGTTTCTCTTCTGACTGACAGAGTGAAGGCTGAGAGGCGGCTGATACTCGTAAAGAGAAAGAGATTCTCCTTAAGCACTTTATTTTCCTCTCTCTTTTCCTCTCTCTCTCTGTGTGTGTGTGTGTGTGTGTGCGTGTGTGTGTGTGTGTAAGCGTGCATATGCACGCATTATGTGTGAAGGAGATGATACAGTTGGCCTAAAGTGGGCCGACTTGTACCTTTTTACCTTTGTACCAATTTCTGTAATGTATATAGTGTAAGATAGTGATTACTACACTATACATTGTGTCCACTTATGGGTATTGCAACGTATGTGTCTGTAGTGCATAGATATATATTAGTATTAATCGCAAAGTAATTGCCCATTTTTTATCTGTTCAAAATGTACCTTAAAGGGAGAATTGTCAAGTATTTGACATATCGACATGGGAGTGTCAAATATGCTGCTTTATGCAAATGTATGTATATATTTATTATTGGAAATCAATTACCAACACAAAACAATGACAGATATTGTCCAGAAACCCTCACAGGTACTGCATTTAGCATAAAACAATATGCTGAAATCATAACATGGCAAACTGCAGGCAAACAGACAACAACAGCTGTCAGTGTGTCAGTGTGCTGACTTGACTATGACTTGCCCCAAACTGCATGTGATTATCATAAAGTGGGCATGTCTGTAAAGGGGAGACTCGTGGGTATCCATAGAACCCATTTACACTCACATATCTTGAGGTTAGAGGGCATGGCATGGCTGATACCAATGGAGTCATTAGGTTTTCTAGTTGTCATATGATGCCAGTATCTATCTACAACCTAAAAATAGCAAGTTGCATTAATGCCTTAAGGAAACGTTAACGCATTATTATCTTGATAACTTTGACAGCCCTCATATATATTGATATCTATGTGCGTCTCTCTCTGTATTCCTCCTACTAATAAAGCACTTGTGGTCTCTATAATTTCAAAAAACGTGTTGGTCACGCCCATGTGCGTCTGCGTCTGGAGATTTTGTTTGACTTTTCATTTTTGCCCTATTTCAGGAAAATAGAGCCCTAAATGTCCAAATCATGGAGCAATGTATGGAGTGCTGGGGTCAGATGAAGCAACAGTAAGCCGTCTACAAGCACAACGCAGCACTGATACGTAGCCTGTGGTTCTCACCTGGCATGGAGGTGGACATGGTCCGACTCTGAATGCTGGGACTGATGGGTCCTCCCCCCTTACTGGTGAAGGCTTGGACTCTGATGTCGTAGGTTGTGTCTGGCTGCAAACCTTGTACGGTCATCTGTGTTTCTGTGGTACTGTTGGTGTTGTTGTTCTGGCTATTGATATCTCGATACACCACCACGTACTTGATCATCTTCCCGTTCCTCTCTGCCAGAGGAGGGGGCTCCCAGGCCAGCTTAGTGGAGCTGGCAGTCAGGCCGACCACACTCAGATTCTGGGGATAGCTGCTGGGAATGTCCTCAGGGGTGCTGATCTCCTTCACATATTCCTCCCCGTTGCCTGCTCGGTTTTTGCCGCACAGTTTGAAGATGTAGGTGGCTCCCTTGTGGAGGCCAGTGACTGTGAAATGATCATCTGCCTTTCTGAAGTCTTTGATGGTGAAAGCTTCCTCCTCGGCTCTCTTGTACTGCAGCTGGTATCCCACATGCTCCCCAACCATCTCCTTAGGAGGCTGCCACTGGATCAGCGCAGTGTTCCCTATGGTGGTGCTGATCATCATAGTGGGCTTGCCAGGCACTGGAAGACATATATCCCATATCGTGACTACTTTTGAAACTCCTAAATTCAATTCATGAAACACAAAACTCTTAAAGGTCCAGTGTGTAGCATTTAGGGGGATCAATTGGCAGAAATGGAATATAATATTAGTAAGTATGTTTTCTTAAGTCCCGTTACAGCTGTGAGATTTTGGTCTTGGCAAAAACACAAAGGAAAAATGGTAAATTTCATTAACTTCAAAATGTGGCGGATGCAACACACAGCACACACCTGCTCCTGTGGTGGTGACCACCTTGGCCTTACTGCGAGCTCCATCGCCCTTGGTGGTATACGCAGCTACAGTCACAGAGTAGGAT
Organism: Sebastes umbrosus; assembly: GCF_015220745.1. Classification (NCBI taxonomy): domain Eukaryota; kingdom Metazoa; phylum Chordata; class Actinopteri; order Perciformes; family Sebastidae; genus Sebastes; species Sebastes umbrosus. The sequence continues at coordinate 36,127,138 of NC_051273.1, forward strand.
GTCTCTGGGAGCAGACCTGTTACAATGGCCTCCTGTTTGGTAGAGGGACAGAGATGAAGAAGAAAGAGGGAGGGAGGGAGAGAAACAGAGAGGAATGGGGACGGAGGGGAAGAGAAAGGAAAAGACAGAGAGAAAAGGGCAACAGCATTCAGGTTGAGACATTGGCCTCAGTTGAATTGGTGTGCTGTCAGCCAGTTTACTGTACAAAGCACTCAGGCACATTAGACAAGTCAAGCGCACACAACATGAATTTCCAACACTCCATTTGAACTGTTCTTTGAGGAAAAAGTCAAGTGAGGGTCATGAATGTAAACCTGGAGTGCATTTAGATGAAGTTCACGGTTCCTGGTCCTTGACGGTACTGTTAGACGGAGTGTAAGCCATAGCAGGGAGTGGGTCTGTAAACTGTGAAGAATTATTACCTCATGGCTAATCATTTTACCATTTGTCAAACAAGTTTGACTAACTGGAGGTACATTTACAACCGTTCCATGTCCCCTTACTGTTAGTTGGTAGGTACAATGGTATTTGTCATCACCTCATTGGTTTCAAAACATCTTGCCAAAGAACTGCAGTTGGAAATTAGCCGGCTGGCTAACTGGCACGTTTACAGAAATGATGATTAATGTGTGTTGTCCTTAGAAATAAATGCCAATTAATCTGAAACAGATGGTTTTGTGAATGTAGAATATGTACAGAGTTGATTAAGAGTCACAGCATAGCCTTTTTTTCTGCACTCATGGCTTAAGTACAACGCTACAATGTCGTGAAAGCAGAAACAGACTCAGTCTCAGCTGACTGCCTGAACTAGGCCCCAGGCCTAGCTTTATTATAATGTTGCACGTGTATCTAATGTAAGGGATAATGACCGACAAGGTGTCCATTATCAGGAATTAATGGACAACATGGGCATTATCCCACTTATACCATGGTCACTTGCCAAAGAAAAAAACATAGACCATTAATTTATATTTTCATTAGAGTGACCATATCTCAAACCCCCAAACCGGGACACTTAAGTGTACCGCACATTCATGCATGCGCGTCCACGCGCACACAGGCACGGGCTAATATGCACGCACCATAGGCGTTTCCATCAGGATGGATAACTTGGCGCACCTTGAGCACGGGGGGGATCAGAAAGAAGGCATTATTATAGGGGGGGGGGGCATTAGAGGCTGTGACAATCAGGACTCATCACATTCACTACTTTCACCCCCTTTAATCACAGGACCATCCCCCTCATGACGCACTGACAATTTGAGACCTGTAGAGTGTAGAGAATTTCCCTCAGAGGGAACGTATTGTTGTCTGGGACTACGTACATTATTTTTCAACTTGTTTCGTCTCAGGCTGTTATAATAAAAATGTGGAGTTCAGACGACATTTTGTCCAGGATGGAGACACCGTCCGGATGAAAGACGGAACGGCCGGTCCTGAGGGAGTTATAAGAGAAGCTAAATGCCTGTTGATGCTCAGAAGGAACTGTGTAGAATAATTAATCAAAACGACAAGTTTGATGTGCACATAAGCACGGAGAGTTCTGTGGTTCAAAACTACACATAATGTTACCAGCGGATATCTGTTGTGTCCGCGCGTAATTGTGGCTTGACCGCGATCAACATCCTTCTCTATAGAGACTGCAGCGGTGCTCTGTGCTGGCTCTCTGTATACTTATCTCATGTACACAAATTAATTAATGAGTGGAACATGATAAACGTCTATGCAAGTATAATATTGTTATTTTTATTTTAGTGAAAGCCGGGACAATTTGTTAGTGACTGTTGAAAACCGGGACATTTGAGTGTTTTACAGATATGTGTCGGGACTCGGGACACGTCAGCTTGAAACCGGGACGTCTGGTCACCGTAATTTTCATGCATTTTGCAACCAAAGGTTTTTCACAATCCATTCGCTCCATTTCCCTGGTAACACCTGAGGGTTTGCTAATACCTGGAACAACCATTACCATCCCATAAGGTTCATATGCAATAGTAACTTTGTTCACTACTCCAGTAAATAGAACTAATCTCAGCTACGACTTGGCAACGGGAGATATTTCTAGTCCTCTCAGCTCATAGAACCCTTTAGCTCAGCTATGAGCCAGAAAGCTAACGTCATGCTAGCAAGATCAAAGTCAATAAGACTGCGTACGGTTGAAAAACAGTAAATATAATTTGACCGTATGTTTAACAACAAGACTAGCTAGCTGTCCAGCCATGTCACTGTCCCCAATTCAATATCAAGAGTTCCAGGAACAAATGAGAGAGCACGTGTCGGCTGCAGTCTGACGTAGCGAGTTGAATAGTGAACGGGATGTGAGATGATCTCTGATGTCATACAACGTATCAGGAAGTTCAGAGGAGCAGTGAACGGACTTCTTGCAGTTTGTGTGTTCCAGTCTCCACCTTGTGGTGTTCAGAGGATGAGGCGCTGAAGGACTAATGGTACACTCAGTGTCCAGGATCAAATATTCAGATTTTTTTCACTGGAGCTACTTAGTAGGTGTCAAGAATTAATGGACACCCTGCAGCCAATCAGAATCGAGTAGCCTATTCACCCAGACCATGGCATAAAAACTAGTAATTTCATGCTACTCTTTTCCACACAAATATGCACCGTATGACAACATACAAAAACGGCAATAACAAGAGAGACTTGATATGTCCCCTCAAGAAAAATTCTGCCCACACACATCACGGAGCACACGTTCATACATGCTGCTTCACTGCTCAAACACGCAGTGTTAATACAGCAACATGTACATTCTGTCAGCTGCTGGGAGTCCATTAAAAGGCTTGGGAAAGGCCCACTCCTCTCAGATGGCTGAGGATTCCTTTCTAGTGCCGCCCATGAGTGATGAGTGGAGAGGGGTTGCAGAGATGAAGCAGCTTGTGATGAGAGAAAAATGGCAGCAGGATGGTGGCGGAGGTGTGGGTGTGTGCGGGGGGGGATGATAGTTCCAGCAGAGAACACCCAGCGGGTTCTGTTTCCCCCATCAGACCGGCGCCTCGGCCCACAGCCTAGGGCTTGCTGTGCCATCCATGGAGATGACAGTGCAAATTAGCAAAGGCCCTGCCAAAGCTACCAGGGGTTCCAGCAACAACCAAAGCTCTAATTATTATTTCATGCCTGGCAATTTTCTATCTATCACAGGATGTTTAAAAGGTCCTTCTGCTCATTTAAAAGCAGACATGTACAGAGCAGAATTCAGCTGGGGCCTAAAGAGTTAAGACCTAGCCCTCCTTCCTGTCTTCTCTGCAGGGCTAAGAAGGTGAAAGATAAGAGAGAAATGTGACTCATGTGAAGCTATGACGTCCTCTAAACCCTCATTATTTTAATCTGCTGGTATTCCTTTTCACTTTTGCTGCCAGAGACTTTCTTGCATTTGGAAAGAGAAGAAGAAAGGAATCAAATTGGTCTTTCATCTGTCTTTTTTGCACAGCAAGCCGGAGTCTGCGGGGATGGATTCCCAAGGACCGAACAGATGAAACATTTTACATTAAGGAGGGAGAATGTCTGGTTTAACAGGAGCGAATCAATCGGCAGTGACTTCCTGTGTGTCAAACATCTCGTCCTTTTCAACCATTATCGCCAACTGGTGGTGTGGGGGGCGGGGGAGGGGGGGTTGAATGGGGTTTTCCACTAATGTTACAACTCCACTACAAAAGCTCATTAGCAGTTGCTACACTGTGCTGATCTATCTGCACTGAGACTAACACTAAAGGAGGGACAATTCTGACTGACTGATTCAGACCAACATAGTCGGTATGTTAAATTTACCGTTTCATTTAATTTTATATTTTACATTGCAGCCAGGGAACTCTGGCTAATATTTTGAAGTTCTGCAAACTAATTTACCCTGACTTTAGGTTTGCATACAGCTGGACCTTTGATCAAGTTAAGTAAATAATAGTAAAAGTAATAAATAAAAAAATGATGCTCAATAACGCTCCAAACTTACGCTAAATTTTGTCGAGGAAAAACTTGCATGGCCATTTTTAAAGGGGTCCCTTGACCTCTGACCTCCAGATGTGTGAATGTAAATGGGTTCTATGGGTACCCACGAGTCTCCCCTTTACAGACATGCACACTTTATGATAATCACATGCAGTTTGGGGCAAGTCATAGTCAAGTCAGCACACTGACACACTGACAGCTGTTGTTGCCTGTTGGGCATGTTATGATTTGAGTATATTGTTTTATGCTAAATGCAGTACCTGTGAGGGTCTCTCGACAATATTTGTCATTGTTTCGTGTTGTTAATTGATTTCCAGTAATAAATATATAGATACTTTTGTATAAAGCAGCATATTTGCCCACTCCTATGTTGATAAAAGTATTAAATACTTGACGAATCTCCCATTAAGGTTAATTTTGAACAGCTAAAAAATGTGCGATTAATCGTGATTAAAGCTGGAGTAGGCGAGATTGGAGCAAATATGATTTTAATTAAAAAAAAAGTTATTTTTATAAAATGGTGACTATATCCTGACAGTAGTGCATGAAACAGGTAACCTCAAAAAAATCATGTTCATCTGTGTCCTCCGGTGCTCCTAACGGCATCTGCAAGATTTCCCAGACCTGAGGAAAACAACCAATCAGAGCTGATCTGAGGTCTGCTGTCCAGCTGCCGTCTATGAGAGCCGGCTGTCAATCACTCGCGAACTCCGACCAAACGGTCAAACTAGGCAGCGCTGATCAAATATGAATCGATATTCTGTTACGTTAATGCCTATTTCTCTCCTCAAATGTTGTCAGAATCATCTTGCAGTGGGAGCGAAAATTAGCGCGTCCACCCAGGTGTCATGTTTACATCACTGCCGATTGGAGATGGAGCTGATAAATACCTGTAACTACTGCATAGTCATTTGTCATGGGAATGAATGAAAATTGTAACCTTTCCCACTGAAGACAAAAGCCAAATGTTAGCGGGTGTTAGTGGGTTTTTTGTCCAGTGGAAAAGGAGCTATAGAGAAAAGCATTTCTCACCCTCCCTTTCAGTGGTATCTAGCCATGTAGACAGCACTGGATTTATTATCCCAGGTTCTTAAATATCTGTCTCTGATCTGTCTCCATTCCAATGCATTCAGCCATCCATTATCATTATCCACTTATCCTGAGCAGGGTTGAGATAGGTTGGTGGCGGGTCTGGAGCCTGGCCCAGTGCACATGGGATGAGAGAACAGACATTCACACTTATGGGTAAAGGTTTAGGCTTTAAGTAGTTTTACACTTAATATGTTTTAATTTGACTTGTTTTAGGCCAACAAATTAAATAAATTAATACATAAATAAATAAAGGAGCTTCAAGGTTTCATTATCCATTCTGGACCAATGAACATGTTTATAATAGTACTACAGTATTTTAGTAAGAGTTTAGTTAATTGTGTGGTGTTTATTAGCAGTTGTTCCTTGATGTAACTGCTTCATTTAAATAAAATTTGCAGAAAATATAAAGGAACAGCTAAATGAATAAATAAAATAGGAAAAATGCAAATAATTAAAACATTTTAGAGACTTTGTTTTTGGGTGGTAGGGTTGTTGGGGGACTTCATGAACTGGAAAGAGATGATGCTATTGAATTGTATTCATGTTTTTCGATTGTGATTTAAAATAATCCATCACAGACCTCTTTGCCGTGACAATAGCTGTGTTTCCATCCAATTGTCATACAAATTTTAAGCGAACTTTGAAATGCTGCAAAAAGAAATGCGAATTAGGCTCATTTTGATCAACTGGTTTGGAGCAAATAAAGCTGGCTACAATAGGTCAGAAGTTGGCGCTATCGGCTACGCTTTACACATGGCTGTAATCGGCCAGTAAACAGAGTAGAAGCAGTAGAGGTTGCGAACCGGAAACTAAACAAGGCAGCTTGACCATCTAACCTCCATCTATGAGAGAAAAATGGAAAGAAGGTCTCCAGGAATGTGTTTTAAGTGGGCAAGTTTCAACTGTTCTTTCATGTCAGCTCGTATTGGCCATGTTTCATGTTGTCCGGAGACGAAGACGAGCATTCACACATTATGGGAATATCCAAGAAGACGGCGACAACGGAAACAAGCGGTCAGTCATCATTAAATGTTCGCTACGTCAGAGTTTATTTGGCCATAATCCATTTAGCTCATCAACTCTTTTTCAACAAAGACAAAAAACATCTCCAGTGAGCGTAAAAACTTTACATACAGCTTTTCTGAGATCCTTCAAATGTGCAGTAGGCAGTTCTAAAAAGTTTTTTTGTAGTAGGAACCTCTTTCCATTCAGAAAGAACAAGAACTGAAGATATACCTGTACTATTGATGTTTGGAATGTGTCACTCGCAGCAGTCAGCGTCGGTATCAGATTTTCACACTCCCTTGTTCCCCCCAGTGCGATTTTGTCAAATTTCAGATCATCTAGTTCTAGTACTTTTAAGGAATATCCCTGTTTATTTTCCATTAAATCCAATTTATAATTAGCTACTTGCTAGCAAGCTGTTAACTCATTCAAATTATGTAACGTGAAAGGCAATATCAAAGCTGTAAAAAACAAATGATTTGCTTGTGTAAAACTTTTTAGCTTCAAGAGACGACGTGGATCCAAGTACTCTGCCCACAGTCAGTCACAATAAGTCACCAAAAGAGCCGCAGTGTGGACGAGCAATGATACTGAGGCTGCAATTTAATAGGTTCATGATGCTGTGATTTGAAGGGATAACAAATTTCTTTTTTTTAGATTTCCCCCTTGTCCCATAATGTATTCTGGAACAGGGTATAACAGCAAATGTTATATCACTATACCACTAAAAGTGTGAGAGAAAATATGTTTATTTTTCTAACAAACAGACCCTTATAATCTGAAAATGATGGCAGGCAGAATGTTTCTGGCATCATTGGGCAAAGACTCCATAATAACCTTTCAGCATATTGTAATTCAAGTGTTCTGAGAGATAACTAGACTTCTGCTGCTCCTCATGGCTCTGTTTTCAGGTTTTAAATCATTTAGCCCGTGACGGGAGACTTTGACCAATCACAGGTCATTTTAGGCCAAATTAGTGTCGTTAAAACAAATTTGCGTTAACGTTTTAACTTTGACAGCCCTAGTCCAAAGCGAGATGAGCGACCACAGGATCTTCAAAGTGACGGTCGGTTGTCCACAGACAGTGTGCTGTAGAGTTTGCAACCCAGTCCCATGTCCTCCAAATAAAACGTCAAAATAAGTTACTTGTCAATGCCCTTGAGGACATCACATACAACAGTTTTCTGATCTGTCGCCACTGTCTGGCGTAACTTTAGCGAGTGATCAACAAACAGTGTGTGAGTTTGTGCTACATTAGCAGCTCTAGCATTGCCGGTGGCTTCGTGCTTGCCATGATGGGAGGCTTTGACCAATCACAGGTCATTTCAGAGAGAGAGCGTTCCTATTGACTGTTCATTCAACGGAGGCAGCTGTCAGTCACTCTTAAACTCCGATCAAACAGTCAAACTTATTAAATTATAAAGTTTGTTCCGGCTGGTGGGCGCTGGGCATGTTCTTTTTCAGATTACCTGTCTCATGCTCTACTGTCAGGATATAGAGACCGTTTTATAAAAATAACCTTTTTTAAATCATATTTTCTCCAATCTCACCTACTGCTGTCTTAGAGGGACATTTGGTCCCAGAATCAGCAGAGACAGGAAGCAAAATAGAACAATAAAGTGTTTTTCTTCCTCTGAAAAAACTGCTTGAAGTCAGAGACTTGGACAGATGGATTGGCTGATAGAATTGCCTCCTCTGCTCAAACTGACTGGAATGTATACAACAGTGATCATATGTCCAACTGAGTTTAAAGGCTTCGGAGGTTGTCTATCTATTTCTCACGAATGCTGTTGGGTAATATTAGAAGTGTGGGTCTGCTCAAAATGGACCAACACAAGCTGCTTTAAAGGTACATCACCATCAGTGGGCATGCTACTAACTATTCTTGCATCCAGAGCTACCTGTGGTCTACACAGCATGGCTATAACACCAGGACTGTGTGCAATCATGTCTCTGATATATAATGAAGCCAGTAGCTCCTTTTTTCTACTGGTACCATACGGAGGAACTACCTTCCAGTCTGTCAGTCTGGCGGTCATTGATGAAGATTTACTTGAGTCATCAACTAGAAAGGTCTCTTGATATCTTGCTGTTGTATTAAAGCATATTGATTTTGACATTTATGGTGGGTTAGTAAAGACTTTACATTTTTGACAACACATTCTCACTCCCAACTCGTCAAATACCGCCGCTCGGTCAGTGCCCCTCGGCATCGGAGACCGACGCCCGGGGTACCCCTCTTGCTTTACTTTCGGACGGACCAGGGACGGGGTGTCAATGATGCTCATTACATGCATAGTGTCCTTTCAAAATAAACCTCCGTTTTCACAGGAAGTTAGGTTTAGGCAACACAACCAGTTAGTTAGGGTTAGGAAATGGTCATGGTTGACTTTAACATCACTGACTAGAGACTCAAGTGACACACGGGACTCATGATACCGATGAGTCATGTGACTTAAGACTGACGTGACAAAATAATTCAACAATACTTTTAGTTTCACACGGGACATGAATAGCGGTCTACTGGTTGAGAGTCTTGTGTTTGTTTGGCATCATTGGGCAAAAATTCCATAATAACTTTTCATCATATTGTAATTCAAGTGTTCTGAGAGAAAACTAGACTTCTGCTCCTCCTCATGGCTCTGTTTTCAGACTTACAACAGAATATTGATTCATATTTGATCAGCGCTGCCTAGATTGACCGTTTGGTTGGAGTTTGCGAGTGATTGACAGCTGGCTCTCATAGACAGCAGATGGACAGCAGACCTCAGATCAGCTCTTACTGCTTGTTTTCCTCCGGTCTGTTAAATCTGCAGATGCCGTTAGGAGCACCGGAGGACACTGGCACATGATTTTTTTCCAGGTTACCTGTTCCATGTACTACTGTCACGATATAGTGTTTTATTGAAATATCTTTTTTTAATCATATTTGCTCCAATCTCGCCTACTTCAGCTTTAATGAGCATTCTCAATAAAATGATGCAGCCTACATTGTGATTGGATCTCAATTAGCAAATTAAACCTAAATTGCATCAGTATAAACTAACTCCCCAACAATATCTATTAAAATGCAAAAATACAACAATAACAAACATGTAATTGGTGACTCAAGTAATCACTCAATAATAACCTTGCACCATAGATAAGCACGAACCTCTAGTTAAGTCTGGGATAGCTTATGGAGTTGCAAAATAGATCAGCATTGCAGAAAAGGAGTAATGCAGACAGCAGGAATAAAGATACTGTACTTTTCATGCTCAGCACAGTACGTAAGCTCACAATCAAAAGCTGTATGCACTGCTAGTCTCTGTGGATTTCTGTTGCAGAATAAACCAACAGGAGCTGGACTCCACTAGAATCAATAAGTAGTCTCAGTCTCAGCCTTTATTGGATGGAAGGTACCAGAAAACAAACTTCTGCTTTCCACAGACTCCACCTTGATAAAGTAATGTGATCACAGGGCTTCAAGTGGAGCGAGAGAGGAGGCAGCAGGAGACACTGAACGAGAGGCCCTACACTTGTTTGACAATTACTGCTGCAGAGTCTGGGATAATCTCTGTGTGTACACATGTGTGTTCTGTAATAACATGGCAGATATACACATATTCATCTCTGAGCCCAGACAAACACAGTGAAACAGTAAAACCACAACCCCAACTTTACTTCCAGAATAAAATCACACTAGAATTAGCGCCTCGTGTTTGTATGCCTCCATGTATGTCCAAAATGTCATCACTTCATCATTTTATCCTGTTAGACATTTGTGTGAAATTGTCATAATTATCATATGAATTCTTGAATTATGGCCAAAGATGTGTTTTGTGAGGTCAGTGACCTTTGACCATCAAATTCTAATCAGTTCATCCTTGAGTACGAGTGGAAGTTTGAGCCAAATTTGAAGAAATTGCCTCCAGGCGTTCCTGAGATATCGCAATCACGAGAATGGTCCAAACAGATGGACGTACGGATGGACGGACAAACTGAAAACATAATGCCTCAGGCCATAGCTGTTGCTGGCACGGAAGCATAAAGAGCATTTACAGTTGCAACTCCTCAGAGACTGGGAGGCTGTGATCTCAACACACCCACAAATGCACGCACCCACACACACACACACACACGCACTGTAATCTACTGTCGCAGTTGTCATCCTGGTCTTCAGCAGCGAACGTTGGGCCATGAATTCTAAAGTCTTATGTCACTGCCTGTGTTCATATTAAAGCCCAATGAATGACACCATGACACCAGTCACCTTACCCCTCCCACCCCCTTCCCCATCCCACACACACACACACACACACACATCAAATGCAATAAAATACGCACACACAAAAAGTCCGTCACACCAGCAAAATCCACTCCAGAAGAAAAAAGAAGCCAGTTAGGAGTTTAAAAGTTTCAGAGGGACTTTCCTCTTGTTTTCTGAGGAGCTATCTGCTCTCTTGAAGTCTAATGATTTCAAGTTTTTATATGACGCTAGAATGAGGTGAAAGAATCCGGCCTGTCAGGAACCGCCTTGGGGATGGAAGGATGAGGACGAAAAGAAAAGGGAGAAAGATACTAATCGATTCACCTATGTATCGCCATTTTTTAATGCCAGAATCAATATATTTGCTTCTTTTGAGTCTATGTGGAGTTAAAGGAAGTTGCTGCTTTTATTGTTGTAGTCTGAGTAACGTGATGTCATATCCGTTCCGTATCTGTCAACCAAAACAAACCACAGAAAGTAGAAAACGTTGGAGGGTCCGTGTGGATATGACCTGCACCCTCCCATGTTAAATCCAGTGTGGTAAACACTACACATCCAGTAAAGGATGGAAACACTTTGGGTTTCACATTGACAGTAAGAGCAGAGCTAGACATCATGGCTAAAGCTGCATGCTAACTCTGTCATGGACAGGAAACGTTATCTCCGTGGTCAAATGTCATACATGCTGAAGATATTTTTCAAAGTACATGCCCTTAGAAGATTAAACTTTTTCCCAATGTCTAGTGTAAAAAAAAAGTTAATAAAAATCGCAATAAATCGTAATATTGAATCACAATACTTGTAGAATCGCAATACTTAAAAATTGTAATGCATATTGAATCGGCACCCAAGTATCGTGATAGCATCGAATGGGGAGATAGGTGTATCGTCCCAGCCCTAAAGGCTACTAGAAAACTACACACTTCTTTGGAAGCTCAGTGGCAGACTGACTACAGTGCGACTTCACTCTTTTATTATAAATTTGCATCCTGTTCTTCTTGCATCTGTGTTTTTCAACTATGTTGTAATAAAGAATAATTCTGGTGTATTATAACTTGGATCTTAGTTTGGACTACTTATGATAAGACTGTACACACCAAATTGAATTGCTGAGATCTGAGTCCAAGAAGAAACCGGAGCAGTCAGACGACCAGATAGCTTGTAAATAAACTCAACAGTTTATCCAGATTATGAAAACTATTAGATTATAAAGTCTAACTGAAAGTCAACATTCAAAATGTTGCTAATAATCCCTCACTGCACGGGAAAACTGTCAAAGTTGAAACTGGAACAGGGTCTGTAAACTGTGATGATGTCATAATTTTATATTCCAGTTTAATTAAATCTTTTTTCTTTTCCAATTAAGTTGAACGAACCCGGGGGTTTGTTTCCAACCAGTCTTCTGACTGCTTGTGTTTCTGTATGGGCCACATGATTAATGGGGATAGCCGAGCACGCAGTAGAGCGAGCCTCTCCACTTGCACTGATGACCTTCTTACAGTGTGAGTAATGCAACCCTATCACCTGACAAGAACAAGACAATTTAGTGAACAATGAATTACATTCAATAACAGTGTTTTTTTCAAGTCTAATGCCAAGTCTGAAGCAAAGTTAGCTTAATTAGAAAGGCTACCAAGTGTGATGTTATATAGGGTTACCATATTTTCAAACCCCCAAACCAGGACCCTTAAGTGTACCGCACGTTCATGCATGCACCAATATGCACGCACGCATGCACGTTTCCATCAGTATGGCTAACCTGGCGCACCTGTGGCGCATTTGAGCATAGAGTGGGATCAGAAAGAAGGCATTATTATAGGGGGGGGGGGGGGGGGGGCATTAGAGGCTGTGACAATCATGACTCATCATATTCACTACTTTCTCCCCCTTTAATCACAGGGCTATCCCCGTCATGAGTCATGACACACTGACAGTGTGGGAGTCCTGTAGAAAGTTTCCCTCAGAGGAAACTTATTGTTCTCTGGGACTATGGAAATTATTTTTCAACTTTAGTTTTGAACCGGAACAATGTATCACATCATGTTGCTCGCTACAGCCTCAGGCTGTTATAATTAAATTGCTGAGCTCAGACGACATTTTGTCCAGGATGGAGACACCGTCCGGATGAAAGACGGAATGGCAATCCTGAGAGAGTTATAAGAGGAGGGAAATGCCTGTTGATGCTCAGAAGGAACTGTGTAGAAAAAATAATCAATATGACACGTTTGATGTGCACATAAGCACGGAGGGTTCTGTGGTTCAAAACTGCACTTAATGTAACCAGCGGATATCTGTTGTGTCCGCGCGTAATTGTGGCTTTGGTTTGGCTGTCGTCATCTTGGTTTTTTGCAACCAGGACTGACGCGAGAGGGCGGAGCTAAGTACAACCGAACGCTGAACAAGACATGTTTAGCGGATCAGAATGTTACAATTAACTTTCATGAAGTGAAACCACACTGTGAAAGGGTGAAAGTTCTAAGACGAAAACACGAACAACTCCTAGACCGGACAATGCCGTGGTAGCGACCTGTCAATCACAAGGAAGCCCCGCCCTAAAGCATCTCCTGCTTTATGGTCTATCTGACTCTAAATGGAACCATAATTTACTAAATGAACATCATGCTGTATTGAAGAAGACTTGAAACTAGTGATTGAGACCATAAACTCATGTTTACAATGTTTACTGAGGTAATAAATCAAGAGAGAAGTAGGCTCATTTTCTCACAGACTTCTATACAATCAGACTTCTTTTAGCAACCAGAGGAGTCGCCCCCTGATGGCTGTTAGAAAGAATGTAGGTTTAAGACACTTCAGCATTGGCTTCACTTCTCAGACCCAGAGGTTGAATCAGACCCAGAGGTTGATACATTTACTGTATATATGGAAATAAAAGAGGTGAATGAAGATTAATCTTCATTTGTTTTCTGTTGGTGTTTTTATGGGAATGTGGATTTTTCAGATCCATTTGAGGAGTGCCTGTGGTTTGCATGTTCCACATTTTAGCGTGTCATGCAGTATGGGATTCACGCTGGTCTGGTCTTGGGCTTGACTCGGTCTCAACCTGCCTCGGTGTTGGTCTTGACTTGCTCTCAACCCCTCAAAGTCTTGGTCTTGTCTCGGTCTCGATACACTCTGGTCTTGGTCATGACTTGGTCTGGGTTTAGGTGGTCTTGACTATAACACTGATCGAGTGCAGCCTACGCGCCAAAAATATCCAGCATTGCTTCCCCTCATATATTGAGATCTGATCACAATATACCATATATGTCAAGATAAAGAGAACATTTAGCATTTTCAGTGTAAATAGAAACCCAGATAGGGATCACATGTTAATACCAGGTGGATAAAGGGCCAGGATGAGTGTATCTGTGGTTAGAAAGAAGACTTGTTTGGATAGCTGCTGCACACCCACACTGGGTGGAGAAATAATTGTGTTAGTACCCACGCAGAGATCAGAAGCTGTTATGACAGAAAACACACTCTCCATAACCCCTGTCAAGCCAACACACACTGTTGCTACTCACGTAGTCCGTTGAGTCCTCATGAGTCCACTGATGAAAAGGACAGACAGGGGAGAGGAGTCAGAAAAACAAGGTGAACTTTCTCTCTAGAATGTACTCAAGGCCATTCTAGGAGCTGATCAGCATGCTGGATGACTGCAGTGATTAGTGACTGGAGGAGAGACAGAGCTGCCAGGACGGGGCTGCTTTAAATTGCATGTGGTAATGGAGGTAATGTGTGTGTGTGTATAATGAGGGTTACCCGGTCAGTCACCCGGCAGGGAGGAATTCAGAAGGAAAAGGCAACAAGGAAGCTAGTGTGAGCCTGCCAGGGCCCCCACGCCTCCACCCAGCACATCCAGAAGGTCTGGAGCCCAGACCGCTGGCTCACCTGTACCATGAACAACATAGGAGCATGGACCTTGCACTAGAGCACACTTTCCTCCATCAACCACATAGTGGCTTATTTCAGTTCACTATCGTCATGGCTCCCATTGTTGCCCTGGAGAAAAGATGCTGCACCAACAGTTTTGGGTGCCTTCATGACCTGAAACCTTTGCCATGCTCTTTTTCAGGCTAGTTTCCCCTCCAGTTGGGTGAAATCCATCCAGTGCAATGACTATGTGAAATTGGTTGGAAAATATTTGATGTTTCAAATATATAATATTTCCTGGATACCCTTCAGCAGGGGTTTTCAAAGTCAGAGAATGTGACCCCTCTGCAGACAAATCTTGGTTTGTCTGAAGTTTGCCTTAGTTTACTTGCTTATTTCGCTCAATTCCTGGATGCCATGTTATTTGATCACATTGACACTCAACAATTGAGCCAAGAAGGACTAATATTGCTGTTTGACATAACTTCAGACTACACCACATCAATAAAAAATGTCTGTCCTGAGGCAGTTATTAGTTTCTGACTCTGGGAAAGTGGGAAAAACAGTAAAATCTGCCAAAACTACTTCGTTAACCGAACCACACAGATTTAGGCTATTCTATGTGATCTTCTTTTGATAACTAATGTAATAACTAATGTAATAGTTTTTCACTTCCATTCACTGAGCCTCCCTCGAAACTGTTTGGAGCTCCATGGGGGGGCCCGCCTCCCACTTTGAAAATCTCTGCCCAACAGTGATTAAAAATGTCTAAAGTCCATTAACTGGAGTGTATTGAAAAATTCCATAATATTTGAGATATTATATGAGGGATTCCAAAACCATGTATGGGTACAGAATATTAGTGATTCTGCATGTTTCAGCCCATTCATTACAAATTACGTATCCTCAACACTATGGCCCAGTTAGCCTTGATAAGTTACAGTGATGTACTCTTGTACTGTATCTACTGTTGAATTAAACCTAATTTACAAAGATTGTAAATATTTCAAATTAAAATATATCGTGGCACGGTGGTGCAGTGGTTAGCTAACAGCAAGACCTAACAGCAAGAGGGTTGTAGGTTCAAACTCGGCTTGGGGCCCTTCTGTGTGGAGTTAGCATGTTCTACCCATGTTAGCGTGGGTTTTCTGCGCCAAACTTGGGCTAGGTTCATTGTTGACTCTAAATGTCCCGTAGGTGTGAATGTGAGTGTGAATGGTTGTCTGTCTCTATGTGTCAGTCCTGTGATAGTCTGGAGACCTGTCCAGAGTGTACCCCGCCTTCACCCAATGTCAGCTGGGATCGGCTCAAGCCCCACCTCCACGACCCTGAATAAGATAAGCGGTTACGGATAATGAATGAATAAAACATACTTGATTTGATCCTGATCGTATCAACGTTTCCAATGTGTTGAGCAAAAGTTCACAAACCAGTAACCAAGTAAAACAGCATTGTTCTATCTGAATAACGCAGTGAGCATGAATCTAATGAGTGAAAACTGAAACTACGATACAGTCAATAGAGAGAAAGAAAGATAAATGTCCTCTATATTATTATTTGCTCTGTATGTCTTGTGTCACTGGGATCTATTCATAGTCACTATTCTGGGGCAGCAAAAAAATCACATTTTCAGTTTCTCATCTATTCTTTAGATGTCACAGCTCATCCCTGAGGTTGAGCTAAGAACACAAAGAGAGAAAGAGAAAGAGATGAAGAAAGAAACATACAGAGAGGGCTGGAGAAGAGTTTGTACTGCTGTAAAGTCAGATTACATTTCACCTTCAGACGTTGGAGCCCCTTTGCTTCCCCTTTTTGCGTCTCCCAAAATTTACGTTCACTAACTGCATTCTCAATTACATTTGGAGGGATACATATTTTGTTGTGGATTACTTTTGTCTTTGACATATCACACATAAGTTTGTAATGATAGTCCACGAAAGACCGCAGCAAGTGAGGTAGTATGAAGAGCGACGCTCAGAGCAGGTGACGTACTACTGAGCAACAATTAATGAAAGTTACGTGGAATAATGACAAGCATAACAAGCGTGAAAGTCCACTACGGGCGAGCAGAGAGGGTGGTGGATGGGTCAAACAAACACAGGACTTTCACCCAGAAGACCGCTGTTCGTGTCCCGTGTGAAACTAAAGGTCAACGCTCACTGATGCAGTCATTTTAAGCCAAACCATAATGTTTTTTACTAAACCTAACCAGTGGGCCTTAAGTGCCTTAAACCTGCATTCTTTCTAACAGCCAGCAGGGGGCGACTCCTCTGGCTGCTAAAGAAGTCTATGAGAAAATGAGTCTACTTCTCTCTTGATTTATTACCTCAGTAAACATTGTAAACATGAGTTTATGGTCTCAATCACTAGTTTCAAGTCTTCTTCAATACAGCATGATGTTCATTTAGTAAATTATGGTACCTTTTAGAGTCAGATAGACCATAAAGCAGGAGATGCTTTAGGGCGGGGATACCTTGTGATTGACAGGTTGCTACCACGGCGTTGTCCGGTCTGGGATTTGTCCGTGTTTTGGTTGTAGAACTTTATCCTTTTCACAGTGTGGTTTCAGTTCATCAAAGTTAATTGTAACCTTAGTCACCTGAAAATGTCTTATTCAGCGTTCGGTTGTATGTAGCTCCACCCTGTCTTGTCACTTCTAGTTGCAAAAAAACAACATGGCGACAGCCAAATACCAAGATGCGACGGCAACTCAAGGCTTCGAAATGGCAGTCCGCAAATCAATGGGTGATGTCACAGTGACTATGTCCACTTCTTATATACAGTCCATGAAACTAACCAAGTAGTTTTGTTGTCTAAATCTAAATCTAGTTATGTTTTTAGTATTGTTTTTGTTTTGTTTCGTTTCAGTTTCATAGTCCTTTAAGTCAAACCATGATGTTTTTTTCAAAACCTAACCAAGTAGTTTTGTTTCCTAAACCTAAACAAGTGTTGTTGTGTTTTTTGTTTTGTTTTGTTTAAATCTACATTGTTAACCTTGTGTGAAAAACTGTTTAAAACTGTGACCTCAATCTGGGAGAAAATATGTTTCCCTCGAAATGTAATTGAGAATGCAGTTTAGTTGTATGGGAACGTAATTTTGTAGGAGACAGGGTCACAAGTGTTCCGGTGGTCTGTAGGTACCACTGCTTTTCTCCTTCATGCATGCTTATTTAAAAAATTACAAAAAGTAACCAGATACACTGCTGGGTCAGTGACGCTCGGCATCAGAGACCGACGCACGGGGTACCCCTCTTGCGTTACTTTTTGACGGACCAGGAACATTTTTTCAATATTCACTTGTTAAATGCATAGTGTCCTTTCAAAATAAACTTCCGTTTTCACAGGAAGTTAGGTTTAGGTTACACAACCACTTAGTTAGGGTTAGGAAACGGTTGTGGTTGACGTTAACTTCACTGACAGGACTGATGATACTAACGACTCGTGACTACCAACTCACGGGGCTCATGGGACTGACGATACCGACGAATCATGTGACTAAAGACTGACGTGACAAAATAAGTCAACGTTACTTTTAGTTTCACATGGGACATGAACAACGGTCTCCTGGTTGAAAGTGTTGTGATTGTTTGACCCATCCACCTCCCTTCCCAGCCGCCCTGAACGGATTCTCACGCTATTAATACTACGTCACTTGCTCCGACCGTTGAATAACACCGAGGGTGGGTTTACATGTACAAGAAGGGTCAGAGCTGCCTGTTTTTTTCTCAGGAGACTCAGATCCTTCAACATCTGCAGAACCATGCTGCAGATGTTTTATGACTCGGTGGTGGCCAGCGTCATCTTCTACGCTGTAGTGTGCCGGGGCAGCAGGATAAAGGCAGCAGACGCTAACAGACTCAACAAGCTCATCAGGAAAGCAGGTTCAGTCCTGGGAGTGGAACTGGAGTCTTTGGTGGAGGTGGAGGTGTCGGAGAGGAGGATGGTGAGGAAACTATTCAGTATTAAGGACAACGCCTCTCATCCTCTGCACGCCACACTGGAGTCATACCAGATCACCTTCAGATGTAGACTGAGACCACCGAGGTGCACCACAGAACGCCACACTGGAGTCATACCAGAGCACCTTCAGATGTAGACTGAGACCACCGAGGTGCACCACAGAACGCCACACTGGAGTCATACCAGAGCACCTTTAGCTGTAGACTGAGACCACCGAGGTGTACCATGGAACGCCACAGGAGGTCTTTCCTACCAGCGGCCATCAGACTATATAACTCCTCCCCCTTCTGCAGGAAGGACAGCTGAAAACACCGGACACTGACAACAACAATAATATCAATATCATGTGCAATACTATATTTATTGTGTGCAATGTTAATTTCCAACATGTACAATATTACTTTTTTTCTCATCATATGCAATATTACTTCTTTTTCTGTTTTTTAGCTTACTTTACCTTTTTTATTTTACTTTTCTTATTTACTCATTTTACTAAATGTATCTTACTTAATTGTTATTCCTTTAGGCCCTGGTGCTAGAAATAGTACTTTATTTTATACACTTGTATTTTATACACTTGAACTTGTTGTAATTTTGTTGTAATTTTGAGTAATCTCTGGCACAAGAATTTCCTTTGGGATTAATAAAGTTCTTTCTTATCTTATCTTATCTTACATTGTTCGTCACGTGCTGTTGCTTAAAGGTGCCTCTGTGCGTCGGTTTCCGATGCCGAGGGCACTTGGTTGGTGGATAAACCATTGCAACTAGCAGATTCTGTTTGCACTGTAACCACAGTAATACGCTGGATTAGTTGTGATACTGAAGAAATTAGAATTTGATGATTAATGTTTTATATGATTTCTAAGCAAATTTTCTGAATGGACATCAGAGATCAGTTGAAAAAGTGAGCGGCTAGCTGATGCAAACAACAAGAAAGGTTTGTGATATTACCCGAGGGAAGCACAAGGCCAATGTGCTTCATTTGCAACAAAATTGTGGCCATTGTGAATAATGGTAATAAAGATTATGCCTATTATGAATCCTTTTGAGGTTCAGCAGCAGTAATTCAGAGGTACAGGGCATTCGTATTCTGCTTCCCGACCTTGCTGACTAACCAGAAAGAAAAGACAAAGGGCTTTCGCTTTCTCAGCTTCTTAGAAGAAATAAATAAAAGCTGTTATCATAAATAATGTAAGCTGCTACCGCTGAGGTGAAAATCAGCTCCACTCCCTCGCCAAAGTGCAGCTCACCCTCTAAATAAAAAAAAAAGATGAATTATCTAAAGCAGCAGGGAGACTAAAAGCAGCCCTAGCGTTGAGTAACCATCATTCTTTCATACAGTAACTGATGCATTACTGGCTGTACGCCTTGATGTATCACTGGCTCTGTCAGTGAACCTTCACATTATGAGGATGGATTCCTCTGAACTTGTGATGATGACTGGCCTCATGTTATACCGTCTATCAGGGTTCCTGTTGGTCTGGAGTGAGACTCTCTCTGGTTGGAGAGAATGGTAAGCCTATCTTGACATAGTGTAGGCTTTGAATGTTTCTTCTCGGCTCGACAGGTTGAGATTCAGAGGTCGCTTGATCCTTGCTACTTCACTCATTAAAGCACAATGACAGACAGAAGTACAGTAGTTTGATCTGACACCTCTGATAAAGTAAAAACATCACTGTGTACAATGCCTGCTACTTGCACCCAACAAATATCCCACAAATATCCCACTCTACACACAGCACGTTCATGACATTCAATAGCGTAATAATATGTGTTGGACCATGAAGTAAACTGTCTTCATACCACCACAAGTAGGACTCTGTTTAAAGCTTTAGTTCACATAAATTACAAAAAAGATAAACACATTTTCACTTCCCTCTAGTGGTATCAAGTCATTTACATTTGTTAACACAAAAACCGCCAGGCTCTTTAGGAGTACTATTTTCTCCAAGGTCCCTGTTCAGACCTGGTATTAACATGCGTCCTCAGTGATCCGATCACAAGTGGACAGCTTTAAGTACAGGTGTGAACACACTAAAGACGCATTGAGGACGCATTGAGATCGAATCTTTCAGACCACATTCAGAGGTGGTCTGGGCCACATCTGGCCACATTCTTTTAGCAGTGTGTAGTGAATGTGTCCTGGACCACATTAAGGACCGCCTACTCATCTGACCTCCAGCTGGGATCCGCGGGATCACCGCGCCCCTCAGCTGAATAGACAGGCAGACACGAGCGCTTGTCTGCCTTGTCAGCATGGAAACGGCCTCTGTGATCTACTGTATTCTGTCGGCACAACTGTATTTTATTAAAATATATCTTGTTTATAGACTACATATCTACAGACTATCAGACTAGACACGTTAAGTGCATTATTATCATACTGTCAGAGATGTGTCTGTGTTTTTGTTCCTCTGCTTTGCACAGAGATGACACCCGACCGCTCGCTCTCTATCATCCGGCTCTCTGAAGCTCTGTACCCCGCTGCGAAAGGTCCCCGGGGACCAACGGTACAATAACCTTTTATTTGGTTGTTAATACGATTTTAATAAAATGTGCCCAAATTCACGAATATGTAGGTTATTACTACTGACATTCATGTAATATTACGTCACACACACACACCATACACAGCTTATCTAACAGTTAGAACCTACATAAAACTGCTATACTCTTAGCAGTGTAAAATGTGCTATTTTCACACTGCCACCCGATGCCGTAATAGTCAATGGCGAAGCAAAAGTACCGGAACAAAATGTCATTTTTGAAAGGCTAAATGCCAACCAATTCAATTTATTCAAATATGGATTGAAGCAGAATATTTTGTTAGATAAAAAGATGTTGTGAATGTTTGAAATGGTTACATCTATCTTTTTTCAATACATTTTGACTTTTACAAATACAGAGAGAGGACGGAGCGCTGTGTCGCTTACTGTGAGAGAGAGAGAGAGAGAGAGAGAGAGAGAGAAGGAAGGTGGACTGCATGCAATGTTTCTGTAAGTTATTAATTATATTAATTGAAATGTCAACATTATGAACAAAGCGTCAGACTATTCAGTAAAGCCCTAATTATATATGTGACTGCCCAAACACGGGACACAACCTTTGTAGTTAGACAAAAAGTGTGATTATTTTCGCTTTAATTTCTGATATTTTACACATATGTGATGAATACTGTGGGCCTACATACCTCAGTGTGATTATAAGCCATTATAAGTGCATGTGAGTGGATACTGGCGTGCAGATTAGTTTCTATGTCCCTTTCATTGTCTCCATACGCTCATACTGTACGCTATTATGCAAATGCATCATTCGGCTACTGGAGGAGAGTCGGAGGAGAGGACCAACGTTAATCAGCGCTACTCCTGATGAATAAAGGGGGCTTTGGTCATATCATTTCTAAATGATATTCAATCAATATGACAATACAGGCATGTGCAGAAAAAGCATTTAGGAAAACGAGAGAAAACACATCATACACAATGACGAAATAATTTAAATTTTGGAACCATAACGTTAAATGGCGTGGACTATGGCGATGCTAGTGTTAAGGGTCTGAGATTTCTGCTGACCTCACTGTCAACAGCTTTTGTTGAATTAGGTAAATTTCCTTTTTTTGCGCTGTAAACACCACCAATTCAAACCAATTCACCTCAGTTGTGCTGGTTTGGAGGCAGAAATCTCAGAGAAAAAATAACTCAAAACCTGAACAAATAAAACCAGAGCTATCTGCATGGCTACAGCTAGCGGTAAGTGGAAACAAAAAATTAAATGAATGAAATGGTCCATAGACAGGTACCAATATCTGTGACTTTCATGCTGACTAACTTACTGCTTTGAAACCCCCAAATGTGTTTACCTATCTGTTTTGTGTTGGTTCAGATTAACTGAGTGTAGTGACTAAAACAAAACGGTTCGCAGTCTAACCTCAGTTTGGATCTCTTCCTCTATTTGATGCTAGGTGGTTTTATATTTAGACCTTATTTCTGGACAGCAAATTATCCAACGAACCGCCATGACGATGGTGCCAGACATGGACGCTGCAGATTTGTGATTCTAAAGCTCCACTGAGTCGGAAATGAATACCAAGGTTGATAAGGAAAGGCACCAACATGTTCCCTCACAACAGGATTAAGTGATATTATATTAGCTGACCTGCAGGGGTCTGTAAAGCCATTAACACTGAAAATTATGAAGTTAAATATAGCAAAACCTTCGAGATATGTTGTCTGTTGTAAACAGTTTATTAAAAAGGAAGAAAATAGAATATGTGTCATAGTCTTAGACCATATTGTAAATATAGTGTTGTACTTGCACCTTAAAACATAAAAATATACACTCACACACTGTGTGCTTAGCCTCCAGGGTTGCAGGATTCCACAGGGTGTAGGTTTAGTCATCTGCCCATGTCCTCAACATTCTATACAGACCTCTGAGTGGATGTCATGTGCAGACATGTCTGTGTAGTGCAGGGGTCAGCAACCTTTACTATCAAAAGAGACATTTTTGGCCAAAAAATAAATAAAAAAATCTGTCTGTAGCCGCAAAATGTATCTGAGCCTTATAATGAAGGTAATGCAGTGAGGACCCAGGTGCAAACGAGAGGAAAGACATTGAAGAATCGTCTTGAGGAGATTTGGCTGCAAGCTCTTTTCAGCAGGAGCTTCCAGTGTGTTTGTTCTGGAAATGTCTTTCAATTACTTTTTTTGTTGTTTGCTAATTTCTCGCCGCAGAAAGCAAACAAATCTGTCTACGCACTATTAAATTCTCCATTTTCCTCCAAGAATTTTCTTTCTTTTGGATTTGTAAACCTACTGCAGCTAGAGAAACTCAAGACTAGCCATCACTATTGAGGATTGGCATAATTAAAGGATAAGTGCCGGGCCGTAGACGTACGTAGACTGTGACACACAGTTTAGTTGACTGAAATGTTAAAACTTATTTTATTATTCAGTGTAAAGGCTGGGGATGCACCAATTTCACTTTTTCAGTCCCGATAACGATAGCAATACCTGGGCTTTGGGTATCGGTGCATCCCTGATATAGGCAACACATTTTTGCAATTGGACAATGTAAGAATCCCTCTAGGCCTACAACAATGATTAATGGAAATCAAAATGTTAAAAAATAACCATTATTCATTTCTATATCATTTTTGTCAAAGCCACAGGGAGCCACTGGTGAGGGGCTAAAGAGCTACATGCGGCTCTGGAGAAATTCCCTCCAGGAGTTCCTGAAATATCGCGTCCAGGAGAACGGGACGTACGTACGGATAGATGGACAACCTGAAAACATAACGCCAACGGCCACGACCGGAACATAAGGAACAGGAGTTTGGTGAAGCATGTTGGAGAGCTGATTATCAAGGCTGAAGTAAAAAGCATCTGCGATTTATCAAAGAACTCTGAACAGTGAAGCGGATTGTTCGGTGATCAAAAAACTCCCTGTAACATATGTATGACATTCCTGTGGCTATGAAACCTCATCATACTCTGTGGCATTTATTGTTTTCTACGGGATCAATTTCTCATAAAATGCCTAAAGGGACCAGCTGTGTTCACTGCAGCACTTCTAATAAACTGTCTGTAGAATGATCAGTTCTTTTGGCAAGTGTCACTGGCTGAACTCATAATTCAACAGCAGCACTCAGAGAAACCTTCAGCTCAAGATGACAGAGGCAAGCCAAAGCACCCAGAAGTCTTCCAGGATCAATGACAATCTCTTTTTCTGGGGGAACTGTCGGTTTCATTTCATCTTGTGATACGGAGACACAGTCTGACATTCAATTAAAAATGT
This sequence comes from Sebastes umbrosus, assembly GCF_015220745.1. Lineage (NCBI taxonomy): Eukaryota > Metazoa > Chordata > Actinopteri > Perciformes > Sebastidae > Sebastes > Sebastes umbrosus. The sequence goes on from NC_051273.1 coordinate 36,151,073, forward strand.
AAGATCCATTGTTTGCTATGGCTAACTATGGGTAAAATAAAATATTGGAGAAGCAAAATACTTCGTGCCTGGTGTAAACACTGCACAGAAGCTAAGTGAGTGATGGTATTGTGTTGTCAGTTATCAACGTTACTTCAAGAGTTTCATCTCACAGCACACACTTAATACACCTAAGACAAGCTTTTCTGAAGTTCTCAAATGATAGCATTGTTTAAATTGGACAGACTATAATATATTAACCAGCATGAACAGAACCTGTTTCAACTAGGGCCATCAATCAATTCAAATATTTAATCTCGATTAATTGCATTATTTTTCATAGTTCATCGTGATTAATCACAAATTAATCGCATGTTTTATCTGTTCAAAATGGACCTTAAAGTGAGATTTGTCGAGTATTTAATACTCTTATCAACATGGGAGTGGGCAAATATGCTGCTTTATGCAAATCTATGTATATATTTATTATTGTAAATCAATTAACAACACAAAACAATGACAAATATTGTCATTTGTACTGCATTTAGCATAAAACAATATGCTGAAATCATAACATGGCAAACTGTAGCCTAACAGGCAACAACAGCTGTCAGTGTGTCAGTGTGCTGACTTGACTATGACTTGCCCCAAACTGCATGTGATTATCATAAAGTGGGCATGTCTGTAAAGGGGAGACTCGTGGGTACCCATAGAACCCATTTACATTCACATATCTGGAGGTCAGAGGTCAAGAGACCAAGTTAGTATGACATGGTTAGTATTACCTCCTTCCAAGGCCAAAGGTATTGTTTTCACCGGCGTTGGTCTGTCTGTCTGTCTGTCTGTTTGTCTGTTTGTCTGTTAGCAGGATTACTCCAAAAGTTTGCGATGGATTTGAATAAAAAATGTTGGAGGGGTGGCGTGTAGCACAATGAACAATCCATTAGATTTTGCTGGCGATCCGGATCATGATCCAGATTCAGGAATTTTTTAAGAATTCCGATCAGCCTGAGCATCAAGACCACAGGGTATAACACATGACGATGACCAAGCTTTCTTCCTCCTTCTGAGAGCCGAGAGATACGTGTGTGGATGTGTGGCGAGATATTGAGAAAGAACAAAGTGGTAGATGACGGGATGAGAGACAACGTAGTGTAACGTTATACAGACATAACAAGGCTGCTGAATGAGAGAGGCATCTGTTAAGTCTGAAGGCCGTAAACACAACACCATCTCATTACAAAACTGCTGTCCATATAGACAGCAAATTCACAGTTTGCAGTTCACACCCATTCACTAAAGAGTTAAAAGTGACACCGGATGCTCTTCAGCATGAATTTATCTTTACAATAACAAAGACTGAATAGTTGCTCAATAATCATCTTCATGCAAATGTCCTCTGACATGTGGGAGCAACAACCTGGGGACAATCAGTCAGGCTTGTTTTGGAGTCGAGGTAGCCCACAAGTCCTTCTGTAGAGCTCCTCCTTGGGGATTCAGAGGTGAAACATTGTACCACTCCCCCAGTGAGTTCTGGTTCTGCCCCTGGGTCTTCTCCCAGTTGAATATTCTTGAAAACCTCCACAGGGAGGCACCCAGAAGGCATCCCTATGCCCCAACCATCTTTCAATATGAAGGAGCAGCAGTTCTACTCTTTATTTCTGAACATCTGACCATGTCCCAAACGCTGAGCTCAGACATTCATGAAACTGTCAAAACTCATTTCAGCCATTTGCATCTGCAAGCTGTTTCTTTTGGTTATTACTAGGGCTGTCAAAGGTAACGTGATAATAACACGTTAACGCAAATTCATTTTAATGACACTAATCTATTTAATGTATTAACGCAACTAGCGATTTTGAGGTTGTAGCGGTCTCAGTTTTAAAGCTAGAGTGAGGATACCGATATAACACATTGCCAAAAGCCTTTCTTATTTAGTTTTGACAAAATTTGATTAGGAAGACTTTTTTCGAAGCAAGATAGAAGCATTTTTCTGCCCAATGCAATTGAGTTTTGCTAGCTCCCGCATGTAAACAATGTAACAAGATGGCGGCCCTACTGTCTGTAGTTTTTTAGGGCTGACCCAAATGCTTCAAAGTGTCAACCATTGCCGTGATCTCAAAATAATCCCACATAAGTCATTATTCATATTGAACATTCATTATTATTAGTTATTCTCAGATGGATATCGCCAGGTTGGCACTATCCCAGGCCCTGAAACAGAGGAGAATGAGACAGACAGACAGAAGAACATGTCATCCTGCCGCGCCACGCCGCGAAGCTTTGAATATCTCGAGTATTTCTGTCCTAAATTTCGAAGCCCAAAAAATGGTATTGGGGACAGCCCTAGTATTTTCATTTGTCATTGTAGCTCCTTGAGTAGAGCACTTTATTATAGTTATTTAGCAAAGGTTTGAGTGAAAGATAACGTACTGTAGCTAAATGAGCAAGATGTATAGTTAACGTTATTTCAATGTTATAGTAATGCTATAAATAGGTTGTAGAGGATATTTTGGGTGGTCAAAGATGTTTATATAAAGTAGTAGATAGTTTATATTTTGGAATCTGTTGAAGGGTATTTTTCAACCTGGAAACCCTATTTTCCCATGTGTTTGTGTCTAAGTGACTAATGGGGACAACAATTACTGAAAGTGGTCCAGTATTGAGGGAGAACGCTGCAGACGCCAGACGCTAAACGGGCTGCATTGTAATCGCTCGGGGCAACTCCTCACCGTCAATTTACGTCCACTAAAAGTGCTTGTTTTTGCCACTGACAGGCTCTGATTGTTACTAGAAGTGTCTGACAACATTATGGAAAGGACCCTGCAGAGAAATAAAACTGGTCTGTTTGTTATATCTCAAGGAGAAGTCTTGTTCTGAAATCTCACGTCGCATCCACATCGTGGAAATCATCAAAATATTCAGTCATGTCACTGAAAATCTTTTAGATAACATCTCTGTACTCCAACACAACAAACTATGCCAACACCGGTGTCCCGTGGCATTCCTCTCTCCAACTCTCACTCACATTTCACCGTTGCCTTCTGGCAACAAGTCACATGACACAATAACAAACAGACCGGATAGATGGACGCATTTCTGTGTAACTTAACAACAATAACAGTATATTAATTAGTTATAGACTATCAGTTAATCCAGCAGTTTAAGTTTAGAACCCTCATAGCGTGTGCTATGTATTTGCCTAATCGGATGAGTTCTCATTAGGCAATCCAGCCAGTGTATACACAGACTACAACAGTTTTTACCTTTTAAAGCTTCAGTAGGCAACGATGTTTTGGCATCATCAAAATCCATAATAACCTTCCAGCATATTGTAATTCAAGTGTTCTGAGAGAAAACTAGACTTCTGCACCTCCTCATGGCTATGTTTTCAGGCTTTAGAACATCTAGCCCGTGACTGGAGACTTTGGCCAATCACAGGTCATTTCAGAGAGAGAGCGTTCCTATTGGCTGTGCTCCGGCTGGTGGGCGGTGCTTGGTATTACCTCAACAGATCTCAATATGGCTACCAGGTCACCAACTTTCTCATTTTACAGCTATACAGTACTCTATGAGATGTTTCTGAGAACAACTGAGGAGAGAAATAGGCATTACAGTAACAGAATATTGATTCATATTTGATCAGCGCTGCCTAGTTTGACCGTTTGATCGGAGTTTGTGAGTGATTGACAGCCGGCTCTCATAGACGGCAGCTGGACAGCAGACTCCAGCTCGGCTCTGATTGGTTGTTTTCCTGTGGTCTGTGAAATCTTGGAGATGCTGTTAGGAGTCGACTGCCAGGATATAGCGACCATTTTATAAAAATAACTTTTTTTAATCATATTTGCTCTAATCTCGCTATGGGCTGGCAAAGACCCTGTGCCAAAACATGTTGGTTGAATAAGGCAGTGATTCTCAAAGTGGGGTCCGTGGCACTCTGCCAGGGGGTCCACAAAATAATTTGCTATAAATTATAAAATTGTGCTGTATCATTAAAAAGTACATATCTACAGATAGGGACCATGTGCACCAATAAAACAAGCAGATTGTGTCCATTACTCCCACCCACGATAGCTTTGCGCCAATAGAAACTCTGATATGACTGTGACACATCACGTCAATCTGTCATGAATCAGTCACTTCACTCAGGGAGCAACCAACCGTTCCTGCTCCACCCAAAGTGTGTGAAGGAGTGCTATCGCAGGTCCTTCCTTCCTGCAGCTTTCAGACTCCACAATCAGCACTGCTCCCAGTAGACCACAACCAGCTCTGCTCCGAGTAGACCACAACCAGCACTGCTCCCAGTAGACCACAACCAGCACTGCTCCCAGTAGACCACTTACACTTACACTTACACACTAAAAACTGACAATAACCTGATATTTTCAGGTGGAATTTCATTCATTCATTCTCACTGTGCAATATCATTTTACACTTGTGCAATTTTGTTAATAGTCTGTTTATTGTCAATACTGTATATACTGCTCCTATTTTTATACTTCCTTCTATTTAAATGGTTCATATTTTGTTTAGCTCTTTTTTTACTGTGTTAGCTGATGCATCTTGTTTTTTTGCACTATCCCCTTTCTTTGCTGCTGTACACTGCAAATGTCCCCACTGCGGGACTAATAAAGGAATATCTTATCTTATCTTATCTGATCTTAGCTTAGCTTATTAGCCAGCTAGATAGCATGTGAGCACTGAGAAATATTTGAGTCAGTCCACATCGTCAACTGGCTTAATTGAGAAAATATGAAGACAGTTATGTCAAGTTTGGTTTTATTGAGAACAGCGACAGGAGACTAAAATGCGTCATGTGTCTTCAGTTACCGGCAAATGAAGCCGGCCAAGCTAAAGAGACAAATGATTACAGAGCACCTGGAATATCAGGGCAAAGCAAAGTGGTGTTATCATGATTCAAATAGAAATGTCTTTCTGTTTATCACTATCAAACAGTATTTAGGTTGAAAAGTTTTAGAATACAAATAGTTCCAATAGCATCTAAGGGTATAAGTGGTATAATGAGAGGGTCCTTGGAAAATGTTCTCCCCTGTAAGGGGTCCCTGGGCCCAACGTGTTTGAGAACCTCTGGGATAATGAGCAGAGTTTCCAGTCACCCAGTCTTTACCTTCACAATGCTCCATGTTACTGTACAGCAGATCAATTAAAGGCGTTGGAATTCATTTGAGTGAATGTCTGGCCAGCTATAAAATGGTCAAATTTGAAAGCTACATCTTGGCTCATGTGAAATATGGTTCTACTATGTTACTTGACCAAAAAGACAGACAATGAAGACAGTGTCCCCTGCGGCTCCCTTAATGTTCTGCCATTGGCTGGGTATGTTTCTCTGGGCTACAACAAAAAGAGATGGGCCACAGAGAGGTTGCCATATCTTATCAGATCAGGTGATGCTCACGCTTCACAGCCATCGGTGCTGTGAGGGATAAGAGGCTCCTTCAAGCATCCTTCAGCCATCCACAAATACGCCTCACTGAGATCTTAAAACCCACAAGCTTGCCAGCAGAAAAGATGGGGGGGGAGATGGAGGGAGTCGAGTCGAAAGCAAACAGCGGAGAAAAGCCAAAACTGGGAAGGAGCAGCCAATTACAGCTTTGCTCCCTGCCTGTAAGCTCCGATAGTTTGGCATGACTGTATTTATTTTGTCATCAAGGTCTTTTTTGTGACAAAAAAAAGCAGTAATCTCAGACTGTTGACCAGCCAAACCTCAGTGAGACAAATGAGGGATTTTCAGGCAGCTTGACTGGAGACAACACACAGCTCAGCACTCACCGCCCAGCTCAGTGACTTTCAAAAACGCTGCTCTTTGGTCTTCACTTTAGTGACGTCACACTGAAGCTGTGGCACCGGTGACGGATTCCAGAAGTTCATCGGCAGAGCGGGAAGCGGCTGTCCGTCACCCTGACAAGGACACATGGGCTGGACGCAAGCAGCCGGGGTACAACTGGTTCTGCTGGCAGAGATGTGAGCCTCCTTCTGAAATGACTCATCAGTACACCAGAGACTGAAGCCATTCATCACAGAGAATGTGTGATGTTAATACAAAAAGCATGTCATGCTGTCGAACCTGGAAACTCTCTGCTGCTTCTCAACACTGTTAAGGGGCCAGTATACTCCATCTGAAGAGCTTCCCTCTCAAGCTCTTTTCATCTTTTACTATTTACTTTTTTTTTCTATTTCTGTCAACTTTAATGTGATCAACTGAGTGCCACATTATGAATGTCATCCAGGAGAGACTATGCGCCGCATTCCCATATAAACAATATCATCATGTCTCCCCCCTCTCTATGACAGATGGCTTTTCACTCCACCTTCCAGTATGGCCGTTCTGCCGGCCGTTCACTTCAATCTCATTTCACTAGGGCTGTCAAAGTTAACACAATAATAACATATTCACACATATTCATTTTAACGCCACTAATTGCTGTAACGCAACTTGCAATTTTTAGGTTTTCAACCATGTCATACTGGCTTGTCGCTAAGGACGCTAAATAATGCTTCAAAACGAATGCTACATTTTGGCGAGAAAAATCTGCCATGGCCATTTTCAAAGGGGTCCCTTGACCTCTGACCTCCAGATATGTGAATGTAAATGGGTTCTATGGGTACCCACGAGTCTCCCCTTTACAGACATGCCCACTTTATGATAATCACATGCAGTTTGGGGCAAGTCATAGTCAAGTCAGCACACTGACACACTGACAGCTGTTGTTGCCTGTTGGGCTGCAGTTTGTCATGTTATGATGTGAGCATATTGTTTTATGCTAAATGCAGTACCTGTGAGGGTTTCTGGACAATATCTGTCATTGTTTTGTGTTGTTAATTGATTTCCAATAATAAATATATACATACATTTGCATAAAGCAGAATATTTGCCCCCTCCCATTTTGATAAGAGTATTAAATACTTGACAAATCTCCCTTTAAGGTACATTTTAAACTGATAAAAAATGTGCGATTAATTATTTCAATCGATTAACAGCCCTAAAATATATAAATACATTTGCACACAGCAAGCATGTTTGACTACTCCCATGTTGATAAGAGTATTAAATAGTAATATCCCTTTAAGGTACATTTTTTGCAATTAATTTGTGATTTAATATGGACAATCATGCAATTAATCATGATTAAATATTTTAATCGATTGACAGCCCTACATTTTACTATTCAAAATCATTTGTGTTCACTTCTTGTGCCACTTGTGTCAACACTGAAGGTCATTGTTAATTCCAAGAAACTCATGTCCCCACATTGGAACTCTCTACATTGTTTGGGAGAAAAAAAACTATGCTTGGAGCACTAATAACTATGAGAAGGGAATACGGAGGTTGCATCACATTAATGTGAGTGCAAAACCAAGGCTGATTGGATAATGATACATCATAGTATATTAGTTTATTTATATTTTGTATTAAGAACATGAATCTGCAAAGTAGCTAATAACTAATATTGTCTAATGAATGTAGTGGGGTTAAAAGTACAATGGTTCTCTCTGAGATGGACATTAGTGAGTTGAAGTATAAAGTTCCCTCAAAATTGTACTTAAGTACAGTACTAGAGTAGTACAAAAATACTTAGTTACATCCCACCAGTGCTAGAGAACAAAATTGTTTAAGAGCACAAAGTTCTTTATAGATCTAGCCTCTTAATGTTGCTCTCAAAGTGCACCAGATACTCAAAGTGCACCAGATTGATGCATTTAACTTTAAAATGTAAAACAATTGTAATGATGATGGAGAAATAGGAAGACCTGGCTTCTTTTACTGCTTTTTGATAAGTTGACATTAGTTCATTAGTTCTTTTCAGGAGTAGTCAGGTCAGTGTGTGTCTGGCTCAGTGTGTGAAGTGTGTGTGTGTGTGTGCTGCATCGAATTTTGTTTACGGAGTCGCTCTACAGACTGTGTGTTGACTCTCATCACCATCACTGACGCCAGGGGGACAGACTAAACATATCACAGATGAGGCTTCAAGACAGTTCCTTGAAGAAAAGTCCCCTCAGCGGGCGTGTGAAGTGTGTGTGTGTGTGTGCGTGCGTGCGTGTTAAGAGAGAAGTTGTAGATGGGTTGTGAGATGCCGGACCTCTATCAGGCCTCCTGCCTTGCACAGATAAGACAGGAATGCTGCTTATAAAGGAAATGAGGTGAGACGCTCCTCCTGGAGACCAAAACAAGCTGAGAGGAGAGGAGCTGAACAACACCTCACTGAGAGCTCACAAACATCCACCCTCTGACTTCTGCTGCAGTAGACTCACAAGTGCTCACTCCTGCTGCTGCTACCATGTTCACCAGGAAGACAAAGGTGATTCTGGTAAAATGGTAACTCTGATCTGGCACCAATATGACATGATTGTGGCATTATACTTCCAACCATGATGACAACTGTGGTGCCATAATTCAGAACTCAGGAAGACATAGAAACATAGGGGAGAGAAGTCCATGAATAGAGTTGTGAAGCAGGGTCCCAAATGAACACCCGCCAAGCGCCAGATGTGGGTAGATTTTCTGTCCGGCGAGTAAGGGCGTTTTCACACCTGTAGTTTGTTTGCTCTGGTCTGAATCAGGGACCAGATTGTTACAATGTTGCATATTGGCTCGAGTTTGGTTTGTGTTCACACGGCAGCGTTTACAAGCGGACCAAAATTTTGGTGTGCAAAGAAACTGCTCTCTAATTGGTCAGAATTTCAATGCTGGAAAACTCCTGGAAGTAAACAAAGAAGAGCAGACTTCCAGAACACAACAATGGAGGGACAACTACGCGGCTTGATCTTGGCCCTGGGCATCTTTTTTTTGCCTCGTAGCAATTTTTCACTCAAGGCAAAGATACAGTTTGAAAATGAGGCGACTGGAAAACAATGTATTGATGCACTGGAGTCGCTGAAGGCTCATATCAAGACGTACGGAGGAGGAGGCGTGCATAAACCCTCCTAAACTGTGACATGCTCATCGGCCGAAAATATTTCCAAAGATCCAACAGGTATGCCCGTGGTCTTCAACACAGCCTGACGTTACACCTGTTTACTACTGATGTGAATAGCGAGGTCAAGCGTAGGTTCTTTTGTAAAAATGTTGTCTGGTGTTAACATGCACAGTGCAGCTTGCGATCGGAGCTGGTTTAATACAAAAAGGTGCAATGCTTTCTCCAGTTGGGCCGGATCGAGGTCGGATCAAGTTCTCACCCTAAACGAACCGTACCGAGACCACCCCTTCAAGGAGGTCTCGGTTCGCTTGCTTTGGTGCTGCACCCGAGTGCGATTGCTGTGTTCACACCTGCCCAAACGAAGCGCACCAAGAGGGTAAACGCTCCAGGGTTCCATTCAAACCAACTAAACAAGGCAGGTGTGAATACGCCCTAAATGTCAGAAGGCTATTCGCCACACTGGTGGGTAACGTTTGTACCAAAAGACTCATGTAATAAAAAACTATGCTTGGTTACACTGAGAGTCTGTACCACGTTTTGGTGTCATTTACGATGCTTCTGTCCTCTGTTGTCTGTGTTGGAGTTTGTCACATATACACACACACACACACACACGCGCGCACACACACAGGCACTGTGTGCTTTACATTAGCGAGTGTGCGGTTGAGAGAGAAAGTGCGGAGTTAGCTGTAACGTTATAGCTGTGCGTGCAGTGCGTGTACAATTTGGACTGTCGGTGAATTAATGCTACAACTCCTCAAGACCCAAGCCAAGTTCCTGTCGTTTGACACCTGCTGATTAAAGTGAAGGGGTTTAGCCCAGAAGTTAGCGACAACTTCCGCTCTGGCTCACTTAAGGTGGGCTGTTAAGGTGGACCAGCTATTCTCCTTTTAGTGGCGAGCTGCTCCTCAGAGTTTCGCTCAGCTTTTCTTTATTTGTTTTACACAAATACCACCATATACCATTGTAGCCTATACCCAGTAGGGATGTGACGGTGAGAAAAAATGTCCCACCGGTTAATAAACTTTCACTTCATTAACATTATGGTTCCCTTATAGCACTGGGTTTAAATCTGAAATATTGTCAAATAGGCGCGTTTGCTTTTCGCTTCGACACCAACTCCTCCGCCATCTCTCGGTCTGTCAACTCTCTCTCCTCCCGCGTGTGTGAAATATGACACCTGCTGCTCTAAGCTGAGGTTCCGTATGGAGCAGATGCCTTCACTTTCAGTTTGTAGTGTCCGTCTTCCAACTATCTATTGATAACACACTGCTGATACGCCAAAATGAACTAAATGGGTTTTATTTCTTTAAAAAAGAAACAGTGGGGGCGGTGGGTAGGTAATGTAATCGGTGTGTGCCTGACCAACGCGTAACACCGGTAACATCGGTAACACCGACTACCGGATTTTTTTATCTACCACTCCCCTTGGCTGGTGAGTCAAAATCCTAATTTTGGACACTGTTGTGAGTTGAGAGGTGCTGCTGAATCTAGAAGTGCTCTCCATTCTGTACTCCCATTTCAAACCTTTGTTTAAAAAAAATCCTCATTATCACTGAACATAGAAGGACAGGACTCTCCCTGATAACATAACAATCACATAGTTCTTTTAATGACCACCAGTTTAAATTATTTCTGTTTCTGAGAAATCACATTGTAAATGCTACAATACCCACAAGCCTCGGCCGCTGTGGCTATGAAGAGGATGTCAGTCAGAGGCATGAATACCAATGAATACCCAGCAACAGCCTGTTCACCCTGCTGCCGTCTGGCAAGTGATACAGAAGTATCCGCTGCTGTAACACCAGACTACAGAGCAGCTTCTTTCTTCAGGCTGTGAGACTGCTCAACTCATCCTCATCCTTCACACTAGACCATACAAAATAGTTTTGATTTGTTTTCTTGTGTGGAGACATAAAGAGAGATAATGGGACTACAACTTACATTTCGTTGTGCAACCCTGTATTGTAGAATGACAATAAATGAACCATGGACCTTGAATCAGAACGGTAGAGAATTCAGAATGCTTTGTTGTTGCAGTTGTGAACAAAATGTTTCACCATAGTTGCTGAATTCATCTGAAATTAAAACACATTAAAACCCCAAATTCTAAAGTGAATTGATTTAAGCAGAAGATTGTGTTTTAAGTTCTCTCAACACTAATCTTGACCGACATCAGTGCGGCACGTAACAGAATTTGAAGCTCGGAAATTGGATGTTTCTCACTGAAATTCACCTTGGCGTTCATAATTAACTTCTGCCAGAGGTGGGACCAAGACATTGTTTTGCAAGTCACAAGTAAGCCTCAAGTCTTTGCACTGAAGTCCCAAGTAAAGATTGGCAAGTCCCAAGTCCTAAACTTTGAGTTTCGAGTCCTAAACAAGTCATAATGCGCTCTTCACCAAATGTAATGCCATTTTAACAACAGAGTAACTGCCGTAATGTAACGTTCTTCATGGTTTTCTCCTGTAACTTGACTGGATGCTGTTGGATCGGTTCAAACAAAGTGGATCTGGGGAGTTAAGTGTAAGACGATCAAATGCAAGTCCCAATAACATTCACCAAAAATAAAGTAAAAAAAACAAAAAAACACCACTGAACATCTCTGTTGAGTTTGTTCAGTTCAGCTATTTTTCCCTACGAGGAAATCCTCTTCCTAAACAAATCAATAAAGAATCTCTCAAAAAGTAAACAAGGCAAAGTGAGCATGGCTCACAACACCGAAGGTTTTTCCTTTTAGAAAAATTTCAAAGATTTTGGCCACCTTGAAGTTGAAAAAAATCACAGTTTTTGGCCAAAATTTCAAAGATTTTGGGCACCCTGGACTTTTAACCCCTAAAATGCACAACTACACCACACTGTCAACCATCAGACCACATTTGAAGTTCCTAAGTAAAAAATGTTTTGAGTTCTACTCCGGAAACAAAAGTGTGACACTCGAACGGACAGACTGACGGAAGGACAGACACGAGGAGCTCTATATACCACCGACTACGTTGTTGCGGGGGTATAATAAACCCAACATCTCTGATGCTATCACAGTTACCTCCAGCACTAGGCTGTTGATAGTGTTCGTGCACACACTTTTTAAATAACATACTTTTTCATCTTTGGGCTTGGGGGGAGGTATCAAGTATTTTCAAGTCAAAAGGCTCTCAAGTCCAAGTGAAGTCACAAATCACTGGTGTTAAAGTCCAAGTTGAGCTGCGAGTCTTTTTATAGTCGAAAGTCATCAAACCTCTGACTTCTACCTCTATCTTTTTATGTTCACAGGCTTGCACTGTAGATTTGTACAGGCTGATCCAAGAGGAGCTCCAACTGTGAGTCACACTATCTAACGGAGAGAATGAATGGAACTTTTACTTCGTGCCTTCGCACCTGCAGTACCTCCTCCCACTTCACAACTGTGCCTTGGTTTTGTTTTTTTTGCACTGTTAATGCAATTTCTAAAATGACCAAGGGTCAGAATGGTTCCTCTATCCCTGCAACACTCACACTCTCATCTTTCCATTTATATGCAGACATATAGTGTGTTGAAAACATGAGGACAGAGGCAAAAAACATGAACTACAATATGTGTTACTACTCAAATGTAAATTGATGGCTTTTCTGATAAGCCCAACATATCCTGATAATAATAATATATGTATGTATGCGAGCCAAGACATGTAGCAGGGAGTGAAAACTCAGCAAAAAAGCCCAGGGCCTGAAAGGGTTAATACGTCCTTGCTTATAGTGATTTTGTTTTAAGGCCTCATATGATGTGGTTCATTTCAGTCTGATCATTTACTGAATGGCAGTAAATCTCTACTTCTAATTCCCTTTACCTCTAAATAACCCCACTTCATGTCAAACTGCACACTATTTGATGCCCATTGGACTCAATCTGAATCTCAAACACAAACACACACTTGCTTTTGCTTTTGCTTTCCTAAGCACGATTATCGAGGATTATCTATTATTCACACATTCATATTTGTGGCTATTTTCAAACCACTGTCGGCTGAAATGCAACAAATATGAAATACAATTATTTTAAGGGAATAACAAGGCACTGTATGTGTATTCTCATCCTAAAAGTACCACCATCCATGAAATGTACAGCCTAGTTAACGCTCACTTCTGTTCCTAAAAATTAGAGCTGTGTGTGCATAGTAATAACTGAAGTCAACCCAGATGGGTATCAACTCCACGGACCCCTCTTTAAACGATCTATAGCCCATGGTCTAAAGAGCATGGAGCAAGTGCATTTAGGGCGTGTCCAACTCCACTTTTGTTAATTAAACGGCGCATCATCTGGTCGCAAATTAAGGGGCAGGGGGGAAAGGGGTTGTATTTAGTCTCTTAATTAATCAGAGGTGTGTTTTGGGGGTAACAGGAATTAAACCAATCAGAGTGTTATCTCCCATTCCCCTGAAAAGCCAGGTGCGCCTGCACCGGGCACATTGCTATTTAAAAGTGGATTCGGCAAATTGGAGAAGCGATCCGTTAGGAAACAAATCTGCTCCTGCGTGAAGTGAAAGTGCACGGATCCACTGGTCCTTGGCCGGTGGACCCGGTGCTCGCCTCATTATATTCCATTATATTCTGAATTGTCACCTGCCGACTGAATTTAGTGTTTTCCTCAACATAAATAAAAACATTGTTCTAAGCGCTGACACTGTATTTAACTGAGGAAGAGGAGCGCTGCTGCGTCCCTGTGTGTGTAACAAGCAGAGTGTACGCATGTTGTAAACATCATCTTACTATCGGAATAATGCGCCCTTTAAATAGCAGGGAAATACTGCACCAGACTTTAGACTTTAGCTTTTTCTGGCCAATGGTGCAATCGCTTTCTGCTGCCTCAAGATAGCAATGTGCCAACAAGACCAACACGCCCATGGGTGCACAGATGGGTGTGAGTACATTTGCTACTTACACAACGTGGGGGCAACAATTATCAAAAGTAACACAAGTCAACATTTGTCAAAGAACTTAAATAAACAAAAAGCAGCTGCTTGAGAGAGTGAAGACTGAACTGAGACTGAGACTGAACTGAGAGAGTGTGCCAGTACCTGGGCTTCAGGGAAGGAAACGTCCACGATGACCGGCTGGCCGTGAGGCTCCCCGTTCTCCAGCCTGGAGTAGACCAGCTGGTAGCCTCTGATCTGGCCATGCTGCTTCACAGTCAGGGGAGGCTTCCAGGTCACCCTGAGGGCAGTAGAGTTGAGGGCATCTGCCTCCACCTTCCTGGGAGGAGCTCCCGGCACTGCAGCACAACACAGCACACAACTTCAACTTTAGAACAAAGCTTTTATGAGGATGTCCTGATGTGTGTGTTTTGCTCTGACTCTGATATGTTCTCACTGAGTATCTGTCAAGATTTAGAAATCTCTGCATATTAGGGTTATAGCATTCCTTTAACGGTTTCCTATAGGCTAATATAATCATTTTCTATAATAACTAGAGCTGTCAATCGATTACAATATTTAATCACGATTAAACCTGCAGTAGGCAGAATGGTTTTAGCATCATTGGGCAAAAAATCCATAATAACCTTTCAGCATATTGTAATTTAAGTGTTCTGAGAGAAAACTAGACTTCTGCTCCTCTTCATGGCTCTGTTTTCAGGCTTTAGGACATCTAGCCAGTGACGGGAGACTTTGACCAATCACAGGTCATTTCAGAGAGAGAGCGTTCCTATTGGCTGTGCTCCGGCTGGTCTCAACATGGCTGCCGGGTCACAAACTTTCTCATTTTACAGCTAAACAGTACACTACAAGATGATTCTTATAACATTTGAGGAGAGAAATAGGCATTACAGTAACAGAATATTGATTCATATTTGATCAGCGCTGCCTACTGTGACCGTTTGATCAGAGTTTGTGAGTGATTGACAGCTGCTCAGAGACGGCAAGGCTCCAGCTCGGCTCTGATTGGTTGTTTTGTCAAGTATTTAATACTCCTATCAACATGGGAGTGGACAAATATGCTGCTTTATGCAAATGTATGTATATATGTATTATTGGAAATCAATTAACAACACAAAACAATGACAGATATTGTCCAGAAACCCTCACAGGTACTGCATTTAGCATAAAACATATGCTCAAATCACAACATGGCAAACTGCAGCTTAACAGGCAACAACAGCTGTCAGTGTGTCAGTGTGCTGACTTGACTATGACTTGCATTGAACCCATTTACATTCACATATCTGGAGGTCAGAGGTCAAGAGACCCCTTTGAAAATGGCCATGCCAGTTTTTCCTCACCAAAATTTAGCGTAAGTTTGGAGCATTATTTAACCTCCTTCTCGACAAGCTAGTATGACATGATTGGTACCGATGGATTCCTTAGGTTCTAGTTTCAGATGATACCAGTAGCTTCACTCTAGCTTTAAAACTGAACCCGCTACAACCTAAATATCACAAGTTGTGTTAGTGCCTTAAAGAAATTAGTGGCATTAAAACAAATTTGCGTTAATATGTTAATATCACATTCACTTTGACATATACTGATCATGTTTATGTATTGGAAACCTAACTAATAAGTATAAGTGTAAGCACTCGAGCAAACACTTCAATGGTCAATGGAAGATAACAGACGTACATGGCTCATTAAGACTAGTATACACTAAGGCGTCTAATTTGTCTGTTTTTCAGTTTTCAGTTTCCAGGTTGTCCTTGTAGAGACCTCAGTCCACAGAGAGAGACACAAGACAACATAACAATAGCTAAATCTCTTCTTCTTTGCATCACAGCCAACATCTGGTAAGGAGTGAAACAAACAGCCTGGCAGACCAATTATTTCATGGTTAGGACATCGTCACATCGACAAAATCAACATAAATCCAGGATAATAACAACAGCTTTGCTGTATCATCGGCTATATTGCCAATATTTAAAATGACCTATCTCAGAGAAAGGGCTTCTAACAGCCCCTGACCCTCACTGGGCAGGTCCATGTCATCATTATGTAAAAGCTCCGTTTTCCCCACTGAAACACCAAGCTGGTGTTTTAAGGTTTATATACTGCAGAAACTGCTTTGGCAACCTGTTCTCACTCCCAACGCATCAAAAGGATGGACAGATGGACGGATAGGTCAAACATACACGGGGCAAAAAGTAGGCCTATAGAAGCAAAGAGGCGAAACTCCGGTGCTTTTTTGACAACAGCCACTAGATGGCGCTGCGGTAGCGCTGCCTCCATTTTGGAATGAAAACGCCAGTGAGTACATAGTCATGAATGTATGAAGAGACGGTTGTGAATCAGAGGATCATTTCCTGCTAGCTGTATGCGACTGTAATAATGGCTATATTGGCTGTAATTCATCCCTTTTATAATCGTATAATGCACCCATGGGCTGTATGCAGTAAGTCTGTACCGTGGTGTACCTGATTCCGTGTAATGTATCGGTGGATGCCTCTCTCATTCAGCAGCCTTGTTATGTCTGTATAACGTTACACTACGTTGTCTCTCATCCCGTCATCTACTGCTTTGTTCTTTCTCACCGCGGACTGACAGCAGCTCCTGCACCTCGAAGACTCGCCACACATCCACACACGTATCTCTCTGCTCTCAGAAGGAGGCAGGGTCACGCGTCATCAACGCGTCATCAGTTACACTACGCATGTGTTATATTCTTAATGCTCGGGGCTGAATTCCTGAATCCACCAAAATCGAATGGATTGTTCATTGTGCTACACGTCACCCCTCCAAAAGATTTTATTCAAATCCATCGCGAACCTTTGGAGTAATCCTGCTAACAGTCAGACAGATAGACAGACAGACAAACCAACGCCGGTGAAAACATAACCTCCTTCCTAGGCCTTCGGCCTTGGCGGAGGTAATGAATGTCAGTATATGGGTGCTCTACAGTTGTAGCGTTTCCCCATTTGACAACAGAGATGAGAGTGGTTAGCTTGACCGCACCTTACCGCGATACGATAACGTTACGAGTTAGCATGCAGCTTTAGCCGTGATGTCTAGCTCTGCTTTTCCTGTCAATGTGTGAAACCCAAAGTGTTCCCATCCTTTACTGGATGTGTAGTGTTTACCACGCTGGATTTAACATGTGAGGTTCCGGTCGTATCCACGCGTACCCTCCACCATTTTCTACTTTTTCATTTCAGTTTTGTTTTGGTTGACGGATACGGAACAGATATGATGTCACGTTTTTCAGACCACGACAATAAAAGCGGTAACTTCCTTCTGCCTCTGCATAGACTCAAAAGAAGCAAATATATTGATTCTGGCATTAAAAAATGTATTTAAAAATCGTAAAAACAATTGGTGATACGTAGGTGAATCAATTTTTTCCCACCCTTATTGACCAAGCATTGGTATTTGGTAAGTTGGGTGTGAGAACGAGTTGGCTTTGGAGAAGGGCTGTTTAATGGGCCAGAAAAAAACTGAAAGAAAAAAATATGCAAAACTAAGCAGCTTAAAGTGGATGTATCATAGTTGTAGAGTTCTACCCCAACAGCATTACACATCATATCCAAACAGTTCAAACAACAGAAGATGTTGTGGATAGGAGCAGAGTTGTATTAAGCCTGTTCTCTCATATGCAATCCAGTGGTTTCTCTATCCCCATCTGATAAGTAGCATCAGAGTCCTCCTGACCCGGTGAGAAACTTCTAGGCCTGGAGACGTTACAAGGTAAAGTGAAGGTTGCCCGCTATCTTTGCAGGTTATACACATCAAAGCTTGTCAAATGGAGCCCCAAGAGGATGCTGGGAGCAGGGTTTATTCAACTTTATAGAATATCAAAATGAGCTCATGAAGATTCTTCTGGAATGCTTGGTCAGCTTCAGAGGGAGGTGCAAATGAATACAAATTTGACTTCAACAAAAATGAGGAGATGAGGTTGTGCAAATGTTAATGGAATTCAAGACAGACAAGGAGAAAGGAAAGGAAGCGTTAAAGGTTCAAATGTCCTGCACTAAGAGATTAAGACATGGAGAGAAAAGTGTTAAAGCAGCTCAAGTATCACCCAGCACAGCAGGCAAAGTAAAGCTCTGGAACTTGGTGTCAGCACTATGCGCTTTAGACTAATTAGAATCGTTTAACCTCTTATAGTATCAGCAAGCTTCCAGAATCAGGCTCCAGCTTTGGAGGAGAAACGTCAATAAACTCCTGTTATACAAATACAAAGCTGCAGCCTGTGCAGAGTGGAAGAAGAACAAAAGAACCATGTAACAGACAGCAGCAGACTAAACACATCTTTGAAGTCAGTCTAGTAACCAGGAAATATTAGCATCTACTCGATGTCCGGTGCTGCTGTAGCCTCTTCGGTTGATGCCTCATTACGGAGA
Source organism: Sebastes umbrosus (assembly GCF_015220745.1). NCBI lineage: Eukaryota > Metazoa > Chordata > Actinopteri > Perciformes > Sebastidae > Sebastes > Sebastes umbrosus. The sequence goes on from NC_051273.1 coordinate 36,169,286, forward strand.
TAACTCATTTACACTTCATTCATCTTGGGCAACCTTATCACCAGCTACGAACATCAATGATGAATGATTCTTTTACTTTTACATCCAATGCCAACATGCTTTTACAATTCTGATTTCCTCAAATATCTGCATGACCAGTATGGTTAGGGTTGGGTACCGTTCACATCTCTCTGTAATAACCAAAATGTTATTTCAGTTGTAAAAATAAGTCTCATAATTTTTCAATTTCAACATTGCTGTTAATTTAAAACATTTTACACACCACACAAAATAAAACCCCTCCCTCCTCTCCCCTCCCAAAGCCGTCCCTACAGCCTCCAGTCTGTCAGTTCTCAGTTCTCAGCCTGTTCAGCTCTAGGTGGACAGCTCTAAGTACAGGTATGAACGCACTCAGGACGCATTGAGGACGCACTGAGATCGGATCTTTCAGACCATATTTGGAGGTGGTCTGGGCCACATCTGGCCACATTCTTTTAGCAGTGTGTACGCGAATGTGTCCTGGGCCGCATTAAGGACCGCCTACTCTACTGCCAGTCCTTAATGTCTGCCTCACATCAGGGAAATGACCTCTGTGCTCTACTGTTTTCTGTCGGTACAACTGTATTTAATTAAAGGGGCTCTATGGAGGAATCAGAAACTGCTTGTTGACAGTGACACCTGTGGCCGTTAAGTCAGCGAAAGTCAGCATCCTGCTGCTCGCGCTCGCTCTACATAGACATGAACGAGCGTCGCTCAAAACAGTGAGGCGACACACGTCAAATAAAAAAAACAAAATCACTCTATATTTCAGCTGCTTGGCAGTAATGTTAGCTGACCAGACGAAGGTCTCTCCATGAATCAATGCTGATCCTAGTGTTGGCTTTTCCTGCTTCAGCCTCCCGACCGCGGTCAGAAGGAACAGGGAAGACACCGGAGTTTTGGTCCGAAACGATAACGTTACTCCCTCCGGAGCCCCGTCTATTCACTCAGCAGCAGGAAACAAGATATATTATATAATATTCACAAGATATTTTCAGAGCTAAACTCAGTCTTCTGCAGTGCGTAGTGTGCGCGCATGCACGTGAGAGGTGGAGCCAGAGAGCGAGTGAGAACGAGCGCGGTGTGTGAGTGAAGGCAGGCAGAGGAGCAGAGTACAGCAGAGACTCCGGTCCTGGAGACCAAAGCTACAGTCTCCTCTGTGTCTTCTGACCGCGGTCTGGAGGCTGAAGCAGGAAGAGTTAACACTGTTTAACAGACGGGCTTCACTAGATACAACCAAGAGGTTTTGGTGCTTCCGTTCAGTTTGTGTTGGAGTCTGAGTCTGAACAGCATAGCCAGATGCGGGCGCACATGGGACACTGACCCGCAATGATTTATACGTGATAGGACTTACAAACAGTACTTTTAACAAAAAAATATCATGGTTGGCTTAAAATGACGATGTTTGTTACGATATTAAGCTACAGATGTAAATTAGAATAAGTGAACATTGATTTTTGGTTTCACATGAACAACGGTCTCCTGGGTGAAAGTCCTGTGTTAATCCACCACCCTGACCTCCTCCCTGCGCAGACTTTCATGGTCTATCATTACAAACGTATTTGTGATACGTAAAACAAAACGTAATCCGCGATAAAATAAGTTTCTCTCGAAATGTTAGAATAGGAAAAGAATAATCTTAGCCTAACTGTTTTTCTAGATGAGATCTTTACAAAAAACACCCCATTTGTGACTGCACATCTTTTTCCTCACATAAACTGCGTTTTCAGATTTAGCTGGTTTAGTGTGGACATACTCTGACACTATAATAAGCCATTGTTTCCCTGTCCCATTAAAGTGAGCACGTCCGTGCTGTTGCATTTATCTCACAGAGCAGAGTGATCTGTTTGGATGATAATCAATCTGTTTGGATGCCAGCATTAGTGAGTGCTAATGACGGTTAGCAAAACGTTTCTGTCGTAGTCCATCCATGCAGGTCATCCATCCGTGGTGGTTGAAGGATTGTGGATTTGAACCATAAATCAAATGTAAGATCTATAAGATCATCTCCGTCTCAGCGAAGGCTGTGGACTAGCACTGACTTTGTTTCTGTGTCCTGTCTTCTGTGTCTACCTGCTTGGCTGACTTCCTTTTTGTAAAAGTCTTCTTGTCTGCAGGAGTTTTCATGTTGTAGATTCACTAAAACTAACACTAACATAACTGCACCGCGGGTGTGGACACAATTTTATTTACTTCCCACAGAGACGGGTGATGCTTATTGCAGACTTTGTGAGGTTTACATCGTCCATGGTGGTGTTAAACTTGCAGGGCCGTCCTGACTGACAGCATGAGGCCGGATCATGTGTCTGTGGCTGCTGGGGATTCTCTGCAGCAGCTGTTAAATGCCGAGGCAGCCACTAATTGTCTCCTTTGTATCTCTCTCTCTATCTGTGTCCAGTGTGTGTCTGCCTACATTCTCTTCCCTCTGCCTGCCTTAAAGAACTCCACAACCTGAACGACCTCAACATGCTGCTGTGACTCATTTGCATTTACTCACATCTTTGAACACCACCCACTCCAGAGCTTGAAGGAAATGTTAAGTACATACAGTATGGCAAGCAGCAGCCAGTCAAAGGCAGGGGCTGATAGAATTACTTTCTCCTAGAGCATATACAAAATAGATACGTGACACATTTTAGAAAACACTGGAAACCGCGCGTAATTGTCCGACTGTTGATTGATTTAGCGAGGACGCCATTCACTCAACCTGCCTGTGCTTCTATTTTACATTCAGTCACATTTGAGTCAGCGGGAACAAGCAGCCGTTTCCTTCAAAAACATATCTTTTAAAACCTGGCAGGTCACTGAATAAACCTTGTGTCGTGTGTTCATCACATATCCACTTCATGAAATAGTCAGGAAATTTAATCTATTTGATTTGTGTACATAGACACAAAATGTCCATTCTTTTTCGTAACGCTCAGCGCGGCTTTTAACGAAGTATTTTTCATGAAGCACGTGTCAATTTCTGCTCCAGTCTTTTCAAAATAAAACTACTTAGTTAGGTTTAGGAAAAGATCTACTTGGTTAGGTTTAGAAATAGACTGACTTGGTTAAGCTTAGGCAACAAACTACTTAGTTAGGTTTAGGAATAGACCGACTTGGTTTGGCTTAGGCAACAAACTACTTAGTTAGGTTTAGGAATAGACCGACTTGGTTTGGCTTAGGCAACAAACTACTTAGTTAGGTTTAGGAATAGATCGACTTGGTTACGCTTAGGAAAAGTTAGACTTGGTAAGGCTTAGGCAAAAAAACGACTTAGTTCGGTTTAGGAATAGATTGACTTGGTTAGGCTTAGGCAACAAACTACTTAGTAAGTTTAGGAATAGATTGACTTGGTTAGGTTTAGGCAGCAAGCTACTTAGTTAGGTTTAGGAAAAATTGACTTGGTTAGACTTAGGCAACAATTTACTTAGTTATGTTTCGGAAAAGATCGCAGTTTGGGTTAAAATAACTCCGGAGGTGCTGTAACTTAAGTACGGAAGTTACGTGACAAATAAATTAACTTTTTCTGGTGGTTTCACACGGGACACGAACACCAGTCTTCTGTGCGAAAGTCCTGTGTTTTTTTACCCTCCCATCCACTCCGACCTCATCCCTACGCAGCCTTTGCCACTCTCTATACTTCCCGGTTCACAATTACATGGATTACATACAACTGTGCTGACCATCACGGAAAAAGGTGTCTATGTACACAAATCAATACATTAAATTTCGTGACTATTTCACAAACTACTGTGCGACTGGGCTGCAAGTTTTCAAGGTCATGAATCCAGCTAGATTGTACAAACCCATGCAGCCAAGTATCCTAAAAATGACTTTCCCCATACAACAATCTTGCAACCGCAATTCTGGAGAAAATACGTTTCCCTTGAAATGTGATTGAGAACGCAGTTTAGTTTTATGGAAACGTCATTTTGTAGGAGTAAGGGTTGCAAATGAATGACAGCAAAGTATTGAGACCATTTAGCCTACGAGAACCCTCACTCAGATTCTATTTGCATGAAAAACAAATAATACACATGAGAACCTGCGATTCTGACCTTTTTGACTGTAGTTCTGTGTCTATGACTCAACACGTGAGGGAAACTATGCTCACACAAGGGGCTTGTTGGGTCAGGGCAGCGGGGAAATGACTGTGGCATGTGATTAAACGTACAAAAGTGGAGGCCTGACAGAAATCTACTACGGAAAATGACTGCTACTCTGTGCCAATACTATCAAGACCAATAATATAATTGGGGGAAAACATGCTGAATCTCACTGATTATAAAAGAGTTGACTTAATTAAAGTTTATTAAAATATATTAATAGTGAGGCAGCAGCCTTCAGAGATGTGCTGTAAGATTCTTCTTCAGGGAGCGAAGTGAGAATGTGTAGTGATACTCAGGCACCGGGCTGACACTGGTGTGGGCTGGGGGAGAATTTGTGGGCAGAGCACAGAGGAAGTTTCCACAGTCTGTGTGGAGAATGGACAGATGCTGAAGAAATCCAGTCAGCGATGAGAGCTCAAAGTCAAACGGGGTGCAAGGAATATGGAGAGAGATGAAAAGAGTGTGAGATTAAAATTCAGTGGGTGGTAGAGGCTGAGAGAGAGAGTGAAGCTGAGAGAAGGACAGCAGGTGGAGAGGGTTAGAGCTTTAGAGGAAAGAAAGGAAACAGTGCTCCCAACACTATTAACATTTGTCTCTAAAATCCCAAAATTCAGTGGTTAACTCATAACAAAGTGCTGTCCAGATAAAAAAGAAAAACAAATGTTAGGACTAGGGTTGTCAATCGATTAAAATATTTAATCACGATAAATCACATGATTGTCCATAGTTAATGATAATTAATCGTAAATTAATCACACATTTTTTATTGGTTCAAAATGTACCTTAAAGGGAGATTTGTCAAGTATTTAATACTCTTATCAACGTGGGAATGGACAAATATGCTGCTTTATGCAAATGTATGTATATATTTATTATTGGAACTCAATCACCAACACAAAACAATGACAGATATTGTCCAGAAACCCTCACAGGTACTCCATTTAGCATAAAACAATATGCTCAGATCATAACATGGCGAACTGCAGCCCAACAGGCAACAACAGCTGTCAGTGTGTCAGTGTGCTGACTTGACTATGACTTGCCCCAAACTGCATGTGATTATCATAAAGTGGGCATGTCTGTAAAGGGGAGACTCGTGGGTACCCAGAGAACCCATTTACATTCACATATCTGGAGGTTAGAGGTCAAGGGACCCCTTTGAATATGGCTATGACAGTTTTTCCCACGCCACAATTTAGTGTAAGTTTGGAGCGTTCTTCACGAAAAGCTAGTACGACATGGTTGGCACCGATTTTTTTTTGTTTCATATGGTGGCAGTAAATGTACTCTATATCTTTAAAACTGAGCCCGTTACAACTTAAAAATCACATGCCACCAATAAGTGGCGTTAAATTTTTTTTGCATTAACGTGTCATTATTGCGTTAACTTTGACAGCCCTAGTTAGGACCCAAGGAAGGGTAAGGTCAGTGTAGGGGGGGTTTTTGTGTAGGCCACCGTAGTTCTCCTACTTGGCACACGGGTGGAGTTTCAGTTGGTTGCAATCCGCAACCTCACCGCTAGATGCCACCAAATCCTACACACTACACCTTTAACACAGACACGAGATTGATAATATCAATCTGAACATCTCATTCTCAGAAAGAAAGAGATTTAGCATATTTCCCAAAATGCTGAACTATTTCTTTAAATAATTGGGACTCGATCAAGCATTAGGTTTTGGTCATGGTTAAATAAAAATACAATTGGTCAAAATAAAGTCTTCACTCTGTAAAAAATGTTCTTGTCATAAATTGGTGACTGACCCCATGCTATTGGAGTTAAATTAAATGTGGCAATCCACCCCACCTCCACAGTGCTTTGGAGTGGGGAAGGAAACTATTTAGATTTGTCTATATCATACTAGAATTACGGAATTATCTTGAGAATGAGCCCCACCGAGAAAAAAACAAACACATTTTACCAGATCAGACAGCTTCAATCCTTCTAACAAATCAATAAACAGCCAGCAGATAAGTCCTAACAATACATTTTCCTCTCATTATTACCACTGAGACACAGCCAATTTAAACACAATAAGAGCAAGAGGTAGTCAAATGAATCCAGACATTGGTAGGACTAATATGATTAAGAGGGAAATGAAAGGAAAGAGTCAGGAAAATGTCAAAGGCAGAGCTGGAGTTCATTTGTAAGCAGCGAAAGAGGCCTGAGCTGGTCAGAACAGTGAGCTTTAACAGAGGAGAGGTTCCACACTATGCTGCGATACTTTCTAAGCCTCCCTGACATTGTATAGGACTTATCCTTTGATACTTTGATTTCCTCTAGTGGCTCCAGAAAAGAGCCCATTACTCTTCGCCCTCATTGGTCATGATATGGCCAACTGTTCCCTCAAAAAAAGGTGAATCCTCTTGTATGGATTTGTTGTCCTGTGTTGGTGTCTGTCTTAAAGCTGTGCTGCGTTCTGCTTTGAGTTGTCTCCCGCAGCGACAGTAATAATGAATGTGTGCTACAAATGGCAGAACCTCCCTATGGACTGAAGCATAAGCTGCGTTTCCACTAAGCAGTCCAGTTCATAGACTGTATATATATATAGACGTCTCCACTTCCTCCCACTGTACAAAGGGGAAGCCGTATCCGGGATATTTGGAGCCTGTCTGCCCAGTCACCCGACTGTTATCGACTGTTATCAGGTTATTTGTGACGCCTCCGCCATTGTAAAATCTGTTGAAGGAACGCCAAGTACCGGTCACATGACCGGAGCACAGCCGATAGGAACGCTCTCTCTCTGAAATGACCTGTGATTGGTCAAAGTCTCCCGTCACAGGCTAGATGTTCTAAAGCCTGAAAACAGAGCCATGAGGAGGAGCAGAAGTCTAGTTTTCTCTCAGAACACTTGAATTACAATATGCTGAAAGGTTATTATGGAACCTTTGCCCAATGATGCCAAAAATATACTGCCTACTGCCACTTTAAATAGACGTTATCAGTCACTATAAGCACCACAGATGTGGGTCATTAGGGGCCTACTGTGCCTACTACATTGTAAAAGTGAAAGTGAAACTTAGAAGCAACACGTTCTAACATGTTGTAAAACTGAATGAAACGTGTTTTAGACACAAACAAAAAGGCTTGTTTAGGCAACACAACTATAACTTCTTTAGGTTTGGCAAAAAAAAAAAAAAAAGCAGTTAAGTTTAGGGAAAAACATTGTTTTTTGGGTTAAAATAACTACATACACAAATACACATTGTTGGTTTCACATGGATTACAAACTCCGGTCTCTAGGGTGAAAGCCCCGTGTTTTGTGTCCCATCCATCATCCCCAACCTCCTCCCCTTATGGAGTTTGTCTTCCACTTACGGACACTAGAGGTCGCTGTTGTGTTCTTTTATACCTTCTTTCGGTGATCTACCATGTGAATAGATGATAAAACCTACAAGTGGGTGTAGTAGGCCCCTGTTGACCCACATCTATGGGGCTTATAGCAACTGATAATAGCCTAACAGACGCAGTAGTGATGGGCCTGTATTGAGGTCCCACCCACACACCCGCCTGAGCCAACCACGAGCCGAGCAAGGCCGTGGCTTGTTAGCCATGAGCCACCTAGCTGCTATTTGTTAGCACCATACGTTTGGCTCGAAAGACACAACAACTAATCATAATATCTCTATGACTACATGTATGATCAAACTGACATATGTTCTATTACACAGACTCGTGACAGTTATGGAAAGTTAAAGTTACATCTCCTCCCTCGTAAAATTCCCGAGCCTCCAGCTCAGCAACTATTTCACTCAGAGCAGCTGTCAATCACAGCTGTCAGTCACGATGTTTCACCCCCTTTTTATAGCATCAAATAACTAATTCAAACCAAACTTATCAGAAAAATGAACACTTGGACATACTGTACATCAGCATGATAAGAACTATCTGACCAAAACAATCTTTGGGTTAAATGTATTTGACGTGTACTTTGACATTTTAATTTGACCCATGTCCCATCTGCTAACATGGAGGGGGCGTGGTTTATGACCTACACTGCAGCCAGCCACCAGGGGGCGATAGAGATGTTTTGGCTTCACTTTTGGGGAGCTGTAATGTCGTCCGTCTTTATAGACAGTCTATGGTCCAGTTCAGTTCTTTACACATTAGAACAGCTATTTTTGCATTTCCATCAGCAAAAGTTATGGATAGTACCTGGTACTTTTTTTAGTATCACCTCAGTCAAGGTGCCAAGCGAGCTGAGTCAATACTAGAAGGTGGAGTTAACACACTGCAGACCACTGATTGTGTCAAAGAGAATCGTCACTAGCGTGACATGGGACATGCTGCACAAACCCCAGTTTTTTATTCACTCGACCTATAGTTGGACAATGGCAGCCTGCAAAACTATGGTGTGCACTACAACGAGGAGCAGCGTTGCTCCGTTTGGTTGCTGATGAAATAATTCATTAAGTGTCCAGTTGAAGGTGATGTCAAGGCAGTTTCAGGCGGCGTCGCTATGCCAATCAGCTGACAATCCCGCCTACTATCTGCAGTGGAAACACAGCATAGAGAAAAGCACCTGTACCAAAAAGTGAGTCGAGTCGAGTCGAGCAGAGCCGTACCACGCAGTGGAAACACACCGAAAGTGGCCATTCAGACCAACTATCTGACTGAAGACAGAGATAAAGCATGTCATGTTGCCACTCAGGCTGTTCTCCAGACAACTTAGCCTGGCAGGGCAGCAGACCAGCAAGCTAAAACCACGTCATCATGCTGGGAAACAGACAGCAGACTGACAGAGAGAGGCAGGCAGGAGATCAGTGGCAGCAGAAGTCTCACAAAGCAGACTCACAAAATGTTGTGAAATGAAGGAAAACGTTTGCTGTGATTATAATCACGTCTCTCCACCATGAAATATAAAGAGATTTCGGTATAGAAAGAATACAAACTGGGCATAATATTTGGTTCAAGAAAGGGTAAGGTCATTGTTTTTTAAATAAGTCATTGTTTAATGCCCCTATGTGTAGAATTTGATGTGTTTTTTACATCTAATGCCATTAAAAGATTATGGTTGTGGAAAAATAAACATTTTTAAGGTATGGTTGAAGTTAGGCAACCAAACCACTTGCTTAAGGTCAGTGACAAATTTTGATGGCTGAAATTACCTTAAGGTTGGCTGCTCTACATGATCCAACACCTTGACCTCCTTTCACTTCATTACTACTGCCTGCAATAAGACTGAATGTTGGTACTGGACGTAAATCGAGTGCTGAATAAAAAGCTAGTATGAATTTAACTCCTAAAATTGTCTGAGTTTTAGCATGTTATTAATTAATCTAGTGGCACAAGTTTTTGTTTATGCAAAAATGAAAAAAATCCAGTGGAAATTGATGCTATTGGCACATTTTCACTGTTTGGACTCCCCAGGAACCTTTTCAGCAACTGAGCAACTTTATCTGCATGTCAATCACTGGAGTATAGGTTTAGGTTTGGCTCCTGGCCCTACTTCAGAGGTAGAACTGTCTGTAGGCCCAAGCCAAGTTGCAGCACTGGATGTTTCCGACCGGTCAAACACAATCCTCAAAACTCATGCAACTTGTGTATAGCATTTATCCAGGCTCCAGCAACCACTGCTCGGTGCTCATACCAATAGTCTTGGGACGAGAGTTTCTTGTAATTTCGTTGACTTTAAACAGATCGGTTGGCGGGTGCATCACTGCCTGGAGTCAGCAATGTTAGAACATTTCAAATCCTACACTTAGGGGCAACTGAACCAGAGTTTGGTAAGTTTAGTGTTGAAGTTCAGTGTTAAAACAAGTTAAGGTTTAGGAAACAAATTATGTTTAGGAAAAACAATTTAAATTTAATTATATGAACCAAATAACTTAGTTAAGGTCAAGGGTTGGAATTGGCTCCTCAATAAGAACCATGTTTATCATTTTAAAAGACAGGTAGACAAAAGAGAACTAGCCCTGTCTCCTAAAATGACATTCACATACAATGAAACTGCATTGTGAATTACATTTCAAGGGGAACGCATTTTATCGCAGATTACATTTGTTTTTGACATATCAGGCAGTAGCGCGGTCCATGGGGACTTGGCTTGGGAACCGGAGAATGACGGGTTCAAGTCCCCGCACGGACCAAGTACGGAGTGTGAACTTCTCCCCGGACGCTGTATAGTAGCTGTGCACTGCTCCAATTACACTAGGATGGGTTAAATGCAGTAGTTAAATTTCACTGTGTGCTGTGCTGTGCTTTGCTGTGTACAATGTGTGACAATAAAATTGGATTTGAATTTAGATTTACATTACATTAGAATATGTTTCTAATTACAGCCTGCGGAAGTCCATATAAGTAGGAGGTCGGGGGGTCAGGGAGTCGGGAGGGCGGGTGGGTCAAACAAACCCAGGAGACCGCTGTTCGTGTCCCGTGTGAGCTAAAAGTCAACGTTCACTTATTTTAATTTACGTCCATAGTTTAATAATGTAACAAATGTTGTAATTTTTAAGCCAAACCATGATATTTTTTACTAAACCTAACCAAGTACTTTTGTTGCATTTTTGTTTACAAGGTTAAAGCTGCAGTAGTCAGTATATTTTTGGCATCATTGGGCAGAAATCGCATAATAACCTTTCAGCATATTGTAATTCAAGTGCTCTGAGAGAAAACTAGACTTCTGCTCCTCCTCATGGCTCTGTTTTCAGGCTTCAGAACATCTAGCCCGTGACGGGAGACTTTGACCAATCACAGGTCATTTCATTGAGAGAGAGCGTTCCTATTGGCTGTGCTCTGGTCATGTGACGGGAACTTAACGTTCCTTTAACAGATTGGCCGCGTCACAAACTCTCTCATTTTACAGCTAAACCGTGCACTACTACTACTACTACTTGTACTACTACTACTACTACTGGTGGTGGATTTTAAGAGGACTAAGACACCAATCATCCCTGTTTCCGTCGGGGGGGAGAAGGTGGAACTGGTGCAGTCCTATGAGTACCTGGGAGTGCACCTGGACAGCAAGCTGGACTGGAGTGTGAACACTGAGGCCATACACAAGAAGGGCCAGAGCCGACTCCACTTCCTCAGGAGGCTCAGGTCCTTTGGTGTATGCAGGACAATGCTGAGTGTGTTCCATCACTCAGTGGTGGGAAGTGCCCTCTTCTTTGCTGTTGTATGCTGGGGCAGCGGCATTAAAGCCACAGATGCCGGCAGAATAGACAAGCTGTTAAGAAAGGCGGGGTCTGTCCTTGGACCCAGTGGGTATGGTGGCTGAGAGAGCTGCTGGCTATTATGGACAACACCACCCACCCACTTCACCACACTTTGGCCTGACACAGGAGCACATTCAGCAAAAGACTTCTCCTACCTCGGTGTACCACGGAGCGGCACAGAAGGTCCTTCCTACCCACTGCCATCAGACCCCCCCCCCACCCACTTACACACACACGCACACACACACACACACACACACACACACACACACACACACGCACACACACGCACACACACACACACACACACACACACACACTGTTACTCATCCATTCACCAGTGCAGTCAGACATGCATCACAATTGGACATTAGTACTGGCACTTGCTAACCAGCTTTTAAGAGTATTTATTGCTAATGCCTATTTTTGATCTTATTTATTCTTATTAGGGTTATAGCCCCGAAGGGGCATAACCCTATTGAGTTTGTGTGAATTTATTATTAGGGTTATAGCCACTACCACTTTGTCGTACATTAACCTATATGCTCCAAATTTCTCATGCCTGATAAAGGTCCCTGTCTGACAACATCCATATGCAAATTTTGACTCGCAGTCATAGCGCCACCTAGTGGTAACAGGAAATATCATGTTTTACACATTGATGTACTCTGCCTCAGAAATGAATCACATCTACCTCAAACTTGGTCAGTAGTATCTTAAGACCTTTGGGATGAAAACTTATCAAAAGATCAAAAAGTTATCGAACCATGTTGCCGTGGCGTGGCGGCGAAAGAGCGCCTTTCGCCAACAAACAGGAAGTTGTTGTAACTTTGTCGTACGTTAACCTATATGCTCCAAATGTCTCATGCCTGATAAAGGTCCCTGTCTGACAACATCCATATGCAAATTTTGACTCACAGTCATAGCGCCACCTAGTGGTAACAGGAAATATCATGTTGTACACATTGATGTACTCTGCCTCAGAAATTAATCACATCTACCTGAAACTTGGTCAGTAGTATCTTAAGACCTTTGGGATGAAAACTTATCAAAAGATCAAAAAGTTATCGAACCGTGTTGCCGTGGCGTGGCGGCGAAAAAGCTTCTTCGCCAAAAAATAGGAGGCTGTTGTTACTTGACTTTACATAGTCCAATCTGCTCCAAACTTCACAAGCTGGATAATGGACCAGGCCTGAAGACATATATGTGGTATTATGCGTGATAGTCATAGCGCCCCCTACAGGAAACAGGAAGTTGTTGTAAATTGGCTGTACATTGTCCAATCTTCCCCAAATTTGACATGTTTTATAAGAGTCTTGCCCTGAAGACATGTACGTGCCCCGACGTGCGCGTTCCCCCGACGTGCGCGTGTGGGCGAGGGCCCGATCATCGCTGCTTGCAGCTTTAATTATTATTATTATTTGTTGTCTGCCGAATAGGCGCAAAATGCCGTGAGCTGGAATGAGCTAGAAACATGAAACTTGGCACACTAACTGGAAATGATGTGCAGCTGCTTCCCAAGAACTATGACCCCAATCGACCACATGGTGGCGCTGTAATTAACGCCCAAACATGCGATTTTGGCAAGGCCACGCCCCGCACACCGTAAGTCCGATTGACTTGAAACTTGACAGACATGTGCAGCTCCGTGTGATCTACAATAAAGCCTCTGGGACCACTAAAGTCCGCCTAACTAGATTTTCCGCCATATTGGATTTTTTGAAAAACACATTTTTGACATCTCCTCCTAAACCGTTGGTCCGATTTCTACCAAATTTTCAGTGGATCATCATTGGACTAATGTAGTCTAAAGTTGCATAAAGCGTGTTGATACCTCATTGCGTTATGAATCTGTTGACCAACAAACTTTTCAATGGTCGGAGCTTAGCAGGAAATTGGCCATAATTCATTGACCATTAGTCAAATCATCACAAATCTTGGTAGATATCTTCAGTACATGTTTGGGAATAGGCGTACCAAAGCATTGTCCGCTTGACCCATAGGGGGCGCCAAAACTGTCAAAAACTTATATCGCAAGATCCGGTGGACAGAATTTTATCAAATTTGGTGCACATACTCTGAGGGCAAGTATTAACCAAGATCTGAAGTGTGATATTGATCGGTGCATGTGGGCGTGGCCTATTCAGCATTTTATGCTAAATTATGCCTTTGCTCAATTTGCTGTGAGCTGGAACGAGCTAGAGACATGAAACTTGGTACCATAACTGTACATGATGTCATAATGCTTCACATAAAATATGAAAACAATTGGCCACATGGTGGCGCTATAAAATTTTTAAAGACCAGCCCCCTCACACCATACGTCCCATCAATTAGAAATTTGACAGACATGTGCTGCTGATTGTGCTCTACAAAAAAGTCTCTTGGACCACGAAAGTCCACTGACTAGATTTTCCGCCATGTTGAATTCTTTGAAAAACACATTTTTGACATCTCCTCCTAAACCGTAGGTCTGATTGCTGGCATATTTTCTGCGAATCATTATTGGACCAGGCTCATCAAAGGTTGCATAAAGCTTGTTGATATGTCATTGTGTTGTGAAGATATTGACCAATTCATTTTTAAGGGGCGGACTCAGCACATCAATAGACCTGACTTCCCAAGCCTTTGGCCCATCGTCTCCAAACTTGCAGCATATGTTCACAAGAGTAGCTGAAACATCCGTTGAAAGTTTCATTCAAATCGGCGACTAGGGGGGGCGCTTTGAGCGCGAAAGGCTATAACCCGCGAAATGCCGCTTGCGGCTTTAATTCTATTCTTGTTCTTGTTGTGTGCTTGATCTATCATTGCTGCTGTAACTCAGAAATTTCCCCACGGGGATTAATAAAGTACCTACATACCAGATGATTCTGAAAACATTTGAGGAGAGAAATAGGCATTACAGTAACAGAATATTGATTCATATTTGATCAGCGCTGCCTAGTTTGACCGTTTGGTCGGAGTTCGTGAGTGATTGACAGCTGGCTCTCATAGACAGCAGATGGACAGCAGACCTCAGATCAGCTCTTACTGCTTGTTTTCCTCCGGTCTGTGAAATCTTTCAGATGCCGTTAGGAGCACCGGAGGACACAGAGGCACATGTTTTTTTCAGGTTACCTGTTTCATGCACTACTGTCACGATATAGCAACCGTTTTATAAAAATAACTTTTTTTAATCACATTTGTTCCAATCTGGCCTACTTCAGCTTTAACCACGTGTTTAAAACTGTTTAAAAATGTGACTATAACTGAAAATACCCTCGAAACGGAATTGAGAATACAGTTTAGTTGTATGGGAACGTAATTTTGTAGGAGACAGGGTTGGAGAGAAGATATTGCAGGACCTGACTTACATTTGTGATCATTTCAGTTGATACTGTGTTTTAGAGGTACATGTTCCCATACCAAATTCACCAGAAAAGGGTCAAGGGTCTGGAAGCCTGAGGCAGTTCCCCACTTGTCAGCTATGCCAACACTAATCTAATTAATTTCTTCTAGGAAAAAGTATTTCACTCCTGTTTAGCTTTTTAAAGTATCACACATTCAGTGAGAGCTTGTGAGACTGAGCGCCAGCAGCAGGAGAGGAGCAGAGTAGAGAGTATTGGAGGGTTAGTATATCTAGGGAAGCTCAGGCTGCTCCATATGACACCATCAACATACCATCTTCCTGGGTTCTGATGCAGGCTGCGGAGCTCTCCGGGCCGGGCCCGACGTCAGTGTGAGCCCTCACCCACACCAAATACTCAGTCCACTTCTGCAGGTCCTCCAGCACGTAGCTGGTGACATCCGTACCGATCCCTGACACCTGGTGGCGCTTCACGTCCTCCCCTGTGAGTGCTCGGTAGGCTAGGGAGTAGCGCACTATCTCCCCGTGGCGGCTGTCTGTGGGCGGCGCCACCCAACTCACCGTGATGCTGGTGGAGCTGACGCTGAGCAAGCGTACCTCCTGGGGAGGGGCTGAGGGGGCTGATGGGAGGGGAGGAGGGAGGGTAATGGTCAAGCAGGGTGGATAATGGAAGACAGAGCAACTGACCATCTGGACTGCTGAGAGATAATGTGCAGACGAGTTGGCTGGCTAGCCTACGTCCTAAACATTTTGTTTATATATCCTACTAATTTGCTTCACCATTTGGTTTTGGAGAAAACATAATTGCAGCTCGCCTTATGTTCAATGGCATTGTTTTTTTCTAATCCAGGAAGTGTGACACCTTTGTACTTCACAGAAGTCATTCTGTCAGGGGTATTGTATGTCTTTATTTGACAGTAATAGTGGAAAGAGACAGGAAATGTGGGGGAGAGAGAGCTGGAGAATGACATGCAGCAATCAGTCCGGCCAGCCGGGAGTCAAACCAGGGGTTCGTTGCTCAGGGCATTTGCACCCATATGGTATGCACCCTAACCACTTGGCTATCGGGTCACCCGTTGTTAGGTTTAGGTTACAAAAACCCGGTTGGTGAAAGATTGTGGTCTTGGTTTAAATATTGAAAAAGTGACCAAATCAAGCAAACATTGACCTTTTCAATATTTAACCAAGACCACAATCTTTCACCAACCATAAAGGATGATTTCATTTCATCTTTAGTCTTTTTTTTGTGGTTTTGCCTATCGTTTTCTTCAGTAATGATACGCCAAATGCTGAGATCTGGGAATGCGGCATCAATGCTAAAAAGAAGTTCAACACGGCAAGAAAACGAACAGTCAGACGGTAAGGAAACGACAGGTTGAGAACAAACCAACAGTTAATTTAGATGATCTAAACCACTTTATCCGGAGGTCAAACCGAGAGTGAGCACATCTGAAATGTTGCTTATGATCGCTCACTGCACAGACAAACTACAGTAACTTAAGCAGCCTGGAGCCAAATCTGGAGGTTTGTTTCCAACCTGTTTGAAAGTCTGACTGTTCACGTTTCTTGACCCATCAGACTGTTTTTTAGCTGATCTCAGTAATAACCTGAGTGAATACAATAAAGGATTGTACAGTAACATTTTTTTATTGCACAGCTTTGTTGAATACTCGATTCTGATTGGTCAATCACGGCCTTGTACGGTCTGTTATTTCTTTATAACAGACCGTTTTTATGTATAACAGACCGTTGCTATGTATAACAGACCGTTTCTATGTATAACAGACCGTTTCTATGTATAACAGACCGTTACTATGGGCACAGTTCTGATGTCGGACTCTGGCGGACCGGTTTAGTGTAAAAATATAGATTTCTTCAGTAAGTAGCCGTGTAATAAGCGGGATGATGTACAGCTAGCGGGTCATTGTTGTGAAATAAACAAATGATGCCGCTGCCCTCTGTTCATCATTTATAAATGATAAATTGATAGTTATATAAACTTAGTTAATAGTAATTTGACTGTTAACAAACAATTAAATAATAATTATTGTTTACTTATTATTAGTAACGCTATAATTCACGATATTTCATCATTAGTTGTGCAATAAGAAATAAATAGTTTATAATGTATGTTGATAAGAGACAATATTTACATTCTGATTACATTAGCACAATATTTATTAACAGTTTATTGTTGCACACATAATTATATTTATATATATTGTATTTTATATACTATATTAAGTATTTGTTAATGATTACCAGATGATTTGTAAACTTTTAAGATATATATACTATATATATATATGTATAATATAGTTAATAATAAACTGTTGGAATAGCATAATTTATTGCATTACTAATAATCAGTAAACATTATTCATTATCATTTTGTTGTATGTTTACAGTAAAATAACTTAAGTTTAATTAACTCTCAATTTACCATTTCTAAATGATGGTTATTATAAAGTGTTACCGATTTAACCAGTGACTAAACTTAAAAAAATAAGATTGAAGCTGTAATAAATCACAATGTGTCTAAATATATAAGTAATTTATAAGTATATAAATATGTTTCCTCTTTATGTTAATTAAAAAATGCAATTTTAGCAGCATAATGTTTTCTACGAACCATATTGATAATCAACTTAGTTGCGTATGAATCTCATTTTTAGAAGACGGGTTGAAACTGGATGTTTCATTGTTGGGGATTTTAGGATTTGTTTGTGTTTTTATCCTCTTCTACACATCATCTCTACAGTCCAGAGGGCAGACAGAAACATGGGTGACACTTCACACTCTAGCTACCTCACAACAATAATGATCTCACATAGACATGTAACTAACACAGTGTGAGGTTTCACCAACTGAAAAGTAAAACAGGGACACTACAGATGAATGCGTGTATGCACAATGATACACAAGAGCAGGATTCAACAAAATACAGCAGCAAAACCAACAGTTGAGATGAGTGTGGAGCAGGTGGGAGAGATAACACAGGGGACTGTTATCGTGCTTGCCTGTGGCTCAGCAGCCCCAGCAGAGCGTGTGGACCCAGCGAGGTTACTGTTTGAACAGTGTTGGAGGCTGGTTTGTTCGCCTGCAGCACAGGTGCTTGTGACGAGTTGAAAGAGACGCACAAGAGCAGTCGTAATTCCATCACACATACGAGAACCTTTGGATACATCCATGCAGGGGTGCAATAGATCAAAGAGACAGAGATCCACGAGTGGGAGATGCACGGCAGCCGATTAAAGTCGCAAATAGAAACAGAGTTATGAACTATACCAAAAGTTGGAGTAGAGGCGAGTGGCCATCAGAGAAAAGGAATTACGATTTGGACAGAAAAAGAAAGAATCTAACCCACAAGGAGATATTAGGATTGGGATAAAAACAAAGTGATGGCATGTTGAGAGACATGATTGCATGGATTGAATGAGGTTCTATTTTGGAGGGAGACTACATCTCATGATCTCACAAGACACATTCTCACTCCCAACTCATCAAATACCGCCGCTTGGACAGTGCCCTTCGGCAAGGGGTACCCCTCTTGCATTACTTTTGGACGGACCGGGGACGGCGTGTCAATATATGCTCGTTACATGCATAGTGTCCTTTCAAAATAAACTACTGTTTTCACAGGAAGTTAGATTTAGGCAACACAACCAGTTGAAAGACTTGTGTTTGTTTGACCTATCCACCACACCTCCCACCCGCCCTTAGCGGACTCTCACTCTATCAATACTACGTCACCTGCTCCGACTGTCGAATAACGCCGTGGGTGGGTTTACATTGGAGTCAGTTGAAAGCCCGGTTTATCACATACTGTTGCTAAAGGGTGCTTCCGTGCGTCGGTTTTCAATCTTGAAGGACACTGACCAAACAACAGCAATTGAGTTGGGAGTGAGAACGGATATGTAAACCCATCCGCAGCATTAGACGGTCAAAGCAACTGATGTTGTATACAGAGCGTGATAGTCCGCTTAGGGCAAGTGAGAGGTGGTGGTGGTGAATGGGTCAAACAAAAACAGGACTCAAGGAGACCGCTGTTTGTGTCCCGTGTGAAACTAAAAGTAAACATTTTCTTATTTTGTCACATCAGTCGTTAGTCATGTGACTCGTTAGTATCTTTAGTCCTATGAGTCGCTAGTCACGCGAGTTGTCAGGCAGTCACTAGTCCAACATCATCTCACAGAAAGGTGTATAAATAGCACAACATTTCCGTGTGTCATGATAACGCCTTTTACGCTTTTTGTGTGTCATTTATACGCCATGGACTTAACGTTTAGAAATGGCTTTTTTATTTAACGCTACATTGTTAGAGTGAAACGGTCTGGGCTATGTTTAGGTAACAACACCACTTAGTTAGGTTTAGGAAAAATATCATGGTTGGGCTTAAAATAAGAATGTAAACAAAGTAAAATATGTACGTAAACAACATAACAAAAGTACGGAAAACCCATCACAAACTTCACTAACGTAACTTCAAAATAACTCAACAGCAACATGCCTCCTGGTTGAAAGTCCTGTGTTTGTTGGACCCCTCCCCCTCCCCTCTCACCCATCATGAGCAGTCTCTCTTACTCTTACTCTTCTTATTCTACATCACTACAACGCAGTCTCACAGCAGTTTGTGAAATAGTCATGAAATTGAATCTATTTGATCTGTGTACATAGACACAATTTTCTCGTTTTTGTGACGCTCAGCGCGACTTTCAACAACGTATTTTTCGTGCGTTTTACTACGAATGTCCAACAAAACGTGACACACAAGTCAATTTCAGTCTTTTCAAAATAAAACAACTTAGTTAGGTTTAGGAATATATCAACTTGGTTAGGTTTAAGCAACAAACTGGTTAGGTTTAGGAAAATATCGCGGTTTGGGTTAAAATGACTCTGTTAAGTGCTGTAATTTAAGTACGGAAGTTATGTGACAGATAAATCAACTTTGACTTGTGGTTTCACAGAGGACACGAACACCTCCTGGATGAAAGTCCTGTGTTTTTTTGATCCACCGCGACCTCCTCTCTAGGCGACGGTAGCCGCTCTTCATACTTCCCGGTTCACAATTACGTGACTTATATATGAATTGATTTTGTGCAGACCATCACGAAAAAAAATGTGAAATTCATGTCCATGTACACGAATCAATACATTAAATTTTGTGACTATTTCACGAACTGCTGTGTGACTGGGCTGGTCACTAGCTCTGGTCACATGGATGTGTTTGCATTGCAGTCAGTACTGACTACATGGCGTACACATGACACGCAAAAAGCAACAAAGGTGTTGTTATTGCACATGAAATGACTTACAAATTACTGTGTCAATTCATATGCCATTTGGTGAGACCGGGCTTCGCTGGGCAAGTTAACGTCAACCACGACCGTTTCCTAACCCTAACTAAGTAGTTTTGTTGCTTAAACCTAATTTCCTATGAAGACTGACGTATATTTTGAAAAGACACTATTCATCTAACAAGCGTATATTGAAACGCTGTCCTTGAGATGTCCAAAACTGACGCTTGAGGGCTACCTAGAGAGTCAGAGTTTGAAGCGTAGGGCCACTGACCAAGCTTCGTTATTAGACGAGTTGGGAGTGAGAATGTGTTGGATGGACCAGGACTAAATTCCAAGGGGTGAGTTGTTGAGAAGCAGTATGCTTCTTTGTATTCACACAACTTGTTACATATACAAGTTTGTCCGTTTTGGGCTACTGTAGAAACATGGCAGTGCAACATGGTTGATTCCAAACGGCTCATTCTAAGGTAACGAGAACACAACAATTCTTATTATTAGGTGATTATAAACTAAAGAAAACATACTTATTAATATTACATTCCATTTCTGCCAATAGATCCCCCTAATTGTTACATACTGGTCCTTTAAACAATATAACAAAAAGGTGGTTCTACTCTGCTTTGTAGCAGCACAGAGGTACACTTGAAAGAATCACTTGATTGCGTGTGTTATCTCACTTTAACAACAGTAAATCATCGTATTGTGACAGTCGCCTGCCATCGCTAAAAACAAAAGATCATGATATCACCTTGTTTTAAGTGTATCTCATCTGAAGGCCTGTCAATTTTAAGAATTAAAATCTGACAAGCTCCAGATATATACTGTAAATAAACAAAACAAAGAAGACAGATCGGCAGATGGATGAAAAGATGGAGGGAGTTAGACAAGCAGGAAGTGACAGCAGTGGTCAGGGGTCTTTAGACCCGTTAGCAACTTTCCTGACACGACGGGTTCGGCTGCCAGAGAGACTGAAAATCGAAGCGACAAAACTCTTTTGTCTGCGGTGTGACTGCTGGCGCAGGGATTTCACTCCTGACAGGTAAAACAAGAGAGAGGGCTTTGATTCCTTCTGGGAGCTGTCATAAATCCGGTAGGTTCAAGTCCACATATCTCCCAGCATGCCAGAGAGGCGCAGCTCCAACGCTAGATATGCAGTCAAGCTCTGAATGACAGGTGTTCAATAGTATTACTGTCAGCGTGGGAGCGGTGATCCAACAGCAGCAATCCTGCACATCAGCACACTGGACCCCATGTTTCACATGGCAAACCATCATTCTGAAGGAACGTGACAGTCATGATAAAAACTGTCTCTCTGTGCAACGGTCTGTTTGTGTTTTCTTGGTCTTACATCATAATATGCCGTATGTATCGACTCAGTGCCTTTATTAGACTATTTGTCAAAATGTGAGATGTGCAACGCCTGGTGATTTGTTACGCGAAGGCAGCAGAAAGCAGAGCAAATATAGAAATATCAAGCAATACTAGTGTGCCTATGAATGATGGCTTCGCTGAAACAATGGATTTTACGCTTGACAAAAAAAACTCTTGACATTTTCTTTTGTTGTTGCCGTGGTGCTTGAACTCTGTAATTGAGTTGCGTGTTCAGCAATATCAAGCGTGACTGGCACGCGGAAAAAAAGTCCTCACATAATAAATGCTACACTGGTAATTACATTTTGAGAGCTTGGAACCGCAATTACACAGCCCGTCTGGTGCTCTTATCACTGTGTTAGAATAGTTGGAGCACACACAAATGGCTGCTTTAGAACAGGAGGTTCTGCTCTCTTATTCAGGTGGGAGTCAGTCTAACAAAGCTAATCTCTACTTACATTTGTAAAAAGGATGACAAAGAACAAGGACATCAGGAGTCCCAAACCTCCAACCTCTCAATCTTTCATCATCAGAAATGTATAAAGTATGTGTGAAAGACAAATGCCCATACAAAGAGAAGCTGACAGAGGCAAAGGGGCGATATATTACAAAACTGAGGTTAGTTTGAACCCCTTTGAAATACGTCTTTGTATTCATTTATATTCATTGCATTCATTATACTGTCGAGTAAATGCAGGGTTGAGTAAAGTCTAAAACCACAACACACATTATCTGTGTGTGTATTATCTAATGCAGTGGTTCCCTACCTGGGGTCTAGGCTTACTGGATAATTTATACAAAAGTCTGTATATAAAACTATTTAAAACATTTTTTTTTTTTGCTACTAAGTGAGACACATTCTGTTTAAAGCTGGTATTTCTGTACAGTTGCATGTTTTTATTAGGGCGGTCAATCGATTAACATATTTAATCTTGATTAATCTCAATTAATCACACATTTTTTATCTGTTCAAAATGTATTTAATACTCTTATCAACATGGGAGTGGGCAAATATGCTTGTTTTATGCACATGTATGTACATATTTATTATTGGAAATCAATTAACAACACAAAACAATGACAGATATTGTCCAGAAACCCTCACAGGTACTGCATTTAGCATAAAACAATATGCTCCAATCATAACATGGCAAACTGCAGCCCAACAGGCAACAACAGCTGTCAGTGTGTCAGTGTGCTGACTTGACTCTGACTTGCCCCAAACTGCATGTGATTATCATAAAAAAAAATACAAATTAAAGTGACTGTATGTAAGATTTTACACGTATTAACACATTTTACTCGTTTTTTATTGCCAATGAGTGAACAGGTTGTAAGCTAAGCTAAAACATGAGACCTTGTGCGACTTTCTGAGCTTCCTCTGTCAGCTTGTAGACTGCTTTTAATGTGAAGAACCCGGGAAAATCCACAGCTCACAGGGCACTAACATTGTGCAACCATAGCTAACGTTCGGTTAGCAATGGAGTCCGCTAACGTCAACAAACGACCAGCCCCCCCCCACCCCAACATAGACTTCAAAACCAACTCCATGGAACCACAAAAAAAAAACAAAGTTATATCTAGTGAAGCCCGTCTTGCAAAACAGAAATGTGACCGGCGTCGGAGCAAAACTAGTGTTGTGGGAGTGACGTAGATCATGTTGGAGAATAACAGAGCCAGTGCAAAGAGTGAGTGTGTGCACGTGGGAAGAGAGTGGTGAAGCAAGAGAGAGAGAGCGGCGGCGAGTCAGTGAGAAATCGAGCGAGCAGCAGAGCAGAAGAGGGTTAGTTTAGCTCTGAGAATATCAGTGAATGTTCAGTAGAAGTTGCAGTTTGTGCAGAAATAAATGCTGCAGATACTCCAGACCAACGAAGGTTTCTGAGTGGAGTGACGGGGGTTAACTCCAGAGCGAGTAATGTTATCGACTCCAACCCAGGAGACCAAAACTGACCACGGTCGGGAGGCTGAAGCAGGAAAAGTTAACACTAGGATCAACATCGGCCGGGCATTTATGTTTATTGTCTATGGCATTTGGCCTGTAACACTTCTTGCTTCTTCACTGAATATTTATACTTACTTATCATTATGCATATACATTTACTGCATTCCTGTTTACATTCAGCTTATTCATTTGCAGGATGACATCACCAACACTGTTCAGTGACTTACCTGTCGGTTGATATTGATTAATTATACTCCTCTTGATTCAGTTGTAAATAGTTATTTTAAACATTAAAACATACAAGAACTAAAAGGCAACATGAATCATTTTTTTCTTTGCTGAACCAGACGCCTGAAAGTGACATTAGAAGGCTGTAGTACTCACTGGATTGGGCAGTCCGGGCCTCAATAGGCTGAGTAAAGACTCCTAAACCCATCTCAGATTTTGCTGCCAGGGAAAACACGTAGAGTGTGTCTGGCTTCAGACCATCAACTGCATGGGAGCCTGCTGGGTCGAAAGTGGCATGATGCTGTGGAAAGATGAAAAGCGTTTGTGGTAAATAAAGGTAAAACTATCTCATGCTTGGTGAACTCAATCTGAGTTCAGGTAAAATGAGACGAAACAGCGGGGGAGCTGCAGGAGCAAACAGCATGCAAATGAAAATATGGCTAAAGGTTTTACTGAAAAGACCAAATTACCAACAAAGAATGTGTTAGGTGGTAATTAGAGCTGTCAATCCATTCAAATATTTAATCAAGTCAATCACACATTATTTATCTGTTCAAAATGTACCTTAAAGGGAGATTTGTCAAGTATTTAATACTCTGATCAACATGAAAGTGGACAAATATGCTGCTTTATATATGTATATATTTATTATTGGAAATCAAGGTACTGCATTTAGCATAAAGAATATACTCAAATCATAACATGATACACTGTCAGTGTGTCAGTGTGCTGACTTGACTATGACTTGCCCAAAACTGCATGGGATTATCATAAATATCTGGAAGTCAGAGGTCAAGGGACTACTTTGAAAATGGCAATGCCAGTGTTTCCTCGCCAAAATTTAGCTTTAATTTGGAGCGTTTTTAACCTCATTCCTGACAAGCTAGTATGACATGGTTGATATCAATGGATTCCTCAGGTTTTTATAGTTTTATATGATGCTAATATCTTCACTAGTTTTAAAACTGAGCCCGCTACAACCTAAAAATCACAAGTTGCGTTAATGCGTTAAAAGAAATTAGTGGTGTTAAAACAAATCTGCGTTATCACTATCATGTTAACTTTGACAGCTCTGGTATAAACATATATACTTTATACTATATTAATTAATAACATGCTAAAATCCACACAATTTTAGGAATTAAATTCATACTAGATTATTTTTCAGCACACGATTTATGTCCAGTACCAACATTCAGTGCCATTGCAGGCAGTAGTGTAGCTAAATAAACAGAGGTTAAGGTGTTGGATAATGTTGCATCCAACCTTCATGAGGGAGACCAAAGTTCTCGTTCTGTCACGATCCAAAAGGTCATTTCAGCCACCAAAATCTTTCCCTGACCTCAACCAAGTGGTTCGGTTGCCTAACCGAGCTTTAAAAGTGAGCCAGCTACAACTCAAAATCCCAAATTGTGTTAATGCGTTAAAGAAATTAGTGGCATTAAAACAAATTTGTGTTAACGCATTATTATCGTGTTAACTTTGACAGCACGAGTGGTAATATAAGAATTTATAAAAATAAATATATCAACACAAACATGCAAATCATCATCATATACTAATAATACAAATAATAATAACCTTCCAATGCACTAAATAAAGACACATTTTAAGAATAAAATCCATCCCATCAAGCTAGCTCATTGGAAGAGAACTGTTTTTAAGGTGGTCTTTACCTTGTCTGCAGGATTGCTGTCCTCCCAGTAGAGCAGTTCAAAGCCAACGATGGGGTCCTGGACGGGCCAAAGCCACGACAGCATGATGCGTGAGTCCAGCTCGGCCTCAGCCTCGAAACCAGACGGCTGAGCTGGAACTGGAGGCAGAAAACAAAGACATGAAAAGACTAAAAGACAGGAACAGAGACAGAGACAAAGACGGTGAAGGGAGTATTCAGAGGTGGAAATACAAAGTAAGGGAGTCAGGAGGTGAAGTGGGAGGCTGGGCGATGCTGCAGTCAATACTCATCAGTATTCAGAACGGCAACAAAACTGAGAAAGTATAAAGGATGTCATCACCTTCAAATCCTCTAAGGTGATTTTAAATCCTAAAAGTGTCTCATGTCCATGACTGCCAGGGGTTTACTGAGGTGTGTAATGCTAATATGGCAGGCCACAGCTTCTCCAAATACCATCATTACAGCCAGACCAGTGTTTTCTGGCAGCCTGAAGTTTGGTCTTGGCTCTACTACTTACTACCATCGTTGTCACTTACTGACACTTACTAAAATCCTAATTATGGCACAGAACCATGGAGCTGAGGTGAGGCAACTGATCTGCAAATGGCATTGGACTTCCGTCAAAGTTGTGTTTTAGCTTATTCCACTGCCCCTAAGTGGCTGAAAACTCAGTTAATGTTGCTTTAAAGCCCCTACACACCCACAGCCTGATTGGAGTTCTCATCAGGGTGTAAATGGTAAATGGACACTGGTGGCAGAGGCTGACATGCAAGGTGCCAACCTGCCCATCAGGATCTAATCTAAATACTCATTCACACACTGATGGCTCAGCCTTCGGGAGCAATTTGGGGTTCAGTAATTCTTGTCCAAGGACACTTCCACATGTGAACCGGAGAAGCCGGGGATCGAAGCGCCGACCTTTCAATTAGTGGACAACCAGCTCTACCTCTGAGCCACAGCCGCCGATGTGTAGACTGTGCATGATTGATATCTCCCTACTGTCCTTTTACTTTTGTTGCACCTGTGGGAGTACTTACACCTTGACCACTTTTATTAGTACATTGTTGTTGGTAGTCTAAGTAGAGCTATACGTTCACATTACAGGGCTTAAAGCAGCAGTGGGTAGAAATGGAGCTAATATGATTAAAGAAAGTTATTTTTATAAAACGGTCTGATCTGGAGCTGATCTGGAGTCTGCCGTCTCTGAGCAGCTGTCAACGGTCAAACTAGGTGAGTTTTATTTAATTTCTCTACAGTTTGAATGAAGTGTTTTAAGATGCTCCGCTACGAACAGCTGATCTCAACATAAACAAATACACCTGGATGATGACACAAGTGTACTCGGGTACGGAACAACTTTACTAATGTGAAAGCTGAATGGAGAGGGCGGGGGCAATCATACTCGGGCACGGTACGGATCAATCGTACCTAATGTGAAAACTCCCTTAGTTATATTTCAAACATAATGTGCAGCCACTAAGCTAATGTGTACGGTAACGTTTTAACGTTAACGCTCAATACGCTCATAAAGTTATTTTTAGTATGATTGTTTTGACCACGGTTCAGAGCGCTGGGCTAACCCACGATGACATTCGCCACATAACGTTAGCTAACGTTACAGTAACATTAGCTCTATGGGCAGTCGACTCATCTAATGGTAAGTTAGCAAATCAACGTTACGTGTGGCATTTCACTTAGAATGAAATGACATTATGCGAATAACTGTGACTAAATGCGAATAACTGTGACTAAATGTGAATAACTGTGACTAAATGTGAATAACCGTGACTAAATGTAACATGAATAAACCTATATTATTATACATTACCTCATCCATGAACAGGATCTCTGCCTAAGTCATGTCAGATAAATTTTCATCTGCAATCTGACGATACGTTACGTATCATGATACAGGGGTTACCATTCAATATATCACGACATATTGCGATACTGCAATTAAGGCGATAAATTGGATTTTTTTAAATCAAATTTTAGGAAAACTGTCAAAAAATCAGAGTAAAGAAATAAGTTGACTTTTTTATGCAATCAGAACAGTGAGATCTGCCTTTGCATTAATCACAGTCCCTGTAACATCCAACACCATAGCACTACTTTCAGAGGGCTCATACACTGAGAGGGGACATCTCTTTGCAAATGAAATAAAGTATTGACTAAACTGTAAACTATTAATTAAAAATCAATACAGTGTTTTTGAGAATCGATACAGTATCACAAAACATAATATCGCAATATGCAATTTTTTTGATATTGTCTTACACAACTAATTGGCAATTGCCAAGACGCCGACTCCCACGCTACTTCACGACGTCATATAACTACTCCTTTTGTTCTTGTTTTGACTGAGAGCCCCTTAGCAGCACAAATGACATATTGTGTGTTTAAAATAGAGGCTTCAAGATCCGTGAGGATGGGACATAGTTCTTTTGCAGCGCTTCTATTTTTTAAAAGTAACAGATTTTAGTGCATGTGTTGCTTTGAAGGCTGTGATTCTTTGTCTCAGCACAGGCCCACAGCCCATTGCTCCTGATGATATGATACAGTACACGGGCACATAATAGATGGCACGACTTGGGAAAATGTTACATTAATCGCTGCGATGTGCTCATAAAACAACGGGGTGAAACAGCCCATCCTTCTCAGTCCGATACTAGTTACTAGACTTTGTAATATGCATTTAAGTCAAAATGATTTATGTCAGCCTGGAAGGGTGCTGAACTCTATTCCAAAAATAAATAAAGTGGGTCAGCTGAATTTGGGTGGCTTTATCTTCTATTGCAGCCCTGTTGTTATGTCATGTTTCTTCCAGCCAAGCACAGCAAGCTGAAAGCATTGAAAAACAGGCTCTCGCTGAATGAAATACTATTATTATTCCTCTACGTGGAGGCAGCCACTTTGTCCTTGAGGATAAAGTGTGTGAGACCTTCATATTACACACACACACACACACACACACACACACACACACACACACACACTGTACAATAAATGACCCACTGTGTTCGTCTCAGCTGGTGAATATCTGACGGACTAATGTTTCACATTACAACTCTGTTTTTCTGCAATTTCAAACTGATGTGAGTGTAACACCGTGTGATTACATTTAGCCCAGACATTTCTGCTGCTACCAATAACTTCCTACATACTGTGTGTCCATTACACAGACACACACATTTACATGCATACAAGTACACGTGTAATTACAGTAATTACAGTCATGGAGGTGTAATTTAGAGGTGCTACATATAGCAGTGGAGATGACTGTTAGCTGTAGACGGTTGGTTATGTCATACTGCTGGTTTGTTGGTGTTCATGTTTCTAGTAGCCCCAGCACCAGATTTGCAATGTAACCAAGTATATTTACTCTAAACTACACTAAACTATTTGTGATAGTACATCATCAGTCTACAAAGAAATACCTACGAAGATAGACTTCAATCAAACTGAGATTTGGAATCTAACTTCCAATTCAAAATCACACAGAGGAAGCAAAATATGACTTCATTGTTGTAGCCTGTCACGATAATTACGTTATCGACTTATCGTACGATATCTGGACATGATATCAATAATTTTGAAGTTATCAACTTATCGTTTTATATACAAAGATGACCTTGATAAGTTTTACGTTATCAACTTATCGTATGATATACGTATGGACATGAGCTCGATCATTTTTACGTTATCGACTTAGTGTACGATATATGAACATGACCGCGATAATTTTTACGTTATCAACTTATCGTACAATATATGAACATGACCGCGATAATTTTTACGTTATCAATTTATCGTACAATATATGAACATGACCGCGATCATTTTTACGTTATCAACTTATCGTACGATATATGAACATAACCGCAATCATTTTTACGTTATAAACTTATCGTACGATATTTGGACATGACCTCGATAACTTTTGTTGATCTCGATCTTGCACGTTTTGTTTACATGTGTGTCTGTTTGCAAAAGAATATCACCAACATTTTAGCCAACAGGATGCCAGAATAAACAGCAGGGTTTTCCCTACCATTATAACACTTGGGCATTGCGCAAGATATTGTGCATTTTTTGTTAACAGAGCCAGAGAGTCCACTTTATTTATTGTTTTGGCTGTGTGGTTTTATTTTATTAATGTTTTATTTATTTTGAATATTTTGAATATTTCTATCACATTCTAACTCCAATGTCTGAATATTCTTAAGAATTAAAAGTCCATTGCTCTTTGAAAGTGTGTACTTCCATTATTATGCTATCATAATATCATTATATCAGTGGCATAAAATGGTATTAAAATGACAATAATATCGTTTATCACAATTATTTCTGGGACAATAAATAGTCCAACAAAAGTGTTTATTGTTACAGGCCTAGCTGTCCTACCATTATCCATAATTTATTTGACTTTCTTGAAGCTGTGAGTAGCCCCTCAATTTCCTTTGAGCAATGCATGTTGAACAATTGTGTACATCAACAGCACAGTGAAAAAGCAGGTGGTTTAGTTGTTTTGAGTACACTTTTCTAGTGTGAATACACTACATACTGAAAACTTGCTCACAATGAGTGTGTACTTATTGAACTGGGACACAACTTAAGTTACTGACAAGGTGGTGAAGAAAGGCTATAGAGCCAGATCATTTTCTCAGGAGTTGGTAGAAACCAAACCAGAGCTAAAAGGAGAGTGAATGTTGGACTAACTGTACATTCATCAGATGGACACAAACACAAACACGCCAAATGAATGCTAATGTTGCTCTGCGTCTGTTGGAGATGTAAATAGGCATCTGTTCGCCACCATGTTTGCCATAACAACTTTATAAGATGATAATATGTCAATGTTGTGTTTGCAGCTTGTTCCACAGCATCCAATCGGTTTTCTCGTGCCATCGCTTTGCAGTGACATAGCGAGCGTGTTCTCACCTCCCTGCTGGGTCTTGATCTGCAGAACATCAGAGGGAGGCCCGTCTCCCACAGAGGTGAAGCCCAGCACCCTCAGGCTGTAGGTGATATCCGTGGTGAGGCCTGAGATGGTGGTGAGCTGGCTGTCATCTGTGTTGTGTTTCTGCCAGGCGTTGAGCGGGGCTTCGTGTTCGGAGCTGTAGTAGACCCGGTAGCCCCGGATTTGGCCGTTGGGCTCCTCTGGAGGTTCCCACTGCACCAGCATGGTGCTGGAGCTCAGCATGCGTGCCTGGATGTGAAGAGGAGGCGATGAGGGCGCTTGCTCGCTTGTGCGGGTGTCTACGATACCGCTGGGAGGCCCCCGGCCAACGTTGTTGACGGCCATAACGCGAAACTCATATTCCGAGAAGGGGCTGAGGCCGCCAATGCTGTATCGGGTCGTGGCTACTCCGTCTACTTCCTGGAAGCCGTTGTCAGACACTTTGGCGTGGTACTGGATCACATAGTAGGATACCGGTTCTGGGTTGCCAGAGTCCCAGGTAAGGGTGACACTGGTAGCCGTGGTTTCTGTCACGATGAGGGAAGTGGGTGGCTTGGGCAGGGCTGTTAGAGAGCAGAGACAGACAAGAGAGTCACCTTCTGAAGGAACACTTACTGAACCTCTGAGTACATGGAGCTCTTCAACACTGTCACTATCCATCAGCTCATTACCATTCAGGAGAAGTGCATATATGTGTATATAAATTATATATATACACAGCAGTGCCTACTGTCCTGAATGTTTACAAGATACAACAAAACTATGTACCCGGTTCATATGGAGCCCACCAGGTGTCATGGAACAACAAAAAAGACAAATTCATGCACAGAAATGACAAAATTGTGGACATGGTTTACTTAATTTGTCCTCTTGAATTAAATAATTTGTTCGTACGAATGACCAGAACAAAACGTCAAACGATCATTGACCTATGATTAAAGAATGTCAAAGACATTTAACAGGCAACATCTAAATATATATACAGTAGCTATATCCATGTATCTGTGTTCAAAAGAAAAACAAAACTGTGTTGAATCCAAGTTGCTCATTTAGAGTAGACCGTCCATGGCCTGACTATGGCTGTTTATTTTCCACTGCTGGAGGCTTCACAGTGCCACTAACTGATAGCAGCCGAAGCTGGCCAGCAATGAGGAGACAACCTCCAATCAACTTATTGGAACAACTGTATAAAAAAAGAGTGCCAGAGGGACAAGTTCAAATGGTATTAATATGATAATATAATGATATTAATATCATTATATTAAGTCATACGTCATCTTTCAAGCTTGCGCAGGCGCACTCATGCTGGTTTGAGTCTGAGTAGCAGCAAACAGGCAAACTGATAAACCTGTTGACATGACAGTTTGTCTTTCTGGATAGTTAGCTAGTTAGGTGTAGTTAACTGTAGTTAGCTGTAATAAGCTAGTTAGCTGTAGTTAGCTAGTTAGCTGTTGTTAGCTGTAGTTAGCTAGTTAGTTTGCTAGTTAGCTTTAGTTAGCTAGTTAGTTTGCTAGTTAGCTTTAGTTAGCTAGATAGCTGTAGTTAGCTAGTTAGCCTTAGTTAGCTAGTTAGCCTTAGTTAGCTAGTTAGGTGTAGTTAGCTAGATAGCTGTAGTTAGCTAGTTAGCTTTAGTTAGCTAGTTAGGTGTAGTTAGCTAGTCGGTTAGCTAGTTAGCTAGTTAGCTGTAGTTAGCTAGTAAGGTGTAGTTAGGTGTAGTTAGCTAGTTAGATAGTTAGCTGTATTAAGCTAGTTAGCTGTAGTTAGCTGTAGTTAGCTAGTTAGCTGTAGTTAGCTAGTTAGCTGTAGTAAGCTAGTTAGCTGTAGTTAGCTAGTTAGCTGTAGTAAGCTAGTTAGCTGTAGTTAGCTAGTTAGCTGTAGTTAGCTAGTTAGGTGTAGTAAGCTAGTTAGCTGTAGTTAGCTAGTTAGCTGTAGTAAGCTAGTTAGCTGTAGTTAGCTAGTTAGCTGTAGTT
This sequence comes from Sebastes umbrosus, assembly GCF_015220745.1. Lineage (NCBI taxonomy): Eukaryota > Metazoa > Chordata > Actinopteri > Perciformes > Sebastidae > Sebastes > Sebastes umbrosus. Next base: position 36,201,348 of record NC_051273.1, read on the forward strand.
AGCTAGTTAGCTGTAGTAAGCTAGTTAGCTGTAGTTAGCTAGTTAGCTGTAGTTAGCTAGCTGGATCTGAGGCGAGAGCGGCCGGTGCTGGTGGACGGTGAACCTCCAAAACATCCCGAAACTGCATTTCAAACGGCGGACTTCGGCAACATGTCTATCCGTCCTCCGGTGTGCTGTGGCCGGCATGCGGCGCTGTTAATTAATAATGATCTTTCATTAATTTGTGCAAATAAATTATTAATTCAAAGCATTAAGAATTAAGAATTACATTATTTTAATTCCTTGTGAAGATGATTTATCGATTTTCTGCTCACAAATATATTTTGTCTTCATTTCTCCATGATACCTGCACCTACATTTCTGTAATAACAAGGTGAGGATTTTTGTGTGCATTTTCCAATAAGGCAGTGATTTTCCTCATTCTGTCCATACACACTACACTCTCCACCCTGCGGTGTCAATCAGTTCACTTTATTACACACCTGTAGTCTTCATTGTAAAAGAGATAAAAGATGAGAAAAAAGATGAGTGCCTTCCACAGTGGAAACTCATTTCAGAATGTTATTATCGTTCATCATACGAGCCAGTCAATTCAATTCAATCACAGTCAATTCATTCATCTTGAATTGACTGTCTGCTACTCCACATAATAGAGTAATATTAGAATATAATAATTTAGAAGAGACTGTCATACAGTATCAAATGAAATGAAAGGCTTTCTCTATATTTTGCAGGTAATGTGACTTTTAAAAACAGCTCGGATTATACAGAACTAGTGATGGTCTGTGCTGCTGGAGTATAGAAATGTTCACAGGGATGAACCGCTGCCACCAGAGGCTTTTAGCTCCACTGCTCTGCTGCTCCAGTCTTAACATCTGCTTTTTTTTTTATCATACAGTGCATCCAACACTTCTCCTCCTCCCGCACAAACATGTGAACCCAGCCGACTGTGGCTGAATGGAAGTGCAGCTTTCTGTCTCACTGTGCTCTCATCAATCTGTTACTATGAAGGTAGAACAGAGCTCAATGCATTGCAATGAAATCATACCAAGAGCTTCCTCATGTAGACCTGTTGAAGCCCTGTATCAACCTTGTTGAATTAGTTTGCACACTGTATGGAGCGTAATGTGAAATGAAATGTGTTTTTGTTATCTTCCTAATTTACTGTAAAGACTCTCCAAATGACAGACATTTCTCTTCAACTTATATATTAGAGAAGACATTTATATTACAAATTTTCTTAAAACACAAGAAGGAAACGTAATTCCTGCCAGGATTGTGTTCACAGTTAATGTTTTTTTCTAGTTCAGGAAGTGAAATGTTAATGCATTTCCACAGCACTAGTTCCATCATCGGCGCGGATGGATTTGCATTGGAGTTACTTGAAAGAGCGGTGTGTCTCATACGTCGTCACCATCGGTATTTGACGCCCTGGGAATGAGACCAGAGGCCTGTACTATGAAGCAGGATTTGGCGTTAGCGAGGTAACTTCAGGGTTTTCCGTCCTACTACGGTGGATCACTTCTTACCGAGGTAGATCACCATGGTAACTGATGCTGAACAGCTAACCTGCTCCGCAGCAGGTTATGTTCCAGATAAGAGATCAACTCGTATAAAAGCACCGCCTACTGACCAATCAGAGCTCGGTGCAGGGAACGTATGATAATATTACACAAATACGAAGAAGTTTAAGTCATAATCAGACTAAAAACAACACAGTTTAATCTGACAAATGCAGGAAGGAGAGCTGGCGGTATGCTGTGGGTGTTTACCGCTTTGAATTGTGTTTTTATATTTATTTTTTTTACTTGCTCTTGAGTCCGTTTCACACCACCTGAGAGGAGGGGCGCAGGTGAAAGAAGGTTGAAATAGTCATACACGCCACATCATAGCCACAGGGTATAGAAAAGTGTAATTCATTCATCCATTTCACTCCTCACAGCTATTTGTATCTAGACGACTTTATCTGACTTTTGAGTGTTCCGTTAAATGAATAAGTCTGTTTATTTACACATTCACACATCGGAAGTATTTTCTTTTGCCAGCTGTCCTTCCTACTTTTAGTCTGATTATGTGTTTAACTTCTTCGTATTTGTCTAATATAGTTTACTCTTCCTGTGTAAAATGTGTCTCTCTGCCTGTCTGTCTGCTGACAGTAGATTTGTCCATGTCTGTGATTGGTCAGATGCTGCAGACACACCGCCCCGTTCATGTGAACGCGCTCATAGCCAGACTGAGAAACCCTGGGTTGACTTACAGAGTTGATAACCACCTTCGTAGGACCGCTTAGCGGGATCTCGTTCGTTACGGTTAGTGAAGCTAGATAAGGAGAAGACACCCTGGTTATGTTGAACTCTCTTCGTAGTACAGGCCTCAGGGCCAGATCCTCCAACAGCATCCAGGCACCCATTTACCTTCACCCTTTCCCTCCTCAGTAACTGCTGGTGTCCCAACATGCACCACTGATCCACCCTTTTGCAGGGTCACTCACACCTTTTCAATTTGAAAATTAAAATGCTATTTCATGTTAAATGTTATATTGATTATTGCAGTGTCATGCTCGGGAGTACACTGTGGATTTGTCAATAGAGATCTCATTTTAAATGATTGCGACAGAATTATCTTAAAGGAACAATATGTAGCATTGACAGCTAGTGTTTAAAATGGGTAATCGCGGTCCAAATTCAAAACATCGGAGCAGTGGCCCGTCCGCTCCTCCAGTGTGACAATTTGAGGGTTACCTTCTAGACACGACCGCATTAGCCTCTGGCCAAACCTGTTCTCACTCCCAACTCACCAAATACCGTCGTTTGGTCAGCGCCCCTCAGCATCAGAAACCAACGCACAGAGGCACCCTTTAGCAACAGTATGTGACGAACCGGGGCTTTCATATAACTCCAATGTAAACCCACCCGCGGCGTTATTTGACGGTCGGAGAAAGTGACGTAGTATTAATAGTGTGAGAGTCCGTTCAGGGCGGGCAGGAGGGGAAGTGGACGGGTCAAACAAACACAAGTGTGAAACTAAAAGTAATATTGACATATTTTGTCATGTCAGTCTTCAGTCACGTGACTCGTCGGTATCGTCAGTCCCGTCAGTCACGTGAGTCACGTGAGTTAACCACGACCGTTTCCTTACCCTGACTAAGTGGTTGTGTTGCCTAAACCTAACTTCCTGTAAAAACAGAAGTTTATTTTGAAAGGACACTATGCACGTCATGAGCGTATATTGACACGCTGTCCACGGTCCGTCCAAAAAACGCAAGAGGGGTACCCCGTTCGTTGGTATCCGATGTTGAGGGGGCGGGGACCAAGCGGCGGTATTTGACGGGTTGGGAGTGAGAATGTGTTGTCTGGCCAGCAGTGTTATGTTATCTCTGTTGATCCAGTTTGTTAGCTTGCTTCCATGGCTGCAGAAGGCTGTGTTTGCATGCCAGTTTGTTTCACATGTGTCAACAGGTGTTAAAACGGTCAGTGGACGGGATCACACCGGACAAAACAAAAACAGGTGTTCCGGACCGGAATGGAAATTTCAAAGGAGAACATACTGTACTGGCTGTAACATCGTTGTTGGAGAAGCCAGTATTTCAAATCACCATGTTTCCTTAATCTCTGATGACATATCGTGGTCATTTTATCGTTTATTACAGTAAATATATCACATACTGGTCCTTTAATTTAAAGGTCCACTTAGTAGTTTTCAACTGCATCGGACAACGAGCTGCAGCTGAAAGCTAGTGAGAGGACATCTGAGTTAAGATTATTTTGTCACACATTAATGGTCAAGAATTAAATTCCAAATATCAACTTAATTAAATCATTTCATTTTAAGACAGGAAGTCCTGAACTTCCATACGACTAGTGTAAGGGGAACAAAAGGGATTTGGAGACCTGACTCTTTAAACTCCAGGACTGAATCTGAAAATGTTGCATTGCCAAGCCCAGAAATTATCACCCACAAAAGCATGTAATAATCATAGCAAATATACGCACTTATTTCTTCAAACAAATGATTGTTTTCTGCTTCCACCTCCTACCCAGACACACCAACCCTCACAGAGACGAGTGCTTCTGACCTTTGACAGTGATCTGGGCCGTGGTCTCGATCATGCCCAGGGAGGATATGGCCACGCAGGTGTAGTTGGCAGACTGCCGGATGTTGGTGAGCTCCAAGACGTTGCGGCCAATAGGCATCTCCTCCTCCCGGGTCAGCTCCACCTCGCCGCTCATCCACTTGACATAAGGCATGGGAGCGCCAACCGCAACGCAGGTCAGGTTGACGCTGCCGCCGGGCATCACCTCGTGATTGGTGGGGGGGATGGAGAAACGGGGAGGCACGCGGCGAACTGCAGGGGTAAAAGAGAGGGAGTGTGAGAGGACACAGATAAGGAGAGGGGGAGGGGGGGTGTCACTGGACCATTGGGCTGACGCCATGTTGGACTGGCCTGGCTTGTACTGTGCACCAGTGTGTGTGAACTGCTCAGGTTGGATGAGCCTGAATAACTACAGTTTTACTGTCCCATCAAGCTCTAAAGTCAGTTTCAGACTATTTCATGGAGAGTGGATGTTTCTGCTCCGAAATCAGTTTATAGCCAATTTATAGGCAGTTTTTTTTTTACTGCTGCTACCTAAGTACTCTTCATTAGAAATAGTTTCAGTTTGGATTTAGTCCTTTGGTTTACATGTTATATGAGAGAATGTCACGAATGTTAGTCTAAGTTGATTTTTAGCATCTAATGTCTACAGTTAAAGCTTTTTGGCATCATTGGGCAAATTTCCATAAAAACCTTTAAGCATATTGTAATTCAAGTGTTCTGAGAGATAACTAGACTTCTGCTCCTCCTCATGACTCTGTTTTCAGGCTTTAGAACATCTAGCCCGTGACGGGAGACTTTGACCAATCACGGGTCATTTCAGAGAGAGAGAGCGTTCCTATTGGCTGTGCTCCGGCTGGTGGGCGGTGCTTGGTATTTCCTCAAGAGATCTCAACATGGCTGCTGGGTCACACACTTTCTCATTTTACAGCTAAACAGTGCTTTGAGGAGAGAAATAGGCATTACAGTAACAGAATATTGATTCATATTTGATCAGCGCTGCCTAGTTTGACTGTTTGGTCAGAGTTCACGAGTGATTGACAGCTGCTCAGAGACGGCACCTGGACGGCACACCAGATCGGCTCTGATTGGTTGTTTTCCTCCGGTCTGTGAAAGTTTGCAGATGCCGTTAGGAGCACCGGAGGACACCGGAGGACACAGAGGAACATGATTTTTTTTTAATCATATTTGCTCCATTTCTACCCACTGCCGCTTTACATACTGTTTTCAGATATATCTATCAGTTTTTGTTTTTACCATGTATAAATGTTATTACCACTGATTTAACTTCAGGGGTTTGGTCTCAATGCACTCTAAAAGAGTTCTGTTAGGTTGGTTTATAAGAAAAATACTAAAAGACAATTATAGTCCTACCTTCAAGCGGTCCAGTGGTTTTATTCATTAAAATCAATTTGTAAAGACTTGTACTCCATCATCAGTGAACATCATGTCTGATTTTCATTTTGTCATGAAGTTACTGTTGCTTACAGTGCACACATTTCTCATCATTCTGCTTTTACAGCTGCATTACTGTGCACAGATAATGTAACAATACACTTTGAATGGACAGTTACATACATGAAAGCAGTGGGCAAATCTGTGAGTGAAATTAGTCTGACAATGGTCACAAATGTGCATTGCATGATCTACAAATGAAAAATAAGATTTACAAATAAATATCGCCCGATACACACGTATCAGGTCACATTTTATGTGTGGAGTTTTGAGACTATTTTCACCGTCTCCAGCCGTGGGAAACATGAAAAGTTCGTCAACCCTCGATTAGAAAACATACCTTTATCAACTACATACTCTATACAGTAGCCTATTGGTGTAAATATATGGTTTAAATAAGCTACTGATAGCCACTCTGCAAATAGATATCACCATAGAAACTTCCCCAGTTGATTACTTACATTAAGACAATTATCTTTAAATGGTGTGTTAAATATGCAAATGAAGTATTATATTATTATATATGTGCTAGTTTGCATACATTTCCAGAACAGAAATCTGAACTTTGAATAAAGCCAGGTTCAAAATTCTTGTTTCATTTTGTTGACATATTAGAGTCAACGGTTTTTACTGAGAGGATTTTGGATATCTCTTTTTCTCACTCAATAAATCAGAAAATAATGTCAACAGACATTCAAAATATAATTTTTTGCCATGTTTTTAGGAATAAAATGCTCTATAAATCAGGCTATGAATTATATATGATCAAACCCCTCTGTAAAAACCTTCAGAATATAGATAGGAATAAAACTGGAAAGTTTGTTGTATGCAAGTGCTAACGAAGTAGAGATTTCTGTGTCATAGTATAAGGGAAAACCTCATTTTGTAAAAATGGCCTTAAAAGATGTGTATTGTACTTAGTGGTTAGGGTTCTGTTCAGCCGACATCGCCTTTTTGCCTTGAGTGTCTGTTTTCCCAGCAGAAGAACGTGTCCTCCAGCGGTAGCTTATTTAAACTATATATTGACATCTATAAGTATTGAGTATATAGTTGATAAAGGTATGTGTTCTAATTGAGGTTTTACTCCAGTAATTAAACGCAGCATGCATTTGTGGATCTGTTCGAGCTGGAGACAGTGAAAATAGTCTCAAAACTCCACACACAAATGTAACCTGATCCATGCATATCAGGCGATACGCGCACACACAGGAAGCTTTTTGAAAGCGAAAATGATCAGATTTGTGAAGTTGAAGTTAAAGATCTGTACGTACAATATCAATATTTATTCAGGTTATGATGTGTGCATTTGTAAAACTGTGTTACATGTGTTCAAATTGATTAGTATTTGTGTGTAGATAGGAACACACATTTGTGGGTACCCAAAATTACACACAAATCGTTTGTAAATCAAATTTTTCATTTGTAAGTCATGTAATACACATTTGTGACCATTTTGAAACTAGTTTCATTTCATACAAATTTTGGTTAATACCTGTCTGGTACCAGGTCTACCAGTTGGTTTTGGTTTATAGTTCAGCGTCAGTTTTTTCCCACCACAGCACTAGAGGGATATACATGATCAGGCTTTATCGTACATTCATGGTGTTCCCCACTGTAACTGTGATCACATTCTTTCATTCCCTTTGTGATATAAGCGGCGATGGACTACACGTGTTAAAGCAGCAGTGGGTAGAAATGGAGCCAATATGATTACAAAAAGTTATTTTAATAAAATGGTCACTATATCCTGACAGTAGTGCATGAGACAGGTAATCTGAAAAAAAATGTTCCTCTGTGTCCTCCGGTGCTCCTAATGGCATCTGCAAGATTTCACAGACCGGAGGAAAACAACCAATCAGAGCCGAGCTTGAGCCTTGTCGTCACGAGCTCTGATCAAACGGTCAAACTAGGCAGCGCTGATCAAATATGAATCAATATTCTGTTACTGTAATGCCTATTTCTCTCCTCAAATCTTTTCAGAATCATCTTGTAGTGTACTGTTTAGCTGTAAAATGAAAAAGTTGGTGACACGGCAGCCATGTTGAGATCAGTTGAGGAAATACCAAGCACCACCCACCAGCCGGAGCACAGCCAATAGGAACGCTCTCTCTGAAATGACCTGTGATTGGTCAAAGTCTTCTGTCGAGGTCTAGATTTTCTAAAGCATGAGGAGGTGCAGAATTGTAGTTATCTCTCAGAACACTTGAATTACAACATGATGAAAGGTTGTTATGGAATTTTTGCCCAATGATGCCAAAAACATACTGACTACTGTAGCTTTAAATGATAGAACTGGAATTACATCCAGGTAACTTCTAGGTCTCCTTGTTTCATCACTGAATAGGTGACTGTTTCTGTGCAATCACTCACTGTGATAGAGAGCGGTGACCATGCAGAGCTGAAGGTTTGAAGTGGAGTTGTCTCTGTTAGATGTGTCTTACTAAAGGAGTCTTTTTTCTTTTTCAACTTGCCTCATGTTGTGTTCACTATCAACAATCTCCACAGGCAACAGGAACTTGTAGGAGAAAACACAAGCAGCCCATGCTGACCAATCACAGGTCCACGTGGCATCTACGTATGGCGGCTACAAGTGTAAGCTCTCCTAGCTCTTTATGCACAACTATAAATCCATCATAAAGGCCTTTACACACCAGGGGCGAATAAACAACAAGAAAATGTGGAATACCTGGCTGCGAATATTTTGCATCAATACCGCCAGCGATGTGAATTTGAGACTGTTGCAACAGTTTGAATGGATTCTAGCAGCCAGAAGACCAACTACCGGGATCCTATTAACCCAGAGCAGCGTCTGGCAGTCTGTCTGAGCTAAACTGTTGTACAGCCTAAGCTACTGTAAGCCATTTTAGTTTCCTTTTAGCGAAATGCTCTGAGTAAATTTGAGTTCCCTCTGGTAAACAGATACGCAGTGTATACATATGTCTGGAGCTTTTATGTGAAAGTTAAGAACGGAAGGAGCGTATCTGGTATGTGCTGCCTTTGTCAAGGATGAAAGGAGCAATAAAGTTTGCTGTCTTGGTTTGGACCATAGACTGTATATAAAGATGGACGACATGACAGCTCCCCAACAGTGAAGCCAAAACATCTGGATTGCCCACTGGTGGCTGGTTGCAGTATAGGTCATAAATCCCCCCCCTCCCCCCTCCCATAGGTAGTTCTTATCACGCAGATGTCTGTTCAAATGTTCAAGTTTGGTTTTAATTAGTTATTTGATGTTATAAAAAAGGGGCCGAGACGTCATGATTGACAGCTTTGAGTCTCTCTCGCCGACGTGCTGCTGCCGTGCTCGACTCACGATTGGTTTGGGCGGGTGACCTCGATACCGCAGCTCCACCGCCCGCCACTACAACGCAGACTCTGGCTCCAAATGACGTCAAAATCTCAAGATGGCAGCTCCTGTACCCGGGATATTTTGGCTTCACTTCTGTACAGTGGGAGGAAGTGGAGACACATTGTCCATCTTTATATACAGTCTATGGTTTGGTCCAAAGAGCCTCCGTATTGTTGTACACTATAGTTTACGTATTGAATATGTCCGTTCCGCACAATTTGATTGGTTGATGGCTTTATTCGCGAGGCGATAGCTCAGAAAAATCTACTTCACTCAAAAATGAGGTTGTTTTTTTTGCCGCGTATTATTTGCGTTCTGTGTGAAAGTATTGACATATTGACATGCAAATTAATTGAATTAAATGTCCAGTGTGTAGGATCTGGTGGTATCTAGCGGTGAGGTGAGGAGATTGCAACTGAAGCCTCTCCCGTGTGACAAACGTGTTGGAGAGCTACGGTGGCAGACGCGAAAACGCGAATGGTCCTCTCTAGAGCCTTCTGGTGCAGAGCCAGTTCCTAGAGTGTGTGTGAATATAGGAAGTGAGTGGCGAAGCAAGAGAGAGAGAGAGCAGCGGTGATGGGAGCGAGTTACGTCTTCGACTTATTTGTCCGTTCTGGGTTTACTGTCGGTGCCACATGGTGGACACTATGGAGAGGGGACTCGCTCTGTATGTAGATATAAACGGCTCATTCTAAGGTAACGAAAGCACAATGATTCTTATCATCAGGTGATTATACACTAAAGAAAAACATTCTTATTCAAATTCTATTTTTGCCAATAGATCCCCCTAATTGTTACACACTGGTTCTTTAAGTAAATGCCCCCGGTGTGTAAAGGTCTTCAGGCAGAGCTCATTATCACTGACCGGGCCTGTCCACCAAGTGTGTTGTTGGATCATTAAATAGCACCAAGAAAACCCTCCGTTATTAATCCTCTCTCTCAAACTCTTGTTTTTATTCTTCCCACACAGCTACTGCCGTCACTTTCTGTGTGCAAACGAGTGCAACACCATGAATGTCTTCAAGGAGGAATTGTCTGAATGTTGCACCATTAGGCTATTCCCATTGGAGTTGTGCCTCATGCCCCGCCTTGAAGTGGGGCCACTCAGAACAGATTTACTGTACTATATGTATTTGCCTTTAGATGTGTTCAATCTTAACCCTTTGGTGTCATGGCTGAACTGCGCTTTCAGAAGCATCTCGGTCTCACCAGTGAAAGCGCTCTTGCAGGAACTCTTTACTCGAGTCTGGGACCAACGGATTAGTTTGGTTTACCCATTAGAGCCCCATGATGTTGATATGGCATTACTTGATATTATGGCAGCTCTTCTCTACTAGATGTCACAGTTAAATTAGGGTGCACCATGTTCACTTGGATATGAGGTAAATTGAGAGACTGTGCCTAAGGCGTGTAGCTGGATTTCTCTGGAGTATCTGGGGTTTCCTGCCGGGCTGCCGGGATTAAAATGCACCTGGAGTCTACTACTCTGCTAGTCTGGAGCACCTCCATCAAATCCTGATGCTATGGCACCGAGTCTGCTGGAGGATTCTCCCCCATTGTTAGCTCTCTTCCTCAGTGCTGGGATCTCATTGCACTGCATCTGAATTAGTGCAACAGTACTGTGTGAGCATTAAATATGCAGACGGCTGTGTTGCATAAGTGAAGTCCTTGCTCTCTTGACTTAGCCGGGCACCGAGTCACTAAAATCTGACTCACAAAGTGTGATTTAAGCTGCGGGCTGGAATCTGGGTGTGAGGAGCTTACACTGTGGATCAGAGGCTTCTCTAAAGGTTTGGTCTTGGTTTAACTACAGAGGGGAAAGAGCAGGGTTACAAATTCTATCACTCTGCCTCTCACAAAAAAACGGATGTAGAAGTGATGATGCTGGAGTTTAGAACAGGGAAGTAGCGCTAGTAGTACGTACAGTATGTTTGGCTGAACAATGAGTTTTGGAGTGCATGCGTGGGCTAAATGTTACTGTGGTGGAGGAGAGAAAGCAGCTCTTTTGGGCACTGCTCATACAACAACAGCATTGTCTGCTGGCATGGGAAGCAGCGGGCTCTGAAATGCAGATGGCTGGCATTAAGACGGATTCCCGTGGAGGCTGAAGCGCTGGAGAACATGATGTGGAAGAGAAGGAGGAGGAGGAGGAGGAGGAGGAGGAGGAGAGAAGGCAGAGGAGGAAGATTTAGGGGCAAACTGCCTGGTCAGTTCGGTTGTGGCTCAGGGGAAATCTTTTTTTACTGTGGCTGTCCACGTGTTTGATGCTGGATCAAGTCTATTTTGATTAAAGGTACAATAAGGTCAAATTAGATTTTTACAACCTGACAGCGAATATTTTTACTTTCAGGGTCAATACTATTATTGATCAATATCAATGACAGAGTGTTACTGCCTGATCAGAATTCATAAAAACCCAACTTGGAAACCAAATAGCCCACCTTTTTATTAGAAGTTTACTTTCGATCTCTGCCTTAATTAGTCTCTTCTAAGTAGTTTTTGTCACATAACTTCCGTATTTAAGTTACACCATTTCAGTTGTTATTTAACCCCCAATCCGCGACCTTTTCCTAAACCTAATTAAGCAGTTTGTTGCCTAAGCCTAACCAAGTCAATCTATGCCTAAACCTAACTAAGTAGTTTTATTGTGAAAAGACTAGAGCGGAAATTGACACATGCATCAAAAAACTACGTTGTCCTGTGTGAAACCAAAAGTCAACATTCACTTATTTTAATTTACATCCGTAGCTTAATAACGTAAAAATTGTAGACATTTTAAGCAAAACCATGATGTTTTTTACTAAACCTAACCAAGGAGTTAAGTTACGATTTTTTGTTTTGTTTTGTTTTGTTTCAATTTACAACGTTAACCACATGTTTAAAACTGTTTAAAACTGTGACCGCAATCTGAAAGAAAAAATGTTTCCTTCAACATAATTGAAAATGCAGTTTAGTTGTATGGGAACGTAATTACCTCCACCAAGGCTGAAGGCCTAGGATGGAGGTTATATTTTCACCGGCGTCGGTTTGCTGGTTTGTTGGTTTGTTGGTTTGTTGGTTTGTTGGTTTGTCTGTTAGCAGGATTACTCCAAAAGTCCGCAATGGATTTTATTGAAATTCTTTAGAGGGGTGGAATGTAGCACAATGAACAAACCATTAGATTTTAGTGGCGATCCGGATCATGATCCGTATTTAGGAATATTTTGAAGGATTCCGATCAGCCAGAACATTAAGACCTCTGGATATAACACATGCGCAGTGTAACTGATGACGCGTTGATGATGCGTGACCCCGCCTCCTTCCTTCAGAGAGAGAGACAGAGAGAGAGAGAGAGCAGGGGGTGGAGGGAGGGACACCTGTAGATTCGGCGTTTTTCCACATTAAACTCGTGAGATTAGAGTCGAGTTGGACCAAAGCACACTTGGTGATTGTTGGAAAGAGTAACGACGACGGTTTAGGTGAGTTTTAATTTGTTTCTGTCCAGTTTGAATGAAGTGTTTTACGATGCTCTGCTACGTACAGCTGATCTCAACATAAACAAAAATACACGTGGATGATGGCGCAAACTGCACAGAGAGGGGGGGCAATCGTACTCGGGCACCTTGGCGGAGGTCTGCGCTCTCCGCGTGCCATTCTAGTTTTGTATGAGACAGGGTTGCTTATTTGACATGTCACATTATATAATAAAAATGGTTATGTAACATGTATTACGACGTATTAAGACTTTATTATGTCAGTGGATGGACTACTGGGTCTTTTTCATGTTAAGAGCTGAGGGTGGGTTTACCCTAAAATCATTGGGGAAAACTGGATTTCTTGTGTCAAGCTTTTATTGCAGGGCAGTATATGGGACAAGAATCTATTGGTGGTACTACATTTTCAGCAGGTGCACAGCAAAAGCCAGGCCTTGAGATTTCATATTCCCATTGATCATCCAACTCACACACAGGTGGCCTGTCACTAACGTGGCCAAGGGTTTCCCAGCCATCTTGGCTTCTATCTGAATCATTCCAAAGCAAGATTGACTTTGACAACTATAAATAAGCGTTTCATTTTAATGTTGATACTGGGGAAGGATAATTTGGATGTTAACAGTGACGAAGCTCTGTGTGTGTGTTGGTAAATGGAAACACTAGAGCCAACAATACATCAGAGATCTTACTGATAGACATCATAACATTGACATTACCTGTTAATATCCTTACCACAGCAAAGTTGGGGTAGGTAGGGCACTAAAATAGGATGCGTTAGCCTCAGCTGGCCAGCAGCTACATCCCCACTGTTTTATTAATATGCAGAATCTGAATATTGGATTTAAACTAGTCAATATTTAGCAAACATTTCAGTTTTACATGACATGAGCGCAATACTATCCATCCTCTGAGAAATTATGGGGGAATGTAAGGACAACTTAGCAGTAATGAACTATGGGAGGTTATTTATGGTGCTGGATTGGCCCAAGGTGTTTGAAGCCAACATTTGTGTAGTATGCTCAATGTATCCTAAATATACTGTAAACATGATATTAAGAATGACTATCATTGACCACGTTTACGTGCACACTAATATTCCACTATTATTATGAATGTGACAATACTTTGAATTTGATACGGGTCATGTAAACAGCATATTCAGTTTGGATATTCTGAATTAGGCCTCATTCCAAATGGAGAATTTTCTGATTAAGACATGTAGGATATGCCGATATTATTCTGGTTTTAGGAGCATTCTGTGGACATGTATACAGCACATTCACAATATGCATCTCAGTTGGGTTTAAACCTGGAATAAACTTGAATTCTGGATAATCTGTTCATGTTTATTTAATGTTGGGCTGAGAGAGAACTGTGGTGAGCCTGAGGTGGAGCTGTGGTACCCTCACTCCCAACCCCAAAGGAGCAATACACCTCCCTGGGTCATAAAGATCTTTTAAAATGAAAACCTCAACCAACTTCAGTTGGCAATTCTCAGACGGGGATGCAAATATGATGTTTCGTACATATTGGTTGGATTTATCCATCCATCTCATCCATCCCTCCCCCTATAGAGAGGCAAAGTCCCTTCCCTTCCGGTGTCCCCCATGGGACCTTATTACGGAAAAAATATGTACGAGTGAAAAAATATTTTTTTGATCCCGATTGAATTGTGGTATGAATCACACATATGATGTTTATCAATTTAAAAAATAATTTTGCAAGTCCAAAAACTCTAAGTTTATTGTAGTATCATTTAGTTGTGTATGAAACCGTTCAGTGAAATACATCTCTTCATCTTGAACAACAAACATCACCAACACTAGCTAGCTAACTTAGTTATGTCCCACCATGGATGTATAAAGAGAACTGGATACAGCGTGGGAGGCGGGGCCCCCTTCATTCCTATAAAAGTTGCTCAGTGGTTCATAAAGCCAAAATGGCTCGACTTCCAAGTGATAAAGTATCCGGATCTTCCGGCGATCTTCCGCATCCATTGGGCCCATCGAACGGGCGCAGTAGCGTCCGCTCGGTCACGTGGCTTGGTCACGGGGACACAGCCGTCACGGTGTCGTCACGGCTTGCCAACTCCGCCTCCTAGCCATCGCTCCAGCCTCGGTCTGGGTCTAATTCACATTAATCGAGGAGGGAAAATAACTCTGGATTCGGCTATTAGTGCATTTTACAACTTTTAGGACTAAATGATTTAAATAAGGGCTATTAGAGTGTTCGTACTGGGAGGTTGATTCATCTAAAAAAAAGTTACAGACATGTCTTTCCAAATGTAAGTCTAGGGGAGAAAGTATTTTTGGGCCCGATTGCATCACGTGACGGACACGGCAGTTGTAGTACCGCCGTTTGGCCAATATGAAAATTGTCATCAATGACTGGCGCACTTCCTGGGGGCTTGTGTTCCACGCACAAATGTAACATTATCTTACCTGATGTGTTTTATCCAGCATCTCCTGGTCTTTTTATCAACCGGGAAGAGAAAGAGCGAGTCAGACCCGTTGCTGGTGTGAGTTCATCCCAGTATGAAACACACAGGCATCGTGGCTTCAAAGAGACGTCACTTATGCGACTTTCTCAAAAAATTATTTGTCTCTCGCTGTTAACTACTGTACATTTTTCTTTCGAAATTAGGTCCCATGGTGGTCCGTCAGAAGGGGAGGGACTTCACCTCTCTATGGCCTCGTCCCCCAGCTCCTCCTGTGGGTTCCCAAGGCATTGAAACTTATGCTGTTTAGAAACTGCAGTGCAATTTCATATATAGATCAGTCATTAATTTGGACCTGCCAGATGAATATTAAACCTTCAGTTTGTTTCAAGTCAGATAAAACTGAGATGCTTGCTTGCTGATAATTAGAACAACAGCTCTACATTCTGATGCTGGATGATATCAATGTGCTGGCCAGCACTGAGGGAACCATCATGTTCTTATATTAGTCAATTGGAAACCATGAAGTTAAGTTAGCCGAGGACATGGAAGATGGTCACAATGTCATGACAATAGTTGACTGAGTCAAAAGTTAAAAGTGATGCTATTAGTTTTTCTGTTGGTCTGGATAATGGCCTGATGGGTGGATGACTGAGGCACTGATACAGGGCGAGACTGAAAACCAGTCGCCACGATGACATTTAGGAGTAACAGATGCACATTAGGAGCAGCTGATAGTTAGAATGCAGACAAACTCATATCTTCATTGGCATGCCAGAGTAAAAGAGACGGGAGAAGGAGGGGGAGGGTAGAGAGGACAAGAGAAGAAAATTTGGGAAGCCAAGTCTTGATAAAGAAAAAAGCTGGAGTTGTAGGAGAAGCTAAGCTGGGTGGGGAAGCAAATATCTATATGCATCGCCAAGGAAGTCATGCAGCAGCAGCGCAGGTGGAGAGGCAGTGGCATGCTTACTGCAGGATTCATAGACGGGGATCAAGCTTATTGAATTGATAAATGATGTGAATGGCATCTCAAGTATAGAAGCAGCTTTAGTCGTCAACTGGACCGATGACATCTCAGCTTCAAGTTTTATGTTCATTGTGTCATTTTACTTCAATTCTATAGTAACAAGTCAGAATTTCCCACTTGGTACTGTAGGTTGAAATTCCACACAGCCTGTCATTTTTTATTCTGACTTCAAGTTTTTTTGTGAAGTTTGGTGAAACGTATGGATCAAACAAACAAAGGACTTTCACCCAGGGGACCGCTGTTTATGCGTGTGAAACCAAGTCAACGTTGATTTATTTTACAATAGTTTTGTTAGGTAATTTCCGTACTTAACTAATGACAGTTACGCAACAAACCTAGTTATTGTACTTAACAAAAGTACTTATTTGAACCCAAACCACAATCTTTTCCTAAACCTAACCAAGTACTTTTGTTGCCTAAACCTAACGAAGTAGTTTTGCGTAAGTAAACCTAAAAACTAAGTAAACCTATGTTGGAAGTTTATTTTGAAAGACTGTATGCATTTAACAAGAATAAACTAGGTTTTCTGTGAGTACGGAAGTTTATTTTGAAAAGACACTATGCATGTAATGAGTGGAAACTGACACACCATCCCTGACACGTCCAAAACTGACGCTAGAGGAGTATCTAGAGCGTCATATTTCATATATAGTGTATATAGTCATTTATAGCATCATTTATAGCGTCATTTATAGCGTCATATATAGCGTCATACCAAGCGTCGGGATTTGACGAGTTGGAAGTGAGAATGTGTTGGATGCTACACTATGTTGACATGACGTCAGAAAAGGCATCTCAGAAACCTTGACCAGCTCATTTTCCTTATTCAAGTCCAACTTGAAGGAGAATTTTTAGTTTTTGTAATAACATACTGGAATTTCTGACTTTCTCTGATGTAAGAATGCAGCATAATTTGTGTTTACAGATTTGCAATAATGTTTGGACCAAATATCCCGTTACCTCTTTCAATTAATCATTTCTAAGAGAGGCAGTAAACATTTGGGCAACATGGATGCATTCAAAGTCAGTGGAAGGAGACAAATGGAGCAAGATGATGCAACTTCACTGTAGGCAGTGCAAGTTGCCTCACAGAGGAGCTAACTCCCAGATGAACTTGAAACATTCACCTGACATAAATAATCCACACTGTTTCATCAAAAAGTATTCCCACCATCATGTCAACTGTTTCACATCACCTGATTCATTGTGCTTTTCAATTTCAGTCCTTATGTTTCATGAAAAGTAATCAGTATCATGTTGTTGAAAATGTAGAAATTTGAACTTTTTTCTTATTTCCTGTCTGCATGGATGGATTACTGAACGGGCCTACCGGGCACAGGCCCTGGGGCCCATAGTGTCAGGGGCCCCTCTGCCCTTCACCTACAAAATGTCACTACGAGAGGCACTACCAACCAGGTGAGACTCATATTGACTACAAAGACACATAAAAAAACTACAGAGACACAAAAAAACAAAAAAGAGACCAAAACAACTACAAAGAGATGCAAAACAGCTGCAAAAAATACACAAAAAAGACTCACAACAACTATGAAAAGGGGCAAAACAACCACAAAGAGACACTAAATGACTACAAAGAGACACAATGCAACTTCAAAGAAACTCAAAATGATTACAAAGAGACTCAAAATGACTACAAAGACACACAAAGCAACTTCAAAGGAGCTCAAAATTACTACAAAGAAACATAAAACGACTACAGAGACACATAATGACTACAAAGAACAATAAAATGACTACAAAGAGCCAAAAAGACTACAAAGGAACACAAAACAACTACAAAGAGACTCAGAATGACTACAAAGAAATATAAAATGACTACAAAGAGACACAACAAGACTACAATGGAACACAAAACAACTATAAAGAGACTCAAAATTACTACAAAGAGACTTTAAACGACTACAAAGGAACACAAAACAACTACAAAGAGACACAAAAAGACTACAAAGAGACACAAAATTACTACAAATAAACACAAAACAACTACAAAGAGACTTTAAACAACTACAAAGGAACACAAAACAACTACAAAGAGACACAAAAAGACAACAAAAAGAGGCTAAACAACTATAAGGTGTGTGTCTTGCTCCTGTGTAGGAGAGGTGGTGGGGCCTTTTGCATGTCTGTGCCCAGGGGCCCATTGTCTCATAATCAGCCCATGCATGTTTGACAGAAAGGTGAATATGAAAAGCGAGGAGCTTGTGGCACAGAAAAGCATGAGGTGCTACCTCAGCTACTCAACTTGGAAAGCAGAAGTGGGAACACATCTGTGCTGATGTACAGATTGTGCTGCTGTACAGTACATAACATCCAGTTGCTACATGCTGTCCAAAGCATCAATCACCATGGAAATGACAAAATGTGATGATAAATGCACCATCCACATACATCATTAAGCCGATGGAGTCTTCAATTCAAAGCACTTTAGTGCACCAGGGGTTCAACCTGTGACCCTGAAGAGGGATAATGTTCATTGTGCCAAAGCCGTTGTTGAGCCGTCATTTCTAGTGGTGCCCCTGCACTGAGCAGTACACCATGAGAGTAAAGAGTTCATCATTTTAGTTCTATGCCTGTTCTTTCTTATCAGGTAAAAAAGAGACACGGTAAGTAGGAAGATGTAGCACAATATACTTTAGCTCTGTGAACAACAAGGTAACTTCTTATTCTGAGAATTTGTATTTTCTATTTTATGAATGATAAATTCTATGCTGAAGCTGAGAGGAGAATGAATGAGCCTTTATTATGTCCTGCACTGTGCAGTGTAGCGTTTTTTTTTTTTGCGAAAATAAAACCTTCATGTGCAGTTCCACTGAAATTGACTGTAGTTTGGAATTGTACAAATGAAGAAGTTTCCCTTTAAGTTCCTATCTCAGTTCTATTTTTACAGCCACACTTGCATTAGAATGTGTGACTATGAATTAAGTGGATTTAAGATGTGGTAAGGTAAGCTATCGCGATTCAATATTACGATTTATTAAAATTTGTGTTAACTTTTTTAACACTAGACCGTGGGAAAAAGTTGAATCATAAACTTTTATGGACTTTTACTTTAAAACATCTGAATTAATACATTCAAATGTTTGATTTTCAGCATGTATGTAGTCAGAGATGTCCTGAAGTCAAATACTATATCCGTCATTGTCAGGCATTATTTAAATTTTTTTAGCAACTCAAAAATCAAAGACTAAAGACATTTCCCTCACAAAAATAGTGATATTTTCCCTTAAGTTATACGAGACATGTAATGTTTTATAGTTCTGTTGAATATAATCATGTCAATCTTATTTCCATGGATGTATTTTGTTTATACAGTTCCCTTTGTTAATACCTTATTTTGAAAACCAGACGTAATCACATGTGTCTACTCCCACTAACTTCGCCAAGTGCTTCACTAGCTCTCCCGTCAGCTCCATTCTCTTTATCCATCCATGGTCAGCTGCATCGGGGCCGTTTGAATGCAGACAACATAAATGTCAGTATATGGGTTCTCTACAGTTGTAGCGGCGGAGACCAGAGCGACGGCCGGCATGAACGCACGTTACCGCGATACGATAACGTGTCCTGTCCATGACAGAGTTAGCATGCAGCTTTAGCTCTGCTCTGTCTAGCTCTGCTTTTCCTGCAATGTGTGAAACCCAAAGTGTTTCCATCCTTTACTGGATGTGTAGTGTTTACCACGCTGGATTTAACATGTGAGGGTGCAGGTTGTATCTACGTGGACCCTCCAACGTTTTCCACTTTGTTGTTTCGGCTCACTGCGACTGGCTGTGGTTTGTTTTGGTTGACGGATACGGAACGGATAAGACATCACGGTACTCAGACTACAACAATAAAAGTGGTAATGTCCTTCTCACTCTGCATAGACTCAAAAGAAACAAATATATCGATTCTGGCATTAAAAAATCTATTTCAAAATCATTTTAAAAAATCATGATACATGGGTGAATCAATCTTTTTTATACATCTTTTTATTATTCTTTCGGGCGTTTTGGCCTCTATTTGACAGAGGGTAGCGTAGAAATGGGGGATTCGATGGGTCCAGGATGTTGCGGTTATATGGCATGCGCCGTAACCACTCGGCTACCAAGGCACTCCCTAGAGTCCTCTTTTAATAAATTGTGGTTTAATTGGATTTGACATGATTACATTTGTCTTTTCTGCTGAGAATTCACAAAGCTACATAAAATAAAATTTATATTGAAAAAATATGATTCTTTTAAAACAATATAAAAGCCATTCATTCTCCTTTACAGTCTCCTCTGCCATTTGACTTCCATTGGTTCCTGTAGTTTTCATGTCTGCCATTATTGCGGCTCCCAAAGTTAAAGCCACTATATCGACTAAACTAAACTGGCTTGTTGCAGGTCACAAAAGTCAAGCACATCTTTTCCTAAAAGAGTGGCGTAAGTGAAATTTGAAAATACATACACGATCCCTTGTGCTCATGCAGCATCTCTCTGTGCATTCTCTGACCGCAGACATAAAGCCATGAAGAAACAAGAAAAAACTAAAGATGCACCACAAGTCTGCAAATCCACATATCAAACACAAACTAGGGCAGCAAGGGCTGCAATTCTCTCCAATAGTATTCACTCCCCCTCAATTCCTGAGCTCCTCAACACTCTCCTATTAATGATCCAGCAGTAAGAGTCTTGGGAAAAGCTGTAAACATGTTTGAGGCTATTTGGTTCTCTTGGAGAGTCTAGTTTTCTCGGAGACAGAGATAAGAGGAGAGCATGGTGAAAGCAGTTTGAGCACGGAGGCTGGCGCTCAGCGTAATGATGGTCAGACAGCAGATGAGAGCTGCGACGAGCCATGCCTTTGAATTAGCCGAGACAATAAAAACATAATCAGCATGCTGGACAGGACATCATGGGACTGACACAGTCACAGAATTTTGTGAAATGAGCACAAACTCTGAACTCCAATTATGTTGTGGTCATGAATTATATAAAGATTGTGTTCCTTCACCAAGAAAGGAGTAAGTAGCAAGTAACAAAGTGTTCGCCAAAAGGCTAAGGTTATGTTAAAGAGTAAACATCCCTAACGAATGCGTGCAAGACCTTACATTTAAGGTCTTTTCAGACAGGGGGTGATTGACGTGCCTCGTAATTCAATTTCAATGAGAGGCGAGCGGGTTGGTAGGGAGTCGCAGGCGATCTGACAGGCGGAGCGACAAGCAGCGCAATCCCGTGATACTGTCGCGGTCGTGCTTGTCTCACGCACACACCCTCTGCCAGAGTTGAATTAACTTTTTCATCGGTGCAAGACTGGATGTATCAGGAAGCGTTACATATAGTTTTAACAACAATGCTAATTTAGCTAACTTTAGCAATCAAAAATTACAGTTTGTGGTTGGTATCAAAGACTAGGATTGCCAGAAAGATACACCGCACAGTTGTACCCAGTGTACAGTAGTGGGCAGTTTCCATGGTTGCCACGCATAGCGCCTGGCGTTAACTCTGCCTGTTTATTCACATGAGGAGCGCGGTCAGACCCCGCGGATCCAAGCACACAGGCTGAGTGTCGCTCCCCATCTGAATAGACCATAATGGTGAAAACAGGATGCACAGCTGCCCAACTGATAATTGTTGGTCCTTGGAGCTACTTATCCACCTTATTCTCTGGGGTGTTACTGTAGAAATGATTATGTCCGTAACTTCCAGTGAGGTAGCGGAAGTAGCAGTAAGCTAGTTAGTCCCATAGGCTAACCATAGTGGCTAACCACCAACGGCGCTTCTTTTGAAAAGTAATTCACCTTCAATTTAGGAAATGCTGCTTTATCTTTAACAGATATTTAACTAATGTTATATTTTAATTTTCTAAAATGTCCTTGCGCAGCTCTGGTACTTGTTGCGCTGTCCGCGGCTGTACTAACAACCAGTCAAAGCTATATTTGTGGCTTCAACAACAGTGTGTTGAACATGCACCCAAAACAAAACGGGATTGTTGTTGTGATCATCGGTCCAGTTTCCATCGCCGACCTACAGACGAGGAATCCAGAAGAATGTGGCTGAGAAACCTGAACTTGAAGAGACCACCCACAACCCCGTACGTGTGCTCGTTTAATTTTTTCGACAAAAAGCCAATAGAAGAAAATCCGCATTTTACTCTGTGGTTGGGCTACGAAAGAGCAGCGGAGAAGAGAT
The DNA here is from genome assembly GCF_015220745.1 of Sebastes umbrosus. Classification (NCBI taxonomy): domain Eukaryota; kingdom Metazoa; phylum Chordata; class Actinopteri; order Perciformes; family Sebastidae; genus Sebastes; species Sebastes umbrosus. The sequence continues at coordinate 36,223,352 of NC_051273.1, forward strand.
GTCGGGTCCTTGAAGGACTGACAGCAGACCCAGGAGAACATCAGATATGATGTCATGTGTAGGGAGGATTCAGCATTGTAGCGTTGGTTTAATGACAGCCAGTTACTCTCATTATTTTCTGTACAGTTTAAAATGTAAGGCAGTTTATGGCACGGAGTGCAGGGCAGCATTAGATTACAGATAGTTTCAGTACGGTTATCTGTGTGTAGAAAACTAAACCTTGTTACTGTGGAAGTCCTTATCTGCCTCAGAGCTTTTCAGATTGTTCATCTCTTCACCGTGTGCAGCAACGGAGTCAATAAAGTAGCTAAATATGCTAATGTAGGTTATCTGAGACCACTTCTTCAGGCCGTCCTCCATCCCTCCATAGTAGAAGGCAGAGCTATGATCACATGATCCTGTTTGAGCTGTAATAGCTGGTGTTCACATGCTTTACTAGATTTTTACTAGACAATCGCTCTAGGAGAGAGGATTAGCGTAGCATTACCATGGAAAACGCCGGTTCTGGTTTGGTGACAAGACGTGCCGGAAGTTGCGCTCATAATTCATGCAAGGCATCATGGGGGCTAGGAATAAGGTGGATAGAGTTGAATCAGTAGCTGAGCAAGACCAGCTGCTCAGCATCTGTGGTCATTCCAGTCAGAACAGGAAGATAAACTTTGGTGACTGAGACAAACACAGGACTCTCACACAGGAAACCGCTGTTTGTGTCCTGTGTGAAACCGACAACTTGTTGTTTGTCTTTGTGTTCACAACGTTAACATTTGCTTTACAAACATAGTATTTCTAATTCAAACCACAATTTATTTTCCTAAACCTAAGTGGCTTTTTTCGCCTGAACCTAAGCAAGTGTTTTTGTTTGAATTCATAACCTTCGTGTTTACTGCAACCGTAGTGGAGCGTCACAGTTTGGGCTACCCTGTGCGTTAGAAAGTGACAAATTGGGATGAGAACGAGTTGTCCATGTAATCCTTTCCTGGTGAGGAAACGTCATTTTTGTGTGCAGAAGCACATTATTGGCATTTTAAGACATGCACATCTCACAAAATGTCAGAGGAACAAGCAGCAATATGTGATGTGGTGCAAGGCAGCATATACTGTAGAAGGGTGGGGGTGGGGTGGCGGTGGGGTGGGGGGGTAAGTTGGGGTAGCAGGTGGGTTGCACTATGGGGTTGGGGTCCTGAGAGAGAGAGGCCGGGACGGGCCTGAGGCGCCCAGCGAGATGCTGGCGCAGCACGGCTCCAGTCAGCCAGGCCTTTGGCTTTAGGAGGGTAAAGAGTGAGAAAAACCAACCTTCCCGTTGATCTGAGTGGTGAGATTTTGGATTGTATTTTTTGGATGGCGGGGTGCAATGATGATGGAGGGATTTAAGATAAAGTGAAAAAGAAAAAAAAATAAACAACAAGAGGGGCAAAATAAGGAGTAGGAGGAAGAAGACAAGGAGAAACAGAGAGAGTAAAACAGGCAAATATCTGCTTATCCATTAACGGGTGAGAAAATTACAGTAGAGACAACAGCCTGTGCAGTGAGGTGACACACACACACATCATATGGCACATAACAATGCAGTGTAAACCCATCTCACACACACACACACACACACACACAAAGTAAAAGGCCATGAAGGATACACTCTCACATGAGCACAAAAAGATACAGTAAGAGCATCATCTGACTGTGACTGTAAAACAGAGCACCGTTCCAGTGTTTCCAGTCAGCACCCACACACACACGGACGCACAGAAGCAGACATGGACACACACAATTACACACACCCACATCGCCCTGCCTGTCCTTAACTTCGCTGCAGTGTTTGAGCCCTTCAGAGCCGCTGAATTAAGGCAGCATTAAGGAGGCTGAGGCTTGCTGACAACCAGACTTCATTAAGCACACAAAGCAGACAGTGTGTTACTGCCCACATTTATTCTGCCCATTGACTCTGAGCGAGCTCAGCCACCGAGCCTTGAAATCAATGAGCACATAAAGATGGCCCCTGATAGGATTAGTCAAACACTCACCTTGGAAATTTGTACTTCTTTTGCCATGTGCCCAGTCCTTACTGAGAACACATTCTTTTCTATGGATGATGCGTTCAAGGAGCACACCGAGACTGTCCTGTTGGTCCACTTACCCACTACCTGATGGCATTAAAGTAATAATGATTGAAGATGTCTGAGTTTCCTTCCAGTATTAAACATCAAGACATATTTTTATGTCTTGAATATAGTGATTTACTAGTGTGCAAATGTTGATTTAGTCCCTCTGTGACTGTGCCGTCATAAATCTACTGAGCCCTCTGACAGGAGACACCCTTCTCTAGCCCTGACCAAACATACCTTTCAGCTGCCTTTAAATCCTACGCTCACTCAAGCAAAGAGCAGATATTGGGCTGCTGGACCCAGCCTTATATCCACATGGTATCTGCTTAGGCTAAACTGCAGTGGCTTAATACTAGCTTAAAAGATGGATTTTGATTTCAGAGACTGCAGATATTTCAGACTGCTCTGTGATGTTGGGCCAGACCAAGTCATTTCACGCCTAAAAAGTTAACCATCTTACCACCTTGGCTACCTCATAATTAAGAGCCATGTTTCCATGGCAACAATCAGTGACACCTGCTGGCCAGTGTTTCCATGGTAACATTGAGAGACACCTGCCGACCAGTGGCACAGAATGAGAAATGAAGAGCAAAACGTGGCTCATTATTTTTTGGTCTGCTAACAATATTGTGGAGTGAGCCATGAGAAAGGTAAGAGTTGTTAGAGATGGCAGTAACCTGTTGGAAACATACAGCAGTGAGGACATCGTCACAAACTATCCTGAGCCTGAGTGATGAGTCAGCAGAAGTACTGAATGATCATAATGAACACACAAAATGATCATTTGTATTCACCTTATTCTTTGCCTGAACTACGTTGCTTCCGCTTTGCGTCATGTAGTGTTCTCACTTTGGTTTAGAGCGGCTTGCTCTGAGCTGTGAGGAGCTGATGGGTGTGTGAGACCAGCCATTCAGTGTACAAAGCACATGTCAACTATGTTTTTGTAATTACTCTCACTACTAGAAGGGCTAGACACAGGTCTGCACTGCAGGTTTGACCATTGGGTACTAAAAACAATAATAATAACGTTAAATTAAATCAAGAACCACCAATTTGGCGACAGTTAGCTAGCTAGCTAGCCATAGCTATTTATAGCTAGCAATTTGGCGGTAAAGGCAGCTTTACAAAAACACTGTCAACATGACGTTGTGCTTTTGTATGCTGACCGACCGGTGTACTGATATGTTTCGGTGCCATCTAAACATGAGACACTACAAATGTCCTCATATGTTATTTCAGGCCATTTTCGTATGCCGTCCTCCCAGTCAATGAAGATGGATGTGCTATTGTAAAACCGTCTCTGGTAAAACCATCCGATCGCCGCAGTGTAGCTGCTTAATCATATGCTCAATAGCACTGCTGCCACTAAACCGAAAGAACTAACACAACTGCGTTCAAACAGGAAGTGGAGAAATAGGCGGGGCAACATAAGGTGAATATCATCATGGCATACGTCCGTGCAAGTACTGTTTAGGCGGAAGGGTTTTAAATAGTAAGGTTCAAAAACCTATTTACTTTCCCGCTTGACGCACACAAAGGGAGGCCCCCACCTGTATTAGTCACCCCCCTGCTGGCTATTAGAAACAATGCAAGTTTAAGTAGCCCACTGGTAGCCAACTATCTACAGTGTTTGTACTGTATTTGATATCAACATTGTTATTTCTCAACGGCTAAGTGGACCAAGAGACATCTCTCTATTCCAAGTAAAGTCTTGTATGATCCTTTCACAAACAACAGAGCAAACTTAAAACACTTTCTCACATGTCCAATAGAAGAGGTGCAAACGAAGCAAAGCACATTAAAGCTGTCAATCATCATGTGTAGATAGAAGGATAAGCATTTGAGAGATGAACAGAAACATATACATTGTGTGTATATGACACATGACACATGGGTGGAGGAGGGATTGTGAATTTGGGGCACCAAATACAGAGAATATATGACGAGCTAAAAATAAAAAAAAAGATGAAGAGAAACATAGAAAACATAAAAAGAAGACGCACACTTTGGAGACATATGGCATGTTGCAGTGTTTGCTCAGAAGCCAAACTGTGAGATGAAAATGGAGACATGAGCTACCGGCACACCTGGAGAGGTTAAAGGTTAAAGCAACACAGACGGGAACCTTGAAAAGAGAAGCAGAAATAACAAATCATATACTTCATAATCTGACTGTGTTGGCTACGGCTCTGTTTGGTTTAGAGCGGGATGATGCAAAAAAGAGATGAAATTTCATTTTTGACAACTGCAATACGTTTCATTAACAAATCAGCCTTGTGTAGAAGCAGCAAACAAAATATCTTCACAACAATTTCTGTTTAGAGAGATTCTTGGAAAATATTAGTTTTTCGTTCTCAAAGGCAATGTCTATGTTGAGTGTGAGCGCTCTGTGATCTGTTATTGGGAAACTGATGAATCTGTAAATCTGCTCACACACACACACACAGAGGCCGTCACGTGGACAGTGCTTAGTCCACTTAGTTGGACTGACCTTTATACACCTTTAAATAAGCTACCTTTCTATCATTACTATTACATTTCCAATCTGTGAGTGGATATGTTTCGAAGTGAGTAAGCTATTTTGGTGTGTGACAGTTCTTTTTAGATTTGCTGCCTTCCCAACCTGTTCTAGTCGGCTTGTCTGTTTGAAAGTCATGTTCCAGTGGTGAGAGTATTTCCATAGTGGCTGTGTTTTGTCAGAATGTTTTTTGTGCCTTCCACAGAACCTTGCTATATATACCTTTCTGGACCAATTCAACTAACTGTAGTTAATAAGTGGGTTTTAGGGCTGTCAGAGTTAATGCGATAATGATGTGTTTAGGCAAAGTCATTTTAAAGGCACTAATTTCTTTAACGTATTAACGCAACTTGCAATTTTTTGTTTTTTTGTTATACTAGGTTGTCGCAAAGGAGGTTAAATAACACGACAAAGTTGTGCTAAATTTTGGCGAGGAAAAACTGGCATGGCCATTTTCAAAACGGTTCCCTTGACCTCTGACCTCTAGATAAATTATGTGAATGTAAATGGGTTCTATGGGTACCCACAAGTCTCCCTTTTACAGACATGCCCACTTTATGATAATCACATGCAGTTTGGGGTAAGTCATAGTCAAGTCATATTTCATTTCATATGCTTTAGGGCCTAGACGAGGGGTTATAATACTCTTGATTTATGAAGAAACGCCTAAAATAGTTCAAAACAGTATTTTTATATTGTAAACCAGCTCCAGTCAAACCACACTAAAGATTAGGTAGTAACTGTATTTAGCATGCTGGAGTTTGGAGTTTTTTTAAGGGAAACTGCATCAAAGAGAATTGTCAATGAAAATGTCAGATGAACAAGAGACTAAAGCAGTAATGAATCATCCCTATACTTTGAAAATTGCCTTTGAGAACCTGATATTGGTTGAGACTAATTGAGTTGTTTGTTGACAAGGCCTACTATGAGAAGCCCCGAGGCTTGCTTGCACCCTGCTGGCTTTTGTTGCAGCACATCCAGTCAACTGGAGCCCGCTTTCATGGGGAATTCCCTGCCTGTCTCCTTCCACACGGGACGTGCAATGGCGAATGGTGTCAGCTTCTCTTTGTGGCAAGACTCCACATGTAAACATCCACCTCCCCAAAACAACGAGGCAGAGCCGCAGCCAACCTCTCGTTCACCCTCGATGAGTCAAAACACGGCAAGGTTAGGCAGGTCAAGCAAACTAACAGGGCATTGCAGCAAAATACATAAATCAACACCGAGGAGACAAAGATGAGACAGAAGAGATAGAAGAGATAGAGAGAGCAGGAAATGACAGCAGAGACCGGACAGGCATCAACACGTTTAACTTTCACTGCAGTTGAATCCAGGGAGCCAGCTTTCCTGTTAGCAGTCAGGAGGTGACGAGAGAGGACCTGACTGTTGGAGGAGGCCACCTGAATGGCGGTGGGGAGGGGTCAGTTGGGGTCAAGAGGGATCTTACCTCGAACATAAAGGTTAGCCGGAGCAGAGTAGCGAGTCCCGGCGCTGTTGACTGCCACACACTCGTACTTGCCCTGGTCCGACTCCTCGCTGTTCTCTATCTGAAGCGCTCCTGGGGAGGGAGGTTAAAATGTCACAGTTCAGGTCTGCACCACACACGTTCAAACCACACACACACACACACACACACACATGGTGGTGGAGTATTCTGATTCAGAGACACGCACACACACACACCCACACACACACACACTAGTCCTTAGCTGTCCATACCCTTGCCTAAATGAACCCAGATTTGATCCTGTGGTGTTTTCATTACAAACCTATCAGATTTCAGCATTCAGAATTAATGTCTATCTTTTTGTTTACTATTTGGAGGCCTACGCTATATCTAATAACTTATGGCAATGACCAAATATTATCAGGTTTGTTATGATCCAGGACTTCTTTCCAACCTGCTCATTACGCAGCCAAGTTGCAGGAAAAAAATATTGCCAATTTGCGTTTTTGCAAACCACCGATACGTTGAATGTGTTTTGCATTTGGTCAGAGCAAATGATGTAGTACATCAGTCAAGTCCCGACAAATGCTGTATGAATGACACGGTACTTTGCCGTGCCTATACGCTTCAAATTCTATGACGGTCTAGGTACCCCCCTCTGGCATCAGTTTTGTTCGTGTTAGGGATGGCGTCAGTTTCCACTCGTTATATGCATAGTGTCTTTTCAAAATAAACTTCTGTGTTCACAGGAAGCATACAGTTACCGCTTGTTACATGCATACAGTGTCTTTTCAAAATAAACTTCCAATGTAGGTTTACTTAGGCAACAAAAGTGCTTGGTTAGGTTTAAGGTTAGGTTTAGCCAACAAAAGTATTGGTAAGAAATGATTGTGGTTTGGCATAAAATAAGTACGTTTGTTACGTAAAATAAGTCTTTTTCTGACGTAACTGGCATTAGTTAAGTACGAAAGTTATGTAACAAAAGTAAGGTAAAATAAGTCAACGTTGACTTGGTTTCACTCAGGACACGAACTGCACTCTCCTGGTTAAAAGTCTGTATTTGTGTGACCCATCCAACCTCCCCTCCCACCTGATCTATGCCGTCTTTCTCGCTTTTCTAACTACATCAGTTGCTCTGACCGTCTAATAACGACGGGGTTGGGTTGACATTGGAGTTAGCTGACAGTCTCATACAGATGCTAAAGGGTGCCTCGGTGCGTCAGTATCAGACACCGAGGGACACTGACCAAGTGTTGGTATTTGACGAGTTGGGAGTGAGAACGTGTTGAACATGTCGAGGGAAACATATGTTACTTGTGTGTTCTGGAAGATAAGATGTAATGTTGATGTAATTAAAGCTACTGGATTATTTAAATCCAAAAGTAGCAGCAACAGTATAAAAGCCCTAATTGGTCAAAGCCTTTAGTATACCACTTGTGTTATATTCTTGTGTTTCCATTGGATAGACCCTTTCTCCCCTAACCCTAACATCCACTGATCACTGAATACTTCTCATGTACACTAAAGATCTCGTTGAGAGCCTTCAGTTTGGGGAAATAACAGGTAACACTTACCTGGCACCATGATTTAAATCCATTCATTTCATAACAATTCCATAGCATTTATACAAACATTTAATATTAACTTGTCAGTAACATGAATGTATTTTTAGCGACTATGCATTATTATATATTGGCTGTGAATGTGACATACATCATGCAGTTTTGCAGTGGACAATAAGAAATGTGAAAAATAAAAGGTTAAAAATGTACATATTTCAGAATACAATCCTGAAATGCAACATGGGATGGATTTGTAACACGATGTTAACAACCAGTTTAAGAAAAAATGAACAAAACAATCAGCGGTTGGAATAATGTGTGTATAGCCACATCCCTGGTGGGTCTGGTGAAGACAGTGACCCCAGAGATGGAGGAGGAACAACCTTCATCTGGGATACATGTCCTTAAACTACTCTTTCTCACACACATAGACACACTCACATACACAGTATGTAGGTAAGCCTTCCTCCTACAGATCACAAGCCATCGTGTCAAAATTCAAATGAAAGAGCTGTGTATCTTTAATTCCTCCCATTGAGAGTCAGTCCATGAGGCTGTAGACCAATCCTTACACTGTTTTGTGTTGAAGTGTGAAGTCAGCCCGGTCTCATCAAATGGCGTATGAATGACACGGCAATTTCCAAGTAATTTTGCTTGCAATAACAACGCCGTTGTTGCTTTTGGCGTGCCATGTGTACGCCATGCAGTCATTAACTGCAATGTAAACGCATCTGCGTGAATATGCTACGCTCAGAGTGAAAGAGACCGCTTACGGTGGGCGCAAACAACACAGGACATTCAACCAGGAGACCGGTTGAAACCTGAAAACCTGACGGTTGTGACGTATTTTCCATACTTACGTTACGTTGTTTAAGTACGTATTTAACTTAGTTTACATACTTATTTCCAACACATTCTCACTCCCAACTCGTCAAATACTTCCGACGCCGAGGGACACTGACCAAATGGCGGTATTTGATGAGTTGGGAGTTAGAACGGGTTGTTATTTCAAGCCCAACCATGCGGTATGTTTTGGTCATGTCTAGACAGCAACACCCAAAGTTGTGAAACTCTCGTGAGATGGTTAAGGTTGACCTCAAATAGTTAAGGTTAGGATAGGTCGTCGGGCAGCGAGTCTCACAAGATTCCGCAATTTGTTGATTACCTTCTAGACATGACTATGTGTTTCCTAAACCACCTAACAAAGCAGTTTTGCATAAACCCAACTGTGGCCGTTACTGTAGTTTTGTTGCCTAAACATAACCGCGACCGTTTCACAGTAACGACGTGGCGTTCAATGACATGCTAAAAGCCTAAAATGCGTCATCAGGACACGCATGTCATTAAAATACCATGTTATTTACACGCCTTCCCATGATATCAGGTTGGTAGTATGTGCAGCAGCAGCTGAATATCTTTCTCTATTTATCTATTTCCAACTTTCTATTTCGGGATGATTGTCTATCTCATTGCACATTCAGCACCTCTAAATGGCAGAGGCCTTTTAGGAGAAAACGCTTCATCCTCTCCTGAGAATTGCAAACGGACGCTGATGGACGTCTGCTCTGACCTCTTGGCATGAAAAAGGTTAATCGGTGCTGCCAGAGGAGGTGTGACTTCTTACAGATGACGACAATGAAGCCCTCAACAAGATGTTAGAAGCTGATGAAACTTCCTCTGCCCTTCAGACGTTGAGCCTTCAATAATGGAGCATGTGTTCCCTCTCTCTGCAGCTTCTAAGGACAGCGTGCCGACAGAGAGGTCAAACCTTTACACCTCTATGGCAAGCACTTTCCAGACTACTAATTACTCAAGAGGTACGTTATCACATATGCTAACTGGCTCACTCCAATGACCTAGCTCACTGGCATGACTAAGGCAGTGACATCTATGAGAACTGACAGTAGGATGCTGAGCTAAACATTCATGTGTTCACATATAGTGTGGTTTAGGGTGCTTTCACACCTAACCTGTTTGGTGCAGTTGGTTCGGTTTGTTAAGGCTGATTGAAAGCTGTCAAATAAACTCCGGTCTGGACCTAACAACTGAAACGGGTCTGGGTCCCTCAAATCTGACTCTGGTGCAAATCCTTTGTGGTGTGAAAGCAACCACAGGACTGTGCAGCGGAGTACTGTGGTTGAATTCCCTCTAAAATGTTAAGAGGTGATCCCTGTAAACTGTGATTTTGGAGGAAATTCAAACGCTAAGCTAATATTTAGTCCATCTGCTAATCATAGAAACTGTTAACGAAGCGATTTGTACATTATACAAGAACATTTGGGAACCACGGTACCGTGTGCATGTGTTGCTTATCATCTGATACATTAAAGTGAAAGGGAGGTGGAAATACTTCATGTATTTTAGCAGTTCCCCAATAATATGTATGATAATTAGGGTTGTCAAAGTTAACGCGATAATAACGTTTTAACGCAAATTCGTTTTAACGCCACTAATTTCTGTAAAGCATTAATGCAACTTGTGATTTTTAGGTTGTAGCAGGCTCAGTTTTGAAGCTAGAGTGAAGATAGTGTAACATATTAAACTAGAAAAGCCTAAGGAATCCATCGGTACCAACCATGTCATACTAGGTTATTGGAAAGGAGGTTAAATAACGCTCCAAACTTATGCTAAATTTAGGCGAGGAAAAACTGGCATGGCCATTTTCAAAGGGGTCAGTTGACCTCTGACCTCAAGATATGTTAATAAAAATGGGTTCTCTGGGTACCCACGAGTCTCCCCTTTACAGACATGCCCACTTTATGATAATCACATGCCCGATCCTAGTTACATTTTGAACAGATAAAAAATGTGTGATTAATTTGCGTTTAATCGCAATTAACTATGGACAATAATGCGATGTATCATGACTAAATATTTTAATCGATTGACCGCCCTAATAATATAGGGTCCATATTGTGCTGATGGTGCTGTATGACAGTCGCCAAAGCTGTCCAATAAATGAGTTGTTCATTTGTAAGTCACTGTGAACATAACATGAACCGGAACTAAAAAGAAATGTGTATTTTTCCATTTACTGGATAGATTTGGTGACCTGTATCATCACTCCTTCACAGACCGCTGAGAAAGAAAGTCTGTCATGGTGACATCAAGTAAAATTACATTTAAGGTGAGACATCCCAGGTAAAAACAGTGTTTTTCATGCACTGATCAATTTTGAGATTTCGGTGGAAAGAAAACATCCAAAATACACATTTAGGTGTTTATTTTACTACACTTTGTCTATAGATAGATTACATTTCTCCAAAATTCACCAACAGTTAACATTAGTAAATACCTCATTTGCATATTTAAACATACAGTTTTAGAAAACTTGTAATAGAATGCTACAGGAATGAGTCCTAAAACCCGGAAATGAGTTAGCGTTTTAGCACTTCTGGTTTCCTCATCTGGAAGTCAATGGGTTCTTTGAATGAGTTTCTAGTTAGATGCCTGAACTAAAGTCGGTGGATAACACAACCTTATGACATTTTAACGTTTTGTTCTACGATATAAAATACGTCAGTAAATATCCCACTTGTTCATTTTGAAGCCTTAATGTGTCTTAAAAAGTTGGTTGCTTACAAGTGGCTATATTTTGCAATATTATAGATATAAATAGATATTTTAAATCCAATTTTAGGAAAACTGTCATAGTATAAAGAACACACCGCCATATGCATACAATCTGAGTAAAAAAGTTAACTTTTTTATGCAATCAGAACAGTCTGATCTGAATATGCATTTAGCACAGTCCCTGTAACATCCAGCATCATAGCACTACTTTGAGAGGGCTCATACACTGAGAGGGGTGCATATCTAGCATATTCTTGAGAATGAAATAAAGTATTGAGTTGTACTGAGTTAATCTTTGGATGTAAACTATTAATTCAAAATCGCTACAGTGTTTTTGAGAATCGATACAGTATCCCACAGAGCCGGTTTAAGGCATAGACCACATAGGTGGGTTCTGGGGGCGCTGGTCGCCCTCTAAAAAAATATATTTAAATAATAATTAAAAAAAAAAAATGGGCGATGGGTGTCCTTCCTCATTTTCTGCATTGAGGTAAGAAATAAATAAATACAATTTTCCCCCCTGTAACTCTGTTTCTCACACTGTTTCATCTGCCCGGCTGCACTTATTTGTTAATAAAAGTGTAAATTGTAGTGAAACTGACTAAACACTTTTAAGCTAACAATATCAGGGACCAATAGTTTATTTATATTATAATAAATACAGTTATTTATGAAAATAAAATGTTTAATTTTTGTCATAAAACCATTGTGATGTCTGATGTGTGTTGCGGTTTACTGGGCTAGGCCAAATCCAAATTTTGCCTGGGGCATCAGAAGGGCTCGAGCTGACCCTGGTATCACAAAACTAAAATTGACTGGATATGTTCGATATTTTCTTACACCCCGAGAACAAACTGCACCAAACATGTTACAGTAGTACACAACCAACTTTGGTTAGCTAGAAGACATCATTTACCTGTTCCCTGCTTTCCTAATGAAATCATTTTCCAACAGTTTAAACTGAATTGTGTACATTGATTGCCGGACGTGATTGGTATTTGTTAGCATAGCGCTAACCCTTTGTTAGCCCACTGCTGTTAGCCCACTGCTGCCTCTAAATCAGCTTTCCCGCTGTAAACTATTGTCAGTGATTTCATGTGGGAACCTGTCTATTGTGTCCGTCCCTCCCAAGAACATACACGCTCCTGAAGAATGTGGTGAAGGCAGAGAAAGTGGACAGAGAGCTGGAAATGGGACATACTGAGGTGACAGGAGGAGGAGGACCAAGGCGATGGAGGAGAGGGGGCAGTGAGGAGGAGAGGAGGATGACCAGACACTTTCTGTACCCAGCATTCTTACCTCTGATTGGTGTACCACCTGGTGAGGTAATTTGAATGCAAATAAGATTAGAGATAACCATTAGCATAAAGAGAAGAGAAAAAGTGAAACAGAGAAACAGACAAGGATGGCAGGAGAGCAAAAGAGAGGAAAAACAGCAGAGTTCAGAGTGACTGCTATTCTCACCTTGTTCATAAAGAAAAACGTATACATAAGGTATTATGTTTAATAAGTCAAAGTGTTAGCGGAGAGTAAGGAATACATTTACTGATCATTTTCAATCAAAATCAATTTCAGAAATGACAACTGTGCAGAAAGTATTCTTGGTGAAAAGCATTTTCTTCTGTATGAATGTTTTTCATTTTACCTAAAAGCTCTTGATAAGCGCAAAATGGTGTCAGTAATGCATTCATACCCCGGCTACAACCGCCAGTCTGTCATCAGTGCACCTGCTTCCTTACTTTCACATGGTGCTTATTTGCGTTACACACCTGGCTATTTGCTCCACAGAGCTGGCATCCTGTTGTGATCATAAAGCTCCTTATTCCCCACACCTGCTTGTTTTCCCTGACAGCACCTGGCTATCAAGCACTTGACCCCTCATTCACCAACACCAGGCCTGTTTGGATTCCAACCCAAAGGCGTTGTTTAGTGTGTTTTTTCGCCCCCTCCTGCATCCTGCCGTAACAAGGCAGATAAAAACACAAGCTACCTACTCTCCCTCTGATGCAATTCAAAGAAACCTGCACTCGTGTCCTGGGATACACTGTGATGTCGCTGCCTCGATGGAGGATAATTATATCAAGCTCCAAAATGAGCATACTATAGATGTATTTTTGTAACAGTTGTCATATCATTTGGGACATCTAATCTTCTGCCAGCATGTTTCCCTGTGCACTATTTAGGGCTGAATGATTTGAGGAATATATCTACTTGCAATATTCCAATAGCATTTTAATTGCTATTATTTTCTGTAAACTAAGCACTGAGCACCAATTAAGCACCAAGTTATCTTGTTTCTATGTGCAATAAGATGAAATAATGCTTGTTGTTGGGGTCCTCCCAGAGTTCAGACAGTCAGGAGTTATCCTGTGCCTGATTTCTAAGTACTGTAATACTGGCTGCTTTTCTATAAAAACATTTACCAGTCGAGCTTGAAGTGAAGCGGGCCTTTAAAGGCTGTTATTTACTCCACAACTACTGAACTACCCAGTAGGAACTTTGTTTGTGAAGTGGGATTATTTTATTTCGGTTTCCCCTTAGATTACGGTTTAAATGAGCATAATATTTTCCTGGTTAAATCCTCTGTACAAAAGATGAAAAATTACAGCATATCTGTTTTGTTTTTTTATTATTATTTTTTTTATAAAAAGCTCAAGGTACAAGCTTGTGTAACTAAAAAGTTCGGGGAAGAAGTTAACTAGGACTCCCAAACTGTATTTTGGGTTGAGTGTGTTGAGAAAATTGACAATTTGCTGCTTAAATGAATTTGCTTTTGAATTCTGGATAGATGTTAAATAACCAGAGCACAGGGTTTTGTTCTCAACTGCACAGACAAAGTGTAAAAATTATGTTCCCATTCAACTAAACAGCATTTTAAAATTAGATTTCGAGGGAAATGTATTTTGATGTGGATTATGTTTGGCTATGGCTGTCAAAGTTAACGAGATAATAACGCGTTACCGCAAATTAATTGTAACGCCACTAATTTCTTTAACACAACTTGAAATTTTTAGGTTGTAGCGGGCTCAGTTTTAAAGGTAGAGTGAAGATACTGGCATCATATGAAACTAGGAAATTTAAAAATCTATATTTGCCCACACCCATGTTGATAAGAGTATTAAATACTTTACAAATCTCCCTTTAAGGTGCATTTTGAACAGACGAAAAATGTGATTAATTTGCGATTAATCGCAATTAACTATTGAAAATCATGCAATTAATCACTATTCAACATTTTAATTGATTGACAGCCCTTTTTTTAGAACTATCACAAATACGTTTCTAATGACAATTCGAGGAAGTCCGTGTAGGGAGGAGGTCGGGGTGGTGAATGGGTCAAACAAACACAGGACTTTGTTGTTTGTGTCGCGTGCGAATTCAAAAGTCAACATTTACTTAATTAAATTAATCACCTAACCACATAATTTACATCCATAGCTTAATAACGTAAAAAAACACGTCGTCATTTTAAGCCAAACTGTGATGTTTTTTTACTAAACCTAACCAAGTAGCTTTGTTGTATTTTTTGTTTCAATTTACAAAGTTAACCACGCGTTTCAAACTGTTTCAAACTGTGACTGTAATCCGGGAGGAAATGCAGAATGCAGTTTAGTTGTATGGGAACAAAAATTTATCGGAGACAGCGTTGAGTATTTCTGTATCATTTCAATTCTCATAAACAAAGTTGAAACAATTAACACTTCCAAAACCAACTCTATTGATGCAAGGTGATTACCTAAATCATTTATGGAAAGCCAGACCCAACATTTGGTGTTTCTGTACTGAATAAAGTCTACTTTTGACTTTGTCCGAATAGTGCAGACAACGGTCTAGAATTCAGTTCTTATTTGACCATCACACAGAATGAACATTAATTAGCTCCAGTTGAGTACATTTGCTGGCAGAAGTTGTCATTACAGCTGAGGAAAAAGTCTGGGTCACTAACTAAACCTTTCACCTCCTACAGCATGTTAAGACACTGTTAATTACAAGTTATATAAAACTGCAGTTGTAATGATTTGACAATCACACTCAAATCACAATTTAAAAATGATTAATGGGTAATCTTTAATAACTGGCACCATTTGGGCATATATCAGGTCATATGCAGCAAACGGTAGAGAGAGGGGTGGTTACTATGCAGATGCCAGTGATCTGGATAATAAACCAAGCTGCTCTGCAGTCGACAAGAACATAAAGAAGTGTCAGATAGGTGGTGAGAGATAGCAGAAGGGGGGCCCTGGAAGCTGTGTGGGCCCCTGGGGTCTGATGAAGGGGGACATCAGCAGCTTTCAGAGGGCCGGGCTGGGCAATACCGACACCTGCCATGACTTTCCTCCCTGAGAAGAATCCCACACCACCTCAGCATGAAATCAGGCTGTCATGACAGGTTTTGGGGTTTCATTGTGAAAAATAATAGGACTTTATTATATTTTCACAATGTCTGGATTGGGAGGATTCTTTTCTGTAGTAGTGTCCATCAAAAAAAAAGAATGAAGTAATGGATTATCAGTCCTTATATTTCAGTTGAGAACAGCATAGGAACCTTGCGTGGGCATCAAACTGATGGTTCATGATGTGAAATGCACCGGTTGTATCCAGCTTTAATCCTCTTTAATGGACCTCTTTAATAGCCAATGACTGCTGGAGCCATCTTTGTCAAGCTTTGTCCACACATTCTGCTTTCTGAACTCACAAAAATGATAAATCTTGAAAATAAAGAGTCTTCAGTGAGTGGTGGTGGTGTTGTGGCCGGTGTAAACACACAGATATCGTTGTGTTTAAGAATCAGGAACTTGATGTTTCACTCCAGCATTGCTTATCACAGAACAGCCTTGTCCTGTTGCACTAATCTTCTTCTTTCTCAATCCCCCTGGACTATCAGATCCCAAGGTGCAGTCACAGCATCCGCAGAGTCCATCGCTGGTCTGGGTCACATCACTCTTCGTTGGACAATCTTTGGTTGTAATTACTGTCAGACAGTAAGCACCAGAGGAAGCCTTACACAAGCCAGAGGAGTTTTTTTTTTTTTTCCCGGAGAGAGCAAAGGTCTCAAATTGAAAAATGAAGCTATTAGTGTTTCTTAATGGATCAAAGTCATTTCATAGGACTAACTAATTCATGAGCAAATCTAATCACTCCTCTATATAATGAATTCTATTGAAACAAATAAATTGAATAATTGCGGAGTGCTGAGATTGCACACGGCTACGTATTTCACTTGCCTTGTGTGGCACAGGATAACTCCGATTTCCCATTAAAGGAAGTCGGCCATCTGTGCTCGGCCGCCGTGGGACTGCATGTGATGACGGGGCCTTATGAAACATATTGAAACAAATCGCTCTGCTATTTGGTTAATAATACATGTTTGTCCTTACCTAAGGCCCAGACTGTGACTTGGGAAAATCCTCAGAGTGGACTTCAAAGCCAGCGATATCCTAGAGCTTGTCTCTCAGCCTTTCCTCTCTGCCTGTGTTGAGATGAGAGGAGGAGGGGCCCCGGGCTCCTCAGTGATGGGAAATCTGCTTCTTACTCCTGCTGCAAGGGCTGGCAAGAAAGTTTGGCCCTGGACAGCCGTTCCAATGTTGTGTAGGTGCTTGCAACTTTTGGCAAGAAGCAAACATTTCTATTTTCTCCCTGAAAGGGCAGCTGACAGGGTGCACGGAGCTGGGCTATTCAGCCAGCAGCCATCCAGCTCCGCTGCGGGCTCGCTGGGGCTGAGTTTGGTGGAGAAAGATGCCCTATCTGCTCCCCTGGATCCCGGCCACCTCCTCACAGAGCTGCTTCACATGGCTGCCTCGGCTTTAACATTCATCACTGTCTGTGGAGTGTTAAGCACTGTTGGCACGCCACCGTTCCCACACAGGTGCTGCTCAGGCAATTACTGCAATCTATGATATCCTGCTCAAAGTCTGAACCGTCTATTCCCATCAGAAGCATATTTTTTATAAGCAAGATCCACCTTCAGACCTTTAACAATTCATCTAATCTTTTTTTTTATTTTTGATGTAAGTGATATAATTTATTTTTGTGCATCGACACCCGTCAACCCGTCAAGTGAGTATATGCTCTCATGTATAGCATAACAACATGATCATTCAGCTGAGGGCTTCAATGGGCCGTGATATTGTAAATGTTCTCTGCTATGTTTGTGTTTATCCGGGAGATGCATACGTGACCAAGGTATCAAAGGTCAGTAACCTCCCCCGCCGACAAGTTAGCAATCAGATAACTGCACTGAGAGACGTGAACATGTTGAGATGAGTGCTTTACCTGAACGCAGCTGTTTGATGCGCCCGTTGCTGCTGCCGATGTCCACAGGTAGGAAGTCTTTGAACCAGTAGATCTCTGGGTCGGGGTTGCCACTGGCAGCACACAGCATCGTAGCGGTACGCGTTCTCTCCACAACCTTCAGCTGGGGCCCCATGTCTATGGTGGGGAAACCATGAGGGATCTGGTCCTCTGTGACAAAGACAGAGACAAACAAGCATTGGCACTCTGACAGCTGTGACAATCAGATCATTTCAGCTAAGGGGCTGTACACATGCCACGTTTTTTGCGTGCTCAAATCCATTGTCAGTGTAGACGTGCGGCAGGCGTGCTCAAACAAACCGTTCTCACTTCCAACCCATCAAATACTGCTGTTTGGTCAGTGCCCCTCAGTATTGGAGACCCGATGCACAGAGGCACCCTTTAGCAACAGTTTGTGATGAACCAGGCTTTCAATTGACTCCAATGTAAACCCACCCACGGCGTTATTCGACGGTCGGAGCAAGTGACGTAGTATTAATAGTGTGAGAGTCCATTCAGGGCGGGCGGGAGAGGCAGTGGATGGGTCAAACAAACACAAGACTTTCAACCAGGAGACCGGTGTAAGTGTCCCGTGTGAAACTAAAAGTGTTTGACTTTTTTGTCACGACAGTCGTTAGTCATGTGATTCGTCAGTATTGTCAGTCCCGTGAGTTACTAGTCACGTGAGTCGCTAGTCAGGGAAGTTAAAGTCAACCTGATTTACTGTGAAAGCGGAAGTTTATTTTGAAAGGACACTATGCATGTAACGAGCGTATATTGACACACCGTCCCTGGTCCGTCCAAAAGTAACGCAAGTGGGTCAGTCTCCGATGCCGAGGGGCACTGACCAAGCGGCGGTATTTGACGAGTTGGGAGTGAGAATGTGTTGGCTCAAACGCTAGAGTGACGCCGTTGCGGCAACTTTTGGAATGCTGCAGGGCGCACCGCATGTCATGTGATGAGGAACAACCAATCACAGCTGGCAGATATTTTTTCTTTCTTCCGTAAATATCAGTCTACTGTAAATATATGGAGGAGAAATTTAGAGCAGGGCTTCCCAGAGCTTTATGATCTGTCCCACGGACTTTACTTGCTTCACCCTTTCCATCCAAGAACGTCACAGCATCCGGTTGAAAGGTCAGCCGGACCGACACCAACACATCGAGCAGTAAAGCTACTGTGAGGATTTGACAGTGCTGGAAATTCATTTATCTTTATTTTGACTTTGTTTAGTTCAGTCAGTGAGGCTTCCTGCTAAATTACAGCAACTTCATTATCGTCACCGCAGCGCGCAAGTTTTGGTTGCTTAGTAACGGCAGGCACGGCAGACACGGCACGAGCGCAACCTCCCAAACACCTTAGATAAAAGGATGAAAGCGGCAAAGCTGGCGTTTTCCAAGCGTTTTAGACGCGGCATGTGTGCGGCCCCAAAGACTTCAGTCTATCATCGGATGTGTTCTTCAGCCTCGACCCTGCGGTGTGAGGTTTCCCTGCTCAGCTCATCCCACAACCTTGAGCTGTGAGGTTCCCCCCATCAAATTCAAACATAGGAAAACTGACCCTGTAATGTAAATATTGCTGGGCCAGTGCATGACTAATCTTTCTATGGAATTTCTCGTCATGGATCTGTGTGAACGAGAGCGAGGGCGATGCAATTTCACCCCGAGTGCAATGCATTCTGAAAGAGAAAGGCCCCTGCTGTGCTCACATAATCTGAAACGCTTAGTGCGGTCAAATGCCAGCCCTGCCGAAATATGGATGAAACATAATAAAATCATGGGCTGAAAATCCCATTCCACACCTCTACCCATGCACTAGTCAGAGCTTCACACACCTCGTCTCATAATCATCTGATTCAGACTGTTTTTTTCAGCATCAAAAAGAATCTGATGATTGTTGAACACAGGAGATCCCCGGAGCGCCACCAGCAGTTTAACATTATTGGTTTGTATGGAAATATCTCGACAACTGTTGGATTGATTGCCATGAAATTTGGTACCGATAACCTGCAGCCTGTAGTGATTGTACAGTTCATTGATGGTCAAGATCAAATTCCAATTTGATGAACACAAACCACAACACCCGTCCATTAGTTACAGTATATACAGGCCTTACAATTAATGCACGTTTATTTCCACACTAGAACATTACAAAGAGTAGGGCTGGGTATCGTTTAAAACATTACGATGCCAGCACCAATACCAGTACCCTTAAACTGATACTGATACCAATAGAGGACTTCATTCCATACCCATCATGTGAACGGAAGCTTGTCTGTGTGCCCCACTGGCTAGCTAATCGCTGCCACACTGCACAGCGCTCATACGGCGGTTAGCGCTGATAACGCTGCAACAGACCCACGGTGGCAGGACGGCGTTGTTGAAGGGCGTCGTTGTTGCAGAAGTGTAACGCCCAGCCTCCGGTTCCAGCGATACAGGCAGCGCAATCTAGTGGCTGTTGTCAAAAAGCACCAGAGTTTTGTCTCTTTGCTATACATATACTGTATATATACAATATATATATATATACTCTTTATATACTCTCCATGTTCAGAGCCGTGTGGAGACAATCCCACCTGTATGGGTCGTAGCTTCTACAGTAGTAGGCCAATCATGCGTCACATCGAAGAACGCTTGGGGGCAAAAACGTACAAATAGTCAAATTTTTCTAGATCTGGGGACAAAAAGGATCGAATGCAAGTATCGTTTGACTGGAGAAGTGTCGATACTATTTGGTTCTGGGTTATTTCGGTCGATACCTTCAAGGTATCAAGTACCGATACGCAGCCCTAACAAGGAGAGATCCGCACAAATGACACGCAAACTGCCACTTCAGCCTGGTGTGTCTGCTCAATAAATACAGCACGCCAGTTTGAGACAGAATGTGTCACTTCCCTGACTGCGATCCAAACACAATTTAAATCTGTATATTCTGTATTGAAATAGTAAACATGAATGTGACTGTCAGTGTTGAGATGTGATCCTCAGTCGCCCTGCAGAACAGCAGGCGGCTGCCAGATGTGACGTAATGACAGCTGAGGATAGGGATTTTATGACCTACACACAAAGAGACGACTCACATTTCTGACTCATTCCAAGAAACACTGCAATCATTAGAGATGATGGTAATGATCACATGGCTACAAGGGCATAATTTGCCTCTGCTACAGCAATGTGGAATTCTGAGGAAAATGACTGCATGATATTTTATATTCACCCTATAATTTTTATTGGCCACTAACTTGAAAACCTTTCTGAGTTGTTTAATGAAGTCAGTCAGGTACTTGTGGGTCAATACATGGACAGCGATGGTCAGCATAGTCAGGGTTAAATATTGTAAAACAATGATGTCTCTTCTTTTCTCTTCACTAAATGAAAGACACATACAGCATTTTGAGAATCGAGGACGCAGTTTAGTTATATGGGAACATAATTTTGTAGGAGACAGTCGACTGCAGGTTGACATCAGTTAGACAACAAGAAACTCAGCAGCAGCTGTCTTATTGAGACATACCCAGGAGGGGTTAAATTCTCCAACATGATTTCATTACAGATAGATCTTTATCCATTCCAGGATTGAGCTTTTCCATTTTGGTCATTTTCATTTAGGCTTTACCATTCCATTTTTTTAAATTATACTTTATATTTATTGTTCTTTGATATTATATATTTGATAATAACTATAATTGTTTTCCTTGTAGTGGGGTAAAACAATCCTCCCCTGAAAAGGACAATGACAAAGATTTTCTTTTTACAAATTTTAACATGCAGTGTCAAAAGCTCCCTGTGCCACACTGGGACAGCCTCTAATAAAGAGCTCAGAATGGGCTGTGAGGAGGGGAGGAAAGATCCTGTGGTGACAGATGAAAAATGAAACTCCAGGGAACAAAGGAGACGTGACAGGCCAGGCTGGCTGAAAGCCGCTGGAAGACTCCCAATGTCGAAAAACAGCCTCTTCACAAGGCTATAGGGTTCTTCCCTGTGTTTCTGCTATATTGTCAACCAAGTCTTCTAGAAATGATGTTCATATACAACTGATTTTCAACAGCAGATACATTTTGAAGGTAACATTTCCCATTAACATAATGAGGAAATGTTGTTAATTAATGTATCTGGCAAATCCAAAAATTGTGATACTTAACGTATCAGTAAATATTTCATTTTAGTTTTTTTTCATGCTCATACTCACTACAGCATTGGTAAACGTTTCTACTGTAATGTCTAGGCATTGGCAGCACTTGGTTAGTGAAACATTGTGATCTTGGTTTAATACAGAGAAAGTCCACAGTGACCTGAACCATGAGACATAATGTATTTATTAACATTTAACCCAATTACGATCCTTCTCTAACCTTAACCAAAGTGGTGCTGTTGCCTAAACCTAACCACAGTCGAGAGACAGGATATGAACCAGCAAATCAAAGACCTGTGATTTGTACGTCTACCATCCACCCCCGACCACCTCCCTGAGACTCCTTCATCCACTCAAAAAACATCAGCACACATTAATTCAACACATTTTCACTACCAACTTGTCAAATACCGCCGCTTGGTCAGTTCCCCTCGGCATCGGAGACCGAAACACGGGGCACCCCTCTTGCGTTACTTTTGGGCAGACCAGGGAAGGTGTGCATATAATATAGGCTTGTTACATGCATAGTGTCCTTTCAAAATAAGCTTCCGTTTTCATAGGAAGTTAAGTTTAGGCTACACAACCACTTAGTTAGGGTTAGGAAACAGTCGTGGTTTGTTAACTTCACTGACCAGAGACTCACGAGACTGACGATACTAACGAGTCACGTGGCTAAAGACTGACGAGACAAAATAGGTCAATGTTACTTTTAGTTTGACACAGGTCACGTAACAATGGTCTCCTGGTTGAAAGTCTTGGGTTTGTTTGACCCATCCACTACCCGTTTCGGTAGTTGGACCTACAATTGCAGTGTAAAAAAAAGACTCTAATAAGAGACTCTAATGTGTTAGTTACTTAGTCTTGACAAACAAATGTTTTGTTAACTTTATTGTTACATTTATTGATGATTAAAGCAAGACTAATATGACTAAAACTTAACAGAAAGGGTTTTTGACATCTATCATTTATCCGAATCATTTTTCCATTTGATCATCTGTATCATTCCCAGCCCATTCGCTCCAAAAAGGCGTATAAATGCCATGATAATGCGCAAGGCGTTTAGCGTGCAATAAGTACGCCTTTCTTGATTTCTGCATGTCATTTGTAAACCATGTATCCTGTACTGACTGCAACGTAAACACATCCGCACACAAATGCCACGTTAAGAGTTAGTAACGCAGTATAAAAAGCAAGAAAGACCACCTATGGCAGGTGGGAAGGTGGATGGGTCCAACAAACACTGGACCTTTAACCAGGAAACCAGTGTTCGACATCATTGTTGACCGGTGTTTTGTTTTATAAGGTAGGTTAGTGCATTTGTCACGTGTTTTTTATTGACATATGTGATGTGTTTTTTGTAGTTACGTTACATTGTTTCCGTATGCGTTTTTCTTACTTATTTTAAGCCCAACCATCACGTTTTCTCTCACCCTAATTAAACGGTTTTCTTGCCTGAACATAAGTTAGTGGTTTTCTTGCCTGACCCTAACTGCAGATGTTAGCGTGGCGTACAAATGACACGTGAAAAGCGGTGTACAAATGACATGTGGAGAGGCTAAAATGCCAACTCATGACACGCAGAATGTCATGAGTGTGTAATGTCATGTTGTGAGGCCGAGTTAATCATTTCACACTGACTCAGAGACGTGTGAGATGTGCCTCAACATCCCACTGTCAGCAGATCAGATGCAGTCTGGGAATGACAAGTGTCTTTGCATTTGTTTTAACAGATTGAAAGAAACATCCTGAGACTCTATAGCCTCTGTTTTGTCTCAGATGATGTGGTCCCAACTAATAACGACAGAGAACTGAATCTTTGACATGCTCCCAGACAATAGAACAAAGCTGGTTACACATGTGGGATGTTGTACTCCTCCCAAGACACCTGATATTCATGCATGAGCTCTGTGAGCGAAGTAAATGGAAAGACTTCACAATAAATGTAGCTGTTCCAAGACTACACAGCCATGCACTTGATAGGGGAGGGATTACCGTGCTTTTTAGAAATAGACTCTACAACTTAATCCACTGTGACTCAAAAAGAAAAAAAATACAACTGAAATTGGTGATTGTCAGCAAGCAATGCTGAAACACAAAGAGAGCTGTCGCTGTGCTGCAGCTGATTGGCTGTCAGTCAAAGAGTGTTGTACATGCTGGTGAACTGACATGTCCACTCCTGTCAGTCTTTCTGCTCTGTCTCTTATTTTATCAGCTCTCTGGGAGGAGAGATGGTAACCCGACCCTCCTCTCATCTCTTCAGCTAATATGGACCCATGGGCACACACTGTGAGTCACTACTACAAGCTGCAGTTTAGAAAACCAGCTTTTAGTGATAAAACAACATTATGGAACTTACAAAACTACCAGCCTGATATAAAACGTCTATGTTGGTTTGGAACTCACTCTGAACTCTGCTAGATTTCTAATATGACAGCCAATGACTGCCTTTAAGCCTAACAGCTTCACAAACACCACCTCAGACAACCTCCAATATTGTGCTCACTTTTCATTGAGCGCTTGAGTAATTCACTTCCACTTCATTCAGTGGAGGAAGTGGATTTTCTTCACACTCAAAAAGGAAGTACTTTGCCCTAAAAGGCGTCTTATATCACATCCAGTTTATTGAGAAGGTAGACTGCGCCGTTATTAGGTGAACTGCATTTTCAAATTACTCTCTGAACTGAGTCAAGTGTAAATTGAATGGATCCAGAGCTGTGTCCCTGTTGAGTCTGGTATGGCTGAAGCAGCACAGCTTCCATGATACTGATATACTGCTACTGGATGTCAGAATCATATCAGGATTAAAACTCAAACCAAGGCATGTCAACAATCAAAGCATAGGAAGTCCCTTTCTTAAAACACAAGGCAAAAGTGAGCATGGCTCATATACCCCCGCTGACCCCTACTAAAGTAGGGCCAAAGGTTTTACCCTTTAGGAACTAATGGAATTATTCTATTGATCAAAATGTAGCTTATTATTAGCTCACCTTCCTCAAGTCCAGGGTGCCCAAAATGTTAGAAATGTTGGGCACCCTGGACTTCCATCCCCCAAAAGGCAAAACTAGACCAGACTGTCAACCATCAGACCAAATTTGAAGTTCCTAAGTTAAATAGTCTTCCAGTTCTACTCCGGAAACAAAAGTGTGTCACACGAACGGACAGAAGGACGGAAGGATGGAAGGATGGACGGACAGAAGGAGCGACTACGTTGTCGCAGGGGTATAATGAAGTTAGATTTCTCCATAACAGAAAAACTTAGTTCATCTGGGCCTTGATATCACCACCCTCCAACCTGCCTAATGGGGTTACAAATTCATTCTGGCAGGTAAGGTTGTCAAGTTGTAAGGCAGGTTGGCAGATGCTGAATCAAATATTGAGGGACCTAAAGAGGTACAGCGAACTTTAATCCTTTGTCCACGAGCCATCAAACTGTACAACACCTCTCTAGGGAGGGAGGGGAGGGGGGGGGAACAAAGGAGGACGGTCTGCAGGACGGATAATAATGCACTATACTCACTTTTAACAGTCTCTTCTGCACTATATTCACTTTTTTAATAGTCGTGTATCACAGCTCTGCACTATATTCACTTTTAACAGTTTTCTTCTTCATCTTGTATTTTTATATCTGGTATATTTTTTTGTACTTTGTACTTTGCACTACTAACTTTTTACTATCTGTTTACTAACATGTTTTTGCACTATGGAACTGTGATGCTGGAAACTTGAATTTCCCTCGGGATTAATAAAGTTACTATCTATCTATCTATCTATCTTAGTTGAAAGCATGGTGGGTTGCATACAGTCACTAAAAGGTGCCTCCGTGCGTCACTATCAGACACCGCAGAGCACTGCCCAGGCGACAGCGTTTGACGAGTTGGGAGTGAGAACGGGTTGGTATATTTGTGCTTTACCATTCTACACTAACTGGATAACTCAACCCGGTATCACACCGAAGCGTGTAATAAACCTGCCTGTCCACCAGAGGACAGCGTGTAGAGTGTCACGTTTTGCCTCTCACAGACCTGAATATAACACGTCTGTATTAACGTGCAGTACCAGCAGGGGGAAACAAGGCCACTGATTTAGGTTCAGCTAAGAAAACCTAGTTAGATTAATGGAAAACGTCATGGCTTGGCTTAAAGTAAGTACGTCAATTAAGTAAAACACATACAGGAAACGATGTAATGTGACTACGGAAACGTGACAACCGTCTCTACAAAACACGTGACAAACGTCATTAATGATGTTTGTCACGTGTTTTGTAGAGACGGTTGTTTTATTTTGTAAGTTACGTAACTTACAAAATAAAACACCGGTCTCGAACACGGGTCTTGTGTTTGTTGGACCCATCCACCTCTCCACCCCCTAGAAAGCCACTAGTTACGATTGATAAACCTATAAAGAGTACCTTATTAGAACGTGTTAATAATTAATCAATGAAGCATATGTTTCTCATCAGTGGGTTCTAAAACATTTATAGGGCTTGTCCCTGACACAGGTTCCTGTTCCATGACTTTCTGGCTGTGATTATCTAAAACAAAGCCACAGTTTGACAATAGGGTTGAGTGAACTGTAGTTGTGAGTGTCTTGATAGCTACAGTTGGTGGGGTGGGAGTTTTTGCTCTACGACAGAGGCTAGAAAGTGAGTTTTCAGCAGCCAGCTAAATCACCACAAGGCCACTGGTATCGATCAACAGCCCCATCAACCCCTCACAGGTGGATTATGGTCATTCTGTGCTGTGGGAGGGTAAAGAGCTCACTTATTCCCTCTTTAAATTGAGTTAATGTTGAACAGTGTTCTGGGCAGTAAAGACTGCAGCCCGGTGCATCCCCATTCAGTGTAATGGTGGAGAGCGGCCCGGCTGATGAGAGCCACTAGACTCGTGCACATTGAGCTCATTGTTCTGCTGTGACAGGCTGTTTGGGCTTTTGGCTGTAATGCAGCAGCCACAGCTCTGTGAGCGCAGAGGGAAACCTGATCGGTCCTGATGGTGACAGGAGGTGGGTGAGGCCGGGGTGGGCTTGAGGGTTCAGGTTGGATTTACAGGCCTGAGGGCTGCCGGGGAGCTGCGTTTGAAAGCACACAGGTACAAAGTCAACTTAACAGATCTAAAAACTACAGGAGACGGTTTGTTCATTACAAGATTCTGTGTGTGGAGTTGAACACTTACAGTTCAAGGCAAAACTTGTCGGATATTAAACTAGCACATATTGGCTGATAAATGTTTCCCAGCCGCTACAGCAACGCTGTTTTCCCCTTGTGAGTCATCACGGCAAAATGTGGTCGTGGAGACGCCTACTGTAGCAGGAACTATCATAGAAGCTAGGTGTTTATATGTCTGTCTGTCGTAAATGTTATACTCATAAACCAATGCATCTTCACTAAAACCTTACTATTCATAAACATTCTCACCCTTGTGCAGGTGTTTGCTATATGTTTTGTTTTTTACTTATTTGTCAGATGTTCAAAATAGATAAAGGCAAATAAAGGGAAACGCAATGGTTGTCCACTCATATTTATCAACATGAATCCTAATTAGTAGGCTATATGACTGCATGGAAGTAATTGTTAAATCGTTGGAAGATAAGATGGTTTGTTTTCATGAACGGCAGAATGGTGCATCACTTTAAATGCTGCGGCCGCAAGGAGTTGTGGGACGGCATTATCTCCTTTCCTTTGGTAAAGAATGGTCCGGTGTATGCTATGCTAAAGGAGATAAGAAAAGAAGCATTGAAGCACCTTTCCTTAGCATTTAGAGAGTTTGAACAGCTCTTATCATGGCTGCCACTGAGATACTTCCGGGTCATTTCACTCAGTTAGGAACCTTCTTAAGCAAAAAAGACTTTTCAACTGCAGCCTAAATCTTTGAAAACGTTCTGGAAAAGGTTGCTGTGGTAGCCCAGTGGCTTTAGATCAATGCTGTTGTGTGTTGCCATCATTTAGCACATTTTCTTGCTGATGTCGGTGTGGAGGAAGAATTCCCCTGATGAAGGTTTACGGTGCTGGTGCAGACAGACAGGCCGCTCTGCAGCCTGACATGGCAGATGAGGATCACTTACACTCAGGACTTTCCCAGACTGACTGTGGCTGCGAGGGAATACTTGGGACAGGAAACAATGGTGCTCATGATGGGAAGATGTTGAGCAGAAAGGGTATACTGTTTCATCTGTGCTGTTGCCACGCACATTGCTTCTACACATCCCATGATGTGGTGCCATTGATAACACTGATAACATTCAGCCACTAGATGTCGCATTCTTCCTTTCCCGTTCCATTGCATTCACTTCACAACAAGTGGTTGCCAGTTTGTTGACGACCTGTGTGTTTTACAGTGGAGTGGAGTGAGACTCAGACGGACAGTCATGTCAAGTGATGAATCTTCCGTGGTAGAGTAATGAGGTCATTTTGCAACATGTAGCTATAGGCCTATATTGTGTGTGTGTATGTGTGTGTGTGTGCAGACCGAAATGTTTGAATTTCTGAATGATTTTCCATTAAAATCAGCAGGAGGTGGTGCGTAGAAACCGCTGTTTGCAGCTTGCGTCTTTCTCTCATGTCGTTTCCTTTCTGTCTGTGGATTGCTACAATGGAGGGGAAATGGAATTAAGACCTAAAGTTCTATTTACAGCCACGAAAAGCAAGTAGGCTAAGAAAACGTGTTCTGTCTATCAACCTCCTCAGTTTCAGTACAACGGACAGCGCTGCACCCATGCACACACACACAACAGTTTTGTCCATTATTCTGAAACAACTGCTAATATAGTCACATGTATCTTGGCCAATGATTTAGTTGTTTTAGATATTTGTCTATAGCAGTGATTCTCAAACTGTGGTACATGCAACGCTGGTGGTACGCGAGCTCCTGTCTGGTGGTACACAGGAGCCTTGCTAAAGCACCTAACAATTGCACTCCAACTGGCCCGAGTCCTCCTAAATATTTTAGAAATAAAATTTGGTTGGACGTGACGTCTGACAAAGCATGAACCTAGTAACGTTGGCTAAATGCAGTCGGATTAGGACGCCTCAGTCGTTTATTAAAGCAGAATGATTGGAAATTTTAAATGGCTACAAGACAGCCGAGAGACAAATGACAACGCTGGCCCTGACAGTTCATTGGCGCTACTTCTAGCTGAATGAAAAGACATTACCAGGCTAGCTGCATCAATCTGGGATTTACCGTCACAGGGCCAGAGGAACAGCAAAGGCTGTATATAGGCCAGGTGGCTCTTTCATGGTTACATTGTTGGTATCTGCAGTAGGAAGTCGTACTTGGGAAATTTGGTTTGGTACATAATGGTACATGGCCTTAAAAGTTTAGGAACCTCTGGTCTATAGATGAATAAAGCTCAAACAGAGAAGGATACAAATTTTTTTTTAAAAAAAAACATGATTCGACGATCAGTCGACAATAGGCGAGATTTAGCCAATTAGATTTGACAGTGTAAATTCTTAGTCGGGGACACACATACACTGAACTATAGAAAATGAATCATGAAATAGTTGATGTTTTCCAGGTATGTAGCTAGGTGGCTAGCTATGTAAAGTAGGGATGCACGATACCGGATTGGATATCGAGCCGATACTGACTCAGATAGCTGAATCAGGTATCAGTGGCAATGGGACCGATCTATTCAATTAAATTGTATATATATATTATCCATTATATACAGGAATTTTGCCTTTCACATAAAAGAATGAACCAAGTCTCTTCCACTCAGTGAGGCATGCAACTTAATTAAACACTGGTATTGGATTGGTACTCGGTATCGACCAATACCCAAAGCCCAGGTATTGGTATCGCAATCGGAACTACAAAAGTCGGACCGGTACATCCCTAATGTAAAAGACGACATCCCCATTTTTCATTTCGCATGGCAATCTTTCACAATCAATCTCTGATTGGCCGGTTGTTTCACCAACCAAGGGAAACAGCCATCAAAGAGCACAACACCAGAATAAGTGAGCAAATCGGAGATACATGAGCTGTGATTCAGAGGTTTGCAGTCAGACAAAATACCTTGCCAGAGCAATTCAGTGAATTTGCACTGCTTCTCTGATGCTCTTTTTATTGAGTGTCAGGTGGAGATGACAAAGGTATTCATATGGTGAGTCTATGTCCATTTACGGCTAACTGTGGCAGTAGAAAACAGGCTTGTGTGCATGCATATTTGCGTGTTTGTGTGTACACAGTGTTTAGCCATGAATCACACATGCATTATGCATCTGGACTTGGGTGTTTAGAACAATAAATATAAATGTTTCATGAAATGACTATAAGTAAAATCCATGCATAATACAACAGTGAGATTAAGAACATTCCATAGATTACTACTTTACATTATTATTACAGCCTTTATAATACAGGCTATAATTTTGAAAGAAACTGGCAAATTCACAAAGAATAGACTTCATCCACTGATTGCACCGTGAATTGCGCATCACTTGCAACGGCTATCTGCCAATTCGCAAGGTCCGATTCACAAAGGATAATGCACTAATGATATTACAGTGCAAACACAGCCATTAAGTTTTGCAGCTGAGTGTAATTTGTCCTTTTCTTGTGTCTGATTGCAATTATCCATGTGGCAAAGTATAAATGTTGCCTTTACGCCAAGAACACAATAGACTGAACAATGGAGAGATAACTAGAATTAACACCTCGCATTTGCCTCAGCAAACCAGTCAAGTTGAAGTTGACATCTATGTCTATGTGGTTTTGTGAGGTCACAGTGACCTCTGACCACCATCAGTTCATCCTTGAGTCCAAGTGGACGTTTGTGCCAGATGTAATTCAATTCCCTCCAGGCGTTCCTGAGATATCACTTTCATAACTGTGGGTGAGGTCACAGTGACCTTGACCTGTGACCACTAAAATCTAATCAGTTCATCCATGAGTCCAAGTGGATGTCTCTTCTAAATTTGAAGAAATTCGCTCAATATCACGAGAGATATCACTGAGATATCATGAGAATGGGACGGGCATGAGGTCACAGTGACCTAGACCTTTGAACTTTGACCACCAAAATCGAATCAGTTCATCCTCGAGTCCAAATGGATGTCCGTGCCAAATTTGAAGAAATTCCCTCCAGGCATTCCTGAGATATCGCGTTCAAGAGAATGGACTGGACGGATGGACGGAAACCCGAAAACATAATGCCTCTGGCCACGGCTGTGGCCTGCACGGAGGCATAAAAAGAAAAAATAAGTGTTCAGACGGCGAGCTCCAGGTCCTGACCGATGAGATGCAGACGCATTCCTCAGAACAGTGAGAAACCCTATAATTTAAAATGTTTCTAAATGTGTTCCCTCTCTCAGAACGACTCCATGTTTCCTGCTGTCGGATTGAGAGGATGTATTTCAGTGGTCAGATCCCTCCTCTTGTTATTATACAGCTCTGCTTTCTTGACCCCAAAGCTGCTTGAAAACAATTATCGGCTTTGGGAGCAGTTAACCAACCACTGAGCAGACTTTTGGCATTCAAGCAGTGCCACAACATTAGCCTCAGGCCAATGGCGCTTTCAGTGGCAAATGCCAACATTTCACCAGTGTGGTGTGGGCAAACAGAGAAGACCTGAGAGACTTGGAACAAAAACCAACACGCCTCTCTGAGCCTTATCATTTCTCAAACACAGCACTTCCCCATCTCCATCCATCACTTTAATCAAGCAGATGCCAGACTGCCTCTCTGGAGGAGCTTTATGCTCTTAATAAGATCTTCCTGGCAAATTAAAAGAGCCAAGGAGCAGTCTCAGTGAGCAGGGAGGAGGACAGGGGAGGCTGGGCAGGACGAGGCACAGACCTTGGCAGGGCATTTTGAACATTTGTCCAGTGCAGCACCAATTAAACACAACAAGCAGCTCCCGCATGTGCTGTGTACCTTCCTAATGGGTACATAGTTAGTTCAGCAGGAGGTAAACAGTGATGCTTTGGATATGTACACTTATTGTGCTGCTGTACAAATTGCACACAGCAGTGGATAAAAAGCAGGAACATGCCAACATTCTTGATTTATAATCAAAGAGAGATTTACTGTACATCAGTAATGACTGTTACTGACACATTATTTACAAAATAATATCCATCCATGCATCCCTGTTCTACATCCGCTTGTCCTCAGCGACCTTGCGAAGGACCTTGATCTGCATGGTCTTGTATGTAAAATACTAAAAGTAACGAGATACAGTTCATCTTCCTGGGAGCATGAATGTGCTGAGCATATTTCAAGGTGATCTGGTAATAAGATTTTGATATGTGTTATAAACAAGTTGAGAGCCTGTTGGTGGCACTAGAAGATGTATCCTCTGATGATCATCGATATCCACAGCAAAGTTCATACATCTCTAGAACATAGTTTCATCTTCTAAAAGATATTCCATCAGTTGGTGTTTTGACAACGGTGTGGGAGCACTGTCTAAAGGCCCCTATGCACTGTGTGGGATTAAGGCCTGCCTCAGAGAGAATTTGACGATGATGGAGAGATGGATGGGTGGATGGGTGGATGGATGGATGGATGGATGGATAGATAGATAGATAGATAGATAGAGAAATTCTTGTGTTACAGCAGCAGGTTATCAGGCAATGCACAGGAACAGTAATTATACAGTAAATATACACTGATCAGCCATAACATTAAAACCACTGTCAGGTGAAGTGAATAACATTGATTATCTCGTTACAATGGCACCTGGCAGTGAGGGGGATATATTAGACAGCAAGTGAACATTTTGAACTTTGTGTTGAAAGTACAAAAAATGGGCCAGCGTAAGGATGTGAGGGACTTTGACGAGGGCCAAATAGTGCTGTCTAGACGACTGGGTCAGAACATCTCCAGAACTGCAGCTCTTGTGGGATGTTCCCGGTCTGCAGTGGTCAGGACCTACCAAAAGTGGTCCGAGGAAGGAGAACCAGTGAACCGGCCACAGCGTCAGACCCGAGGCTCATTGATGCACCTGGGGAGCGACGGCTGGCCCGTGTTGTCTGATCCAATAGAAGAGCTACTGGAGCTCAAACTGATGAAAAAGTTAATGCTGGTTCTGATAGAAAGGTGTCAGAACACACAGTGAGGAGCAGTTTGTTGTGTATGTGGACCGGTCAGGGATCCTGTGCTGACCCGTGTCCACCGCCAAAAGCGCCTACAATGACGTGAGCATCAGAACTGGACCACGGAGCGATGGAAGAAGGTGGCCCGGTCTGATGAATCACGTTTTCTTTTACATCATGTGAATGGCAATGAGTTGGAGGTGTCGACTGGGCCTCTTTGGGATGTGCTGGACAAACAAGTCGGATCCACGGAGGCCCCCCCCCACCTCGCAACTTCCAGGACTTAAAGGATCTGCTACTGACGGCTTGGTGCCAGATACCACAGCAGACCTTCAGAGGTCTAGTGGAGTCCATGCCTCGACGGGTCAGGGGGTCCTACTCAATATTAGGCAGGTGGTCATAATGTTATGGCTGACCGGTGTACATATCAAAACTAGAGATAATATCTATAGTACACACAATATGAAAAATATATTTGAATATCTGAATACACAATAAATTTACCAGACTACTACAACTAAAAAAACATAATGGAGTATGGTTGAGACAGAACTATAAAGCTGAGAGTTTTCTGTTAGACAGAGGTGAGGTGTTGTAGAGGGATATTGCTTTAGGCAGGAGAGATGTCCTGTACCTGTCCTTGTGACAGCGAAACTGAATCAGTCTGTTAGAGAAAGAGATCCGCTGTCTGTCCAGTAGGTAGGCTTCAACATTCTAACAGCGTCAGAATGGGACCGAATTCTCCCAATAGGACTACCACCACGACCCACTTCTACAAACCAACCAATCAGAATACAGCATGAAATGACACTCCATACACTTGGCAATGCCAATAATGTCCACATACGAGTAGAGTAGGCCTACAGGCAGACATCACATTGGGGTGCATATATGCTACCGCTGAATTAAGTAAAAAGAAAAATACTGTGGAAGGCCATGGCCAAAGCTAGCTTTTGCTGCATTTTTAAGACATGACAGTTGTGCAGATAGGAGATGACAAAATCGAACAGACCTCAAAATTTATATTACACGATCTGACAAAGATTGGACCAAGATTGTTTTTACATTTAGCTTGCACTGTAATATGAAATGAACTTGCAAGATCACAGTTATCACCCAGTGTATAGGGGCATTAACACTAAATCTCCCATAACTGTTCATTTGGGCTGGAATCAGGTGACTGTTGATGATCCTTGTGCCCTGTATGGAGGCATCTGCATTCACGTTTCTCCACTCATTTATATACATTTTCCATTAAAGGGTAACTTCAGTATTTTCAACCTGGACCCTATTTTCCCATGTTTTTGTGTCTAACTGACTAATAGGGACAACGATTTCTGAAATTGGTCCAGTATTGAGGGAGAGCGCTGTAGACGGCAGCTGGTCTCAGGCTGCAATGTGGTGCTATTGGGGCAAGCTGGCACCGTCATTTACGTCCACTAAAAGTGCTTGTTTTTGCCATGACAGGCTATGATTATTATTATAAGTATCTGACTTCATGGAAAGAGTTTCGCTCAAGGGGAGCTTTTTCTGAAATCTGGCGAGGTGACGTGTTGCGGGAAGACAACGATGGAATAGTGGAATACATCCATGGTGGAAACGCGAGTGCCAGCCGGACAGAGTTTGTTGTGTTGGAGTACAGAAAGCGTAGCTTAGTGTTATCTAAATGATTTGCAGTGTTATGGCTGAATATTTAAATGATTTCCACAATGTGGGTGAGGTCTTTGAATTCGATGTTCCTCCCGTATTTATCTGAGCCTGAGCATACGGATATTCAGATTTCACAAGACTTCTCCTTGAGCGGGACTTGGACACAATAACAACCAGACCGGATCAAGAGAAAGGTGACAAAAAGGTTTATTTCTCTATAGGGTGCTTCCCATAAAGTTTTCAGACACTTATAATAACAATGTGAGCCTGTCAGTGGTAAAAACAAGCACTTTAAGTGAACGCAACGCAACGCAACTGACGCTGCTCACTTGCCCTCGCAGCTCGTTTTTGCTGCTGCCGGTTGCAGCGTTCTCCCTCAATACTGGACCACTTTCAGTAATTGTTGTCCCCATTAGTCACTTAGACACAAAAACATGGAAACATGTATAAACACATATAGCCACACACACACTCCATGACCTGTATCAGCACACAGCCCTGCCTGATGACTGACTTGCAAGAATTGATTTGCATTTCTCATTTATCTCTGCTATGTATGCACACACAGACAGGCATGTACACAAATACTAATGACTGAACATACACATTTCCTAATAAGCTGTTAATAGGAGCTTTTTGAAGCCGAGCCTTTGAAGACACGTCCCCTGAGCGTCTCACAGGAGTTTACTCAAAGGCCACAGCATTACACTTTGCAGTTTTAGCACATCTCCATAACTACCCATCAAATGTTTGCATTTTTAATTGTGTGGAATACAAAGCCAGCCCCACCCTCCAAGACCACAGGGTATAACACATGCGCAGTGTAACTGATGACGCGTTGATGACGCGTTGATGACGCATTGATGACGCGTTGATGACGCATGACCCCACCTTCTTCTTCCTTCTGAGAGCAGAGAGATACGTGTGTGGATGTGTGGCGAGACATCGAGGTGCAGCGGGATCTGCTGTCCGTCCGTGGTGAGAAAGAACAAAGCGGTAGATGACGGGATGAGAGACAACGTAGTGTAACGTTATACAGACATAACACGGCTGCTGAATGAGAGAGGCATCCACCGATACGTTACACGGAACACCTCACGGTACCGCCAGCTGGGAGCTGGGGTCTGTTTTTAAAGTCACGCACCTTGGAGGAGGTCTGCGCTCTCCGAGTGCCATTCTAGTTACCAATAATATTAGTGATAGAAGAGATCAATACTATCATCATTAGGGAATGTTATAAACAGAGATAACAGAGAAACAGTCATTCCCATGTACACCTGGTATTTACTTGCAATCTCTATCTGGACGGCCCTGTATGCCTTGGGACTGGGTTCACATTGGACAATTCCAAACTTCATGATTTGGAATTCCATTTCACATTAAATACCAACATTTCGTGCCAGTACATGAAGTTTTGTGCCCTATTTTTTAGCAAAGCGTAAGGGCTGGGTAATGCTAGAAAAGAACTCATTTGTATGGTGGAGTGAAGCCGGCCACCATAGAGAGGGCAGTGACACAATATATGGGACACATTCATAGTTTTGCACTTTGTTTTCGGACACAGACTCCCAATTCCGTAAAGGTGTATGGGTGGGGATTTCCAAAGCCATTTCACCATCCAAGTTCTCATGAAGTATACTGGCTGCTTAAAGCTTCAGTAGGCAACAATGTTTTGGCATCATTGGGCAAAAAAAACATAATAACCTTTCAGCATATTGTAATTCAAGTGTTCTGTGAGATAA
This sequence comes from Sebastes umbrosus, assembly GCF_015220745.1. NCBI lineage: Eukaryota > Metazoa > Chordata > Actinopteri > Perciformes > Sebastidae > Sebastes > Sebastes umbrosus. The sequence goes on from NC_051273.1 coordinate 36,259,406, forward strand.
CTAGACTTCTGCTCCTCCTCATGGCTCTGTTTTCAGGCTTTAGAACATCTAGCCCGTGACGGGAGACTTTGACCAATCACAGGTCATTTCATTGAGAGAGCGTTCTAGATTTTTTAAAGCTTTAATAATATTGTCCATTACTGCCAAATGATCCCCCCAATAGCTACACACTGGTCCTTTAAAGCAATTTACAGGGCAAAGTTTCTCCTCAATGCAATTGTCGCACTCAATAACAAAATAATTAAGAGAATATAATGCACAACACAAGTGTGCTATAAATATAAACGGGTTTAAATGTAACCACCAGAGGCATATAATTCAGCCTTCACTTTGTCTGCTGAAATTGCGTTGTGTCCCATGAGGATAATTAGAGTGTCATTCAGTCTTGTGATGCCACAGCAGGTATCTTCCTGACAGATGGCCTTCACAGCGTGACGACAAAGTTAAAGAAAGTCTCCACAAGTTAGAGATGACATTACTGAAAACACACACGGGCGTTGCTGCAAAATCCTCTGTGGAGCTGTGACTGAGAACTTAGTCTAAGTAGATAAATAAAGTAATTGTCAATGTCATCAGCAGTGAGTAAGGCAGAGATCTGGACGGGAGGGCCAAGTAAATAAGCAGCTATTTTTACACAAGACTGAAATCTGATGGCTTTAATTGCTTCTTTATCAGCCTGCAACACACCAGGCGTTGCATGTCTTGCATGTGTGTGTGTGTGTGTGTGTGTCTCTGTCATTGTACCTCCCTGTGCTTCTGTGCACTGTAGGCTGTATTTGCCAGTGTGAGCTTGTGAGCCTGGAAGCTGAGTGGTGGGCCTGTTGTGGGGAGATAAACAGCGGAGGAAGATGGCAGATAGTCGAGTCTGAAATCTCTTTACTGCAGAAGCCACGACAGCAGCATTGACCCTGTACTAAATGTGCCCTTTTACAAGAGCATCCACTGGATTGGGGAAGGAGAAGACATCCCTACATTTTAATCTCTGCCTATTTGGGTCTGAGGACCGAAATACGCATGCACAGATCTAAAATGAAGATTGAGCTGATGAAATGAATACATGCCTACTGTCTGTCATTTCAACAGTGTTGACGCTTTCTGGTGATGGAGACTTTGAACGGCTCCCCGAGGTAGCCTCCTCCTCTGCAGACCACTGCTTCCTCACAGGTTGCAATGTTTCCCTTGAGAACTACCTGTGTGAACGCATGTGTGTGAGTGTTGGTTTGAGATTGGGTTTGCTGAAGGAATGAATATGTAATCTGAATGTGTTCAGTTGGGGTTTCAGTGCTCAGTGTTCCAGAACCACAGCTCTGTGCAGAGGGGCGGGCGGGCGGGCAGGCCGGCAGACCTGAGCCCGAGCCGTAATTGGCATTGTTGCTTTAAAATGAAGGAGGCTTTTTCCTCTTTAGAGAGCATTATGCGCCCGATGGAGCTGCTATCCATCATTCTGAGCAAGGTGCTTCTGACAGATAGAACAGGATATCTCCTTTTATTCAACCCCAGCAAAGCTTAGCACAGCAGGCCTGATGTGCACACAGCCCACAAGCCTGCTGCACGGCCACACGACATAATTAGATTCTTGACAGACGACTAAATGGTACGTTCACGACTTGTTTGAGTCTCTTTGGTAGATGAGTCACTTAAGACAGAGATAGTTTGAGTTTCCTGCTTGAAGCTCGTAATACAGAATTAGACATTGGTCAGCAAAGGCCCCGGAGTTAGTCTGAAAAAATGTGGCCATGCTTTTCATTAAATAGCTTCAAGATGTAGAGGACATAGTGGTTTCGGTTAATAGCAAAGAATCTGACATCTTACATCATTTTTTTTTTTTAGGCATTTTATGCTTTTATGAGACGGGAGAGAGTAGAGAGCTGACAGGAAATGAGGAGGGAGAGTGATGGTGATTGACATGGGCCCTTGTCAAAATCGCTCACATCTTTACGCTGGCCCATTTTTTTCTGCTTCCAACACAAAGTTCAAAGTTCAAAATGTTCACTTGCTGTCTAATATATCCCCCCCCCACTGCCAGGTACCAAGGTAACCAGATAATCAATGTCATTCACTTCACCTGTCAGTGGTCTGAATGTAATGGCTGATCGGTGTATATATGAATACATTATGTATTGTGATGTTTTATGAAGAAGGGATTTAGTCTTGTTTATTTTCTTGGTCATTGTATGATTTGTTGAAGACTGTCACATACATATTAAAAACGTAAAACAGTGTGTGAATCATAATGATATATTACATGTTGTCTAGAAACTATAGTCTGCCTATCTAACTGATGATTGCATGTGGCCTAAAACAGAGAATATAAAACTGTCAAAAAAGAGAAATACTGGAATCTGTTCACCCCTGACACTTCTTTTCCCAGGAAGCGTTTTATGTGTGCCTCTGTTTCTTTATTTCATTTTGAAATGTTCAAAGGCTACCAGCACCATGACTATACATTTTAAACAGATACGTGTGAGTGCATTTTCATTAATTGATTCAATCTCTCATATATGCTGCCAACATGGTGCCTTGGTGTGTTATGCAAAGCTAAATTCAAGAGTCGGGTAGATTTACGGTTCTGCCGGTCTGGTCCGGCGCAGCCACAGAGGCTCAGAGGGAGAGCAGGTCGTCCACCGAGTGGAAAGTCGGCAGTTCAATCCAGGGCTCCTCCGCTCACATGTCAAAGTGTCCTTGAGCAAGATACTTATAATACCCCAAATTGCTCAATTCAATCGATGTGAATGAGTCTTTAGATTAGATCCTGATGGGCAGGTTGGCTCTTTGTATGGCAGCCTCTGCCATCAGTGTATGAATGTGTGTGTGAATGGGTGAATGCTGTAGTGTAAAGAGCTTTAAGTGGTCTGAAGACTAGAAAGGTGCTATATGAATGCAAGTCCATTTACCATCGGTCTGATTTTATGTAAACCGGCCTTTGTCATTGTGACGCGTTCTGGCAAATTAAAAAGTGGGCTACATCAACAACCTGTGACGACGGCGTCACAGCGCTAAATCCAGCTTGTATTGCATTAATAATAAGCAATATGACAACGTGATTAACATGATACACAGCTCCACACTAACTTTTTACATTGGTTGCACTGGTGTACCTAACTTTTTCATGTAAGTGCAACAGCTCATAATTTAGGTGCACCCAAAATTTTCAGCGCACCTTTTGGCGCCGCACTAATACATTTTGTGTACGTGTTTGGTCAGTTCCCATAGGCCTACACTGGTGATGTCACTGTAGTACCCTAGTACTAGTTTCTGTTTGCATAATGTTTCTCTGATATATGATCAGTTAACAACTATACAGTGTATTTGTAGTGTAATAACCTTTTCATTTACATGGAGAAATGTATATTTTGGTAAGTGTTGAAATGTCCTCTGTTTTGAGTAGCCTGTGAAGCCCTCATATCAGGTTTCTTTTGGGTGTATTGGGCAGCCAGGTGTCTATCAATGTCATTAGCCAATCGGAGAATATCAGATGATAATTAACCGGATTCTCAGAGGGGTGGGATGAAGAAGGAAAGGAGAAGATCGATGAGAGACGGTGTGGAAGACACGAGGGAGAAGAGTAGAGAAGCTACCAAAGTGTTTAAGTTTATAAATAGTTAAAGGGACTCTATGTAAGAATCAGAAATGTCTTGTTAACAGTGACACCTGTGGCCGTTAAGTCAACGACAGTCAGCTCCATTGTTTGAGTTCATTTAAAAACTGGTTTGAAAATGTTGACACAGGCCTAACTCTGCTAGCAGTGCTGCTGCAGATCCTAGCTGCATGTCTGCCCTTTCATAATGTCAGAATGAAGTAAATCAAGGCTATCACTCTTCCAGGAGGGTACAGCTCATAGCACCACCTTACTCTCAGCAGTAAGCGGAGTGTGTTGACACCAGCATCCTGCCCACTCTGATTACCAAGGACAGGGAACCCACAGCAGCTCCCACAAGGTTCCCATCACAGCCAGTCGCCACAGCAGGCTACTCTGTCCAAACACTGAACAGCTGCCAGGGCTGACACATCAACACAAACACACACACGCACACACGCACACACACACACACACACACACACACACACACACACACGTCTACTGACACACATCATTAGCATAGCATACTGCTGATAATCCTCCAGATACAGCATTTACTCTGCTGCGTGTCTCTCTTAGCTCCTGAAACAGTTGTCACAATAAAGAACACTTTGATTCTATTGTCGTAGAGTCAGTTAGGAGTGTACCTGATATTATAATGTAAGATATTTGTACTTTAAGTATATATGCACTTGCAAGTTCAAATGGAATGCCATTTCAGCATCACCACCAGAGGATTTACATGTGGATTGAATAGAAGTCGAGAGCAACCAGTAGCGTGGGTTTGGTTTCAGAGGTGTGCTGGGGGCAGATAACACAGGATGAAACTGGTTCCATAATAATGATAATTATGGTAATAATGGAACGGAAAACTTGCTTTGTAAGTTGTTGTCTTATTAAGTCACTAACCCTACTTAAATATATATCATCATATTTACTCTCTCTGATAGAGACATGCTACTTAGCTATTCTTGTGTTTGCATATTTACTGTTGCCCAAGTCTCAAGTCTCAAGTCTCAAGTCTTTGGTCATAAGTCCAAGTCAAGTCTCAAGTCTTTGAGCTGTAGTCCAAGTCAAGTCTCAAGTTTTTGAACTTGAGTTCAAGTCAAGTCTCAAGTCTATGGTCATAAGTCCAAATCAAGTCTCAAGTCTTTGAGCTTGAGTCCAAGTCAAGTCTCAAGTCTATGGTCATACGTCCAAGTCAAGTCTTTGAACTTGAGTTCAAGTCAAGTCTCAAGTCTATGGTCATAAGTCCAAGTCAAGTCTCAAGTCTTTGAGCTTGAGTCCAAATCAAGTCTCAAGTCTTTGAGCTGGAGTTCAAGCCAAGTGAAAAAGTCTTTGGTGGCAAGTCCATGTCAAGTCTCAAGTCCTTGAGCTATTGTCTAAGCCAAGTCTCAAATCTTTGGTCACAAGTCCAAGTCAAGTATCAAGTCTCTGGTCACAAGTCCAGCTCAAGTCTCAAGTCTGCGGTCATAAGTCCAAGTCAAGTCTCAAGTCTTTGGACACAAGTCCAAATCAAGTCTGAAGTCTTTGAGCTAGAGTCCAAGTCAAGTTGCAAATCTTTGAGCTGCAGTCTAAGTCATGTCGTAAGTTTTTGAGTTGGAGTCCACGTCAAGTTGCAAGTCTTTGAGGGCAAGTCCAAGTCAAGTCTCAAGTCCTATATGGTTGTAATGAGCGTTCTATCATCGGCTGCACCCCATCCGATCTGCTTAGAACACTGTATAGAAATATGTAAGGAATTCAAAGCATGTACGGTTTTATCATCACTCCTTTATCTGTTAGCATACAGTATCAGCGTTAGTATTGCCATGATAGAACATAGATGATAGATGATAGAACAGTCTACCTGAACGACAAACCCAGGGCAAAAAAAGTTAATACAGCACTTGTTGCAACCTAGTGGAGCTTATGAATATTTGTATCAACTGTCAGATCACCTCTATCTGGATTATGGCAGCTGGACAGTCAGATGAAACTATTTAGAGACATTTTTGAGAACAAATCAAAGTAGGGGGACATGTTCCCCCAGTTCTCAGGGGAAATCATTCCCACCACAACAATACCAACAGTCCATTCCCGTCCGAGTAGATCTAATCACACAGAAACCTGGACCAGTGTGTGTACAAGTCTGTCAGCTGAGTTGGCCTCAGGTGAACTTCTAATAGATGTGTGCCATCAACAGCTGATATGTCTGTGCATTCTTATCTCCTTTCTTTGTTTCACAGGAAAACTGTTTACACCCTGTTAAAGTTCTGTCCCATATTGTTAGAAGTGCATGTTTGCGCTACGTCCCATGGATACCTGATGGAAGCCCCGCTGACAGGAGCAACAGGAGTTGATTGGGTTGATGTGCTTGAGCAGCTCGTAAACAGCCCGGAGCATCTCTGTCTAATGTTGTGTGTGTCTATAATCCATTAACTGGGTGACTTAAGGCCAAAAAGAGCACTTACAAATCATTTCCAAAATCCCCAGAAGCCAATAAAGACCGAAGGGTGACTACTGCAGCAGAAAGCCCATCCAAATACACAGCGAGGGATAATCTTCTGAGTTTAGTATAGGACGTGTGAGGTCAGGCCGACTTGTGTCTGGTAGCTTGATGTTTGTTTTATATTTTAGAGCATTTTATATGATAAAGCAGCGTAAAACATTGAGTTACACTTTATAATAACCATCATTAATAAATGGTAAATTGATAGTTAATTAAACTTTGTTTATTTTACTGTTAACAAACAATGAAATGATAATTTAATATCGTTTACTAATTATTAGTAATGCTATAATTTATTTTATTTTAATAATCTATTGTTGCAAACATTATAACAAAGTATTTGTTTATGATTATGAAATGATTTGTATACATTTAAAAAATTGTTTGTAAAACATCTATAAAAATTGCATAGATATATATATTTGTAACACTTTGTTAATGGTTAATAATTGATGTGTAAACTGTCTATAAACATTATTTGGATGTCTATTATAAAGTAGCAACTGATGATTATAATACCTTGTTAAATGGTTAATAAATACTTTGTAAAGCATCTAGAAACATTATTTAGATAGAAAAGTTGTTTTTTGGTCCATCTATGTATGTAATGTTTATAGATGTTTTACAAAGAATTTCTTAAAGGTTTGCAAATCATTTGGTAATCACTAAAAAATACTTAATATAGTATATGAAATGTTATAATATATACAACAATAAACTATTAATAAATAGTTTACTAACGTAATTAGAATGTAATTCTTATCATCCCTTATCAGCTACGATACAATATATCATTTATAAAATAATTATTTAATATTACACAAAGTACTGATAAAATAACAGAAATTACAGCATTACTAATAATTAGTAAACATTATTATCATTTAATTGTTTGTTAACTGTAAAATAATTATTAACTAAGTTTAATTAACTATCAATTTACCATTAATAAATGACAGTTATTATAAAGGGTTACCAAACATTGCAGTGATGTTACCGATGGGATGTATATGGTGACTGTAAGTATAACGATGTGTTGTCTTCACACCGAGTTCCACGTTGGAAATAAGTGTTGCATTACGCTTTCATGTGCTAAACTCTGGGTCTGACTAAGCACCAGCAGATGTTTTTATGATTATGATTTGATGTAAGACAGATTTGTGCGATGGGGATGAACGTGTGAGCTGTGATTTGGTTTAATGATTAATTGTATAGAAAAAAAACCAAACCTCAATACATTTGTGGCACCAACCAAAATGTGTCTGTACTGAGTTAAGTACTGAAAATGGTCAATGAATATTTGGTCAGATTTGTAATAATGTTTACTTCTTCTTTTTTAATCAGATTGTTGATTCAAACCAACATTTTGCAAGTGTTCCTGTTATTAGGGCGGCGTTTGCTGCTTGTGTTTTGGCATTTAACAGCTCTAAAATGACAGGACAGAGCTGTGGAAGTGACCTGTGGCCCCGCAGTGCTGGGAGTAAGAGGGAAGCCAGGAGGGTTAGGGCCCCTGACCTGACCCTCCTGGCTCAGGGGCCCTTGGAAGTGTTCTGGACATGTGTTGGCTTCGCACGCCTGTTTCCGGAGGAGGACGTGACCTAACGGCCACAACTGCCACTTTCACTGCGAGTCAGACGCTTCTGTGCATGCTTTCACGCTCTGCAACCTTTGGTCCCTGAGCAAGTGCTCAAGCAAATGTTTCAGTGAGGTTACTCTCTTGGGAGGGTTTGATTCCCAAAATAGATAGATTATTATTATAGATTTTATTATTGGACACCTGCCATTATTAGTTGACTCTTGATACAAATAGACTAGAACTGGATCACATTTCTACTTCATTTTGCACTTTACGTTCTGCAGGATTGTGATTTAGTTAGTTGCCGTCCTAAATGTGAAATGCTGTTCCTTTCTTTTCATTTTATATAATAATTGTTTTGCAATAAATTACAGTAATGTTAAATCACAATTCGGTGGGAAGACAGAGTGACTGTGCTCATAACCTAATCAATAAAGGACTTTTTAGGTTATTGCTGATGTTGACAGTTATAACAATGGTATAGTATGTGTTATAACAACATATCAGCCCATATTCTAATTTCTTTCTTTTTTTACATAAAAAATGATATAAACAAAACATTTGTCTTTTAAAGAATTGTGACAAATATGTGTACTTCCAGTGTAAAAAAGGTCAGTGCTCTCTGCTGGACAAACTGTGATGGAGACGCTGTTTCTAAATGGCCTCAAACACATTTCTGTACTACAAGTTCTTGTTATTTATCAGTCGACATAAATGATGATACCGTATGTCTGTGATGAGCGGATATCAGCTGGTACATGACAAAAAAGATTCATATTAGGACTGTCTATAAATTAAAATATTGAATCGCAATTAATCGCATGATTGTCCGTAGTTGATCACGATTTATCACAAATTAATCGCACAAATGTATCTGCTCAAAATGAACCTTTAAGTATTTAATATTCTTATAACATGGGAGTGGGCAAATATACTGCTTTATGCAAATGTATGTATATATTTATTATTGGAAAAATTAACAACACAAATCAATGACAGACATTGATCCAGAAACCCTCACAGGTACTGCATTTAGTATAAAACAATATGCTCATATCATAACATGGCAAACTGCAGCCCAACAGGCAACAACAGCTGTCAGTGTGTCAGTGTGCTGACTTGACTATGACTTGCCCCAAACTGCATGTGATTATCATAAAGTGGGCATGTCTGTAACGGGAAATACTCGTGGGTACCCATAGAACCCATTTACATTCACATATCTGGAGGTCAGAAGTCAAGGGACCCCTTTGAAAATGGCAATGAAGTGTTTTTCCTCACCAAAATTTATAGCGTCATTTAGCCCCAAGCTAGAGTGAGTGTAATGTAACTTATTTTACACATTTAGTCTCAAAAGCAGGCTTGAGAAGCCTTTATTATCTTGATCTGATGTGTTTTTGTCAAACACATCCTCCATCTTTAAGCCCGTCATCATATTACCTGACTTGTTTGCTTGTGTTCATGATTAGATTTCAGTGGTTCCCTGTAGTTCACACTCTCCCCCCCCCCCCTCTATGTGGAACACCTTTCAGACAGGCAGCAGACAGCGCTGAATGACACAGATATGATGTGACGAAATCCAATGCAGTGTTTTTAAACTCTCCCCCGCCTTGTGCTTTTGTTTTCCTGCCTAAGTACAGGCTATTATGTTACAGAAGGGACTACATAAATGGTGAGCATAATACACCAGGGCCTCATGTTCACACAATGACAATATATTATGAAACTCTAGACGGTGCAAGCCCTCAAATCCCTCCTGGAATCTGTGGTTCTCTCACGACCCAGGCCATAGAGGTGAATGGACTCACACGTCATTAAAGGGAGTTACCTCTGTGTTTCTCAGTGCCAGGTGGGGGTTTTCCTCACCAGCTTGTTTGAATGTGGAAGTTTCTATGGTGGGTCTTGGGTCCAACTGAAAATGGCCAACTGCTGTACTGTTAGCATTCCTACATGGAGAGTGACAGGCACTGCCAGCAGCAGGCCGGCTCATTGCTTTATGTCTTCGGGGAGACTACTGGACTGAATGAGAAATACTGGCACTAACAAGCTGTCTCGTAAGTAGCCGGGGAACAAATGCAGAGACTTTTTCCTCACATTGTAAGTGGTGAAGAAATATAATTGACAGGTTTCTGAGTTATGTCTAACTAAAGTGCTGTTTCACAGTGTAGAATTAAAGGGCGTTAGAGATAGGCTGCTGGCACTTTCTATGTAACAAGACATGTTGCTATGAATGGGAGCTCCCTCAGCAGCCTTCATTATCATACTCACATAAAGAGGAGACAGTGAGCAACTCAGTGAGAGACCGAGAAACATGGAAAACTTATGTTCATTCTCAGGGAAATTACTTCTCTTCTGACATTTGACCATTTTCTGGTGGGAGATTTCTACACAGGCTACAGAACTTTAACCAGGCAGTACCAGGATTCTTAAAGGTCATCGTTGTTAACAGTGATAAAAAAGTGCCCGGTCAGACCAATAATGATCCTGTCTTCACAAAGTATGTGGTACCAGAAGCCTGGTGGCGTACTAACTGCTTGCAAGGCTAGTAGGCAAACTTCTGAAGCTACATCGGACCAGTTTCCTGCTAGCTAGCTGGGTCCATGCCATTGATGTATTACAAGAACAGGAACACAAGATGGGACCTATTTCAGCAGTGAAATAGTCATGACATGTAATAATGTAATGATTTGTGTACACAGACACAAATTTAAATTTTTTTCGTGATGATCAGCGCAAAATCAATTCGTATGTAATCCACGTAATTGTGAAAAGTATAGAGAGCAGCAAATGCCGCGTAGGGAGAAGGTCGGGGTGGATGGGTGGATCAACAAACACAAGACTTTCGCCCAGGACACCGGTGTTTGTGTTCCGTGTGAAACCACGTAACATTTCCTAAACCTAACTAAGTCGTTTTTGTAACAAACTTCTGTAATTAAGTTATGCCACTTCCGGTGTAATTTAAACCCAAACCGCAATCTTTTCCTTAGTTTGCTGCCTAAGCCTAACCAAGTCGATCGTTTGATAAACCTAACTAAGTAGCTTGCTGCCTAAGCCTAACCAAGTCGATCTTTTGATAAACCTAACTAAGTAGTTTGCTGCAGGTTCGGCCCATTTTCCCATCTAACACTATGAATTAAGGGTTTATTTCGACCATATTGTTGGAACAGTGGAAGAGACCAGTGGAAAGACGAATTAAGACACTTTGGTGAGTTTTATTCTGTTTCTGTCTGGTTTGAATGAAGTGTGTTTTACGATGTTCCACCGCTCGTTGATCTACCAGCTGAAACTACAGGGGGCGCGCACACACACACACATGAGTTTAGTAATGAGATCTGGGAACACTACAGTGTTGACCTTCTGCACTTACTGTAGTTGTGTATACATGGTTTTCCTAAGCAATGAGAGATTATTAGGGACATTTCAGGTGTTCTCACATTCAAGTCTGACCTCCAAATAAAGTGGTTTAGATCTCCTGAATAAACTGTCTGATCATCTGACTGCTAATGTTTTTTTTTCCATGTCAGACTTCATTGCAGTGATGTCACTGTGTTGCCAAACCTCAGCAATTCATTTGTTGAGTTCAATGTTATGAGAACTGATAGCAATGAAGGTCAAATCTACAAAGATAAGACTGGAGCTCCCTTTCAGTGAGAACTGTTTTTGTGATTTGATTTAGGGAGAGATGGTGGTGATACAGAAGTGGTCATCAGAGAGAGGTAAAATATGAACTGATGTGAACTCTGTATAAGCTAGTGGAGCTTGACCTTGCCTTGAAATTTATTTGATTTGATATTAGATTTGTAATGACAAACCACAGACAATTTTCTTGTAAGCGTACACATTAGGGCTGTCAATTGATTAAAATATGGTTCCCCATGTACTAGGGATGCACCGATACCAGTATCAGGTATTGAGTCCGATACTGTGCTCATGTACTCGTACTCGCAAAACGGCTCCGATACAACAGCACCGATACCACTTTACGGCAGCGTGACGTTAACCTCTCGTCACCATATTTCGGGTCCTATCGCACGCGCTCACGCTCCACCTCCCCGATGGTGCGGACGAGACGGGCCGGTGGTGTGCCCGACCCCGCGGGGCCGGGATCCCACATCAGCCGGCCCTCACTTTCATTGCGCCACAGGGTTTTGCTTGCACCCTTTGACACGCGCGTGCGTTAGACTCCTTGGTCCGTGTTTCAAGACGGGTCAGGTGGGTTGCCGACATCGCCGCAGACCCCAGGCGCCTTTTACGTGGGCCGAGCCCTGCCCTGGGGGCACGACGTGGTTGGGGCACCCTGAGGACAGTCCACCCCAGTTGACAGTCGCAGGGGACCCTGTCCCTCCCCGGCGGGAAGAAAAGCCGCAGCGAGCACTTTGGCCACGGCCACGGGAAGCACCTTCGCCCCGAGCCTTTCCAAGCCGACCTAGAGCCGGTCGCGGCGCACCGCCTCGTATGCGGAACTCCTCAGCCTGCAGTGTGTCGCTCACACCCTCCAGCTGGTTGTCAAGAAGGGTCTGTTTGCACAGAGAAGTACTCGTATCGGTACTCGTATCGGTACTTGTATCGGCGAGTACCCAAATGTAAGTACTTATACTTGTACTCGGTCTGAAAAAAAGTGGTATCGGTCCCTACCCTCCCTACCATGTACTGGGGCTGAGTCCTTACCGCAGCGCCCCAGGGTTTGAATCCGACCTGCAGCACCTGCATGTCATTCCCTCTCTCTCCCCTATCATCATTTTCACTGTCTCTCTCTCTCCATTAAAGGCATATAAGCCCAAAAAAAATCTTAAAAAGAATAATAATAATTTAATCATGATTAATTGCAAATTAATCTCACACTTTTACCTGTTCAAAATGTATTTAATACTCTTATTAACACGGGAGTGGGGTAGATATGCTTGCTATATGCAAATGTATGCATATATTTATTATTGTAAATCAATGAACAACACAAAACAATAACAGATATTGTCCAGAAACCCTCACAGGTACTGCATTTAGCATAAAACAATATGCTCAACAGCCCTAATACACATACTTGGCCAATAAAACTGATTCTGGTTCTAATTAAAATAGTTTTGACAAGACATCCAAGCCATTGAGAGAGGAAAACAAGAGCACAACCTGACCTTAACCTATTGCATCAATGTCAAGTCAACCGGGCTGGGGTAAAAATATACATCTCTGATGACGCTGTAGAGAAAAACATGAAAGAGTCCTCTGAGTTTCCTGGTTCATCCTGTGTCAAGATGCCTTGGCACAAAGATCACCAGCTCTAATTAGGAGTGTTTTGTAAGGAAGAAGACAGTGAGAAGCCCTGCCTGGCAGGGAGAGATCTACAGCCTGCATACCAGAGCCAACCTGCAGCTTTCAACAGCTCCCTTCTCCAAGGACGGGGGTGCAGCACGCTGCTCCTGGACAGCCCAGGGAGGTAGAGATGGATGAGATCAGTAATGGCAGAGTTCACAGGTTCACCATTGTTATGAAAGACACACCAGACACAATAGCTAATAAATACAGGCGTATTCAAAGCTATGCGAAGTCGTGATTTCAGTTACTGGAGCCCAAAAATCCAAACTGAGAAGAAGTGGGCTGAGGTGGGAGGAGCGAGCCACCACAGCTGATGTTGTTAAACTGAACCTGTCACTCAAGAAATACATACCTCTTCTAGTAGTCTTAATATATCTGTCAAGGTATTCTTTTAGTGATAGATTTTTAGAGAGTAACTAATCCAGTAATTCTGTCTTCTAGTTCCCCAAAAGGTTGTGATAAATCTACGATGTACCCTGGGACACACTTCCCCTGAATTAGTAGGCTACTAAACATCACTGTAATAACAGCGGGACAAGTCAGCAGAGGTTGATGGACTTTCATGTTCTGTGTTGTTTTATGTACCGTAGTGTATTTATTGCCATGTGGTGTTTTTTTGTCTACCTGCCCAACAGATGCAAACTAGTTTCTAGCTAACTCTGGTGCAATTAGTTTTAGCTGTCCCTGCTAAAATAAACAATAATACAAAAAAATAATAATAATAATATATATATATATGTATATATACTGTATACTGTATATACACATAAGGGCCGAATGAATGCGATAATAACGTGGTGACGCAAATTCTCAACAAGTTCTTTCGGGATGAATAAAGTTCTATCTTATCTTATCTTACGAGTCTCCCCTTTACAGACATGCCCACTTTATGATAATCACATGCAGTTTGGGGCAAGTCATAGTCAAGTCAGCACACTGACACACTGACAGCTGTTGTTGCCTGTTGGGCAACATATTTTATATATATATACATATATATATATAACTAGAGATTTGAACTTCAGTAAGTACTACTTCTTTGTAATTGGTTGAAACGCCAAAGTTGAACTCAACGCAATGCAAAAATGCAAATAAGTGAATTTTGCGCATGTGTGACCGTACCCTCATTCTTATTGTTGCGTGGCGTGACCTCACGTAATGCCCAGTACTTTCAACAGTTTTATTACATATCATTCTATTTATTTTATGTTTTTTTACCCTAACAATACTCCAGCATAATGCCTACCTCTAACACAAACTGTGTGGGAAGTTCTAATGCTCAAATTACAGACAGGACTTCTGTAAAACTTCAACTTAAAAAGAAAAAAAAAGCCTTTAAGAATGTAAATAGTGTAAATGAGGTGATTTGCAGGTGCAGGAGAGATGTGTAGTTTTAGATGAAATCCCACACTGTGTTTCTTGTCTTGGGAACTGAGGTGAACGTGATTAGTTTTATCCGAATGGAACGATGAACTGACAACTTTCCTAATTCGAAATAACGTAATGTTCAGCTGGGACAAAGGCTCACGATCCAGTAGCTGCTACACAGACAACAACACATGCAGCTCATTAGTTTTCATTAGCTCCACCTCTTCACTTCGTTAGCAGCAGCTGGACCGAAACTGAGCTTTAGTGCTGTCAGTAAGCATGAATGTGTCCTGCCTTCAAACCACGGCCCGGTGTCAGGTGATGGAGAACAGAGAGTGATGTGTTTTCTGTGTCAGGTCATTTAAACAAAGGTCTTAAGAAAACAAAGGAAAGTGTGTGTCCTGAAGACTAGACATCAATAAGTGGGCAAAAGAAAAGAAAAGAAGGAACTTTTGGATGATCACTTTAACTCCTTCAAGGAAGAAAATCCTGGAAATGAAAAAGAGACAGAGTGTGGGTGGAGGATATTGAGGTTTGCAGTGCTGTTATGATCGTCTTTTACCCCCGAGGAGACAGCAGAGGCATTGTCCCGTCTGCTGCCTGGCTGGTGTCTTCTCTGCTGAAGGAAAACAGCCAGACAACCAGTTGAGACAGACCTATGCATGTCTCCCGCTGTCTCTCCCTCCCATCCTTGCCAACTTTTTCTCTCTCCTTTTCTGCCTCTCTCATTCACTGTTTGCCTTTGGAACTTCTCAGTGTCGAGTTTAGAGATCTATCAATGCTGTTTGTCGGCTATAATGTCGAAAAATTGAATGCCATCAACGACTTGTCAGTAAACTTCTCTATGCAAAGACACATGGACAGATAATGAAGCATATCGTCCAGAAACGCTGCCAGCAGACATTTAATCCCTTTAACTTGATCTTCATTTATTTGATTTTATTTGTCTGGCAGATTGTCTTTTGAATGCTTTTCCAGTTTTGATGCTCACTTTTTAAATACTAACTCATAAACTATAATTAGGTTCCCCGTTGCAAATACCTCGCCGTCTTTTTGACTAGACGTAATCTTTCATACTCTGCAACCCACTGGAAATGAAGCTCATGGTTCTGGCTTTAGCAAAAAATGTTCATTTGACCTTGATGGGGTTTTTAAACGTTTTTAAACTAAATGATAAAAAAAACAAGGCAAAAGTGAGCATGGCTCACATAACCCCGCTCACTGCTTGACCCGTGCTAAAGTAGGGCCAATGGTTTTGCCCTTTTGGAAAAATTTTCAAAATTTTGGGCACCCTGGACTTCTAACCCCCAAAAGACACAACTAGACCACACTGTCAACCATCAGACCACATTTGAAGTTTGTAAGTTAAATAGTTTCTGAGTTCTGCTATTGTGTAAAGTGTGACACGTGAACGGACGGAAGGACGGACAGACGGAAGCACGGACGCGTGGAGCGCTATATACCCCCGACTACATTGTCGGGGTTATATAACTACATACGAATATAAACTTATTTCTTCAGATCAGAAATATTTTGACCCTAAAACGCTGGCAGACAAGCTTTAATTCACTTATTCTTTTACTTTAAAGGGGACATATCGTGCTCATTTTGAGGTTCATACTTGTATTTTGGGTTTCTACTAGAACATGTTTACATGCTTTAATGGTAAAAAAAAACAACATTGTTTTTCTCATACTGTCTGTTTAAGACCCCCTCCTGAAAAAGCCCAGTCTGCTCTGATCGGCTTGCGAGAAAAATATGATGCACCTTTGCAAAGGTAGTTGTCAAGCTGTGAGCGGTATATTCTAATGAGCCTGCATGTGACATAGGAAGGGGAGCCAAATCTGAATGGCTTCTTGAGTCACATGTTTTCTGATCCAGGCAGCCCACAAACAACTGACTGAGTTGTCTTATTTTACAGTTTGTGGGTTGGTAGAGACTCCAGATACTCAAATGTATGAGCACAATAGGGGTGTGAATCTTTCGGTATCTCACGATTCGATTTCAATGGGATCATGATTCCTGATTCAAAATCGATTCTAGATTCAAAGAGTATAATATAAAGAATATTTGAAAAAGTTATATCAACTGATAATAATGTAAAAGGCAAAATGTAACATTTATTCGTGCTAAATCTATACGATACCTCCTCATTTCACTACAAAAACCTTAATAAGGTGGCATCTGGCTGGAGGGAGATCACCTGAAAGTTTCCTATTTGCTGTTGGCTCTATTGTAAGTAATTTACAGTAAATAGGCCTGTCGCAATATTAAACGTGTGGTTTATGTTTAAAAAACTACAGACGTCGGAAGATAGCTAGTACTACTCAGCCATCTTTTAAGTGGGTACGTCTCCAGGCTGATGTCACAGTTGAAAGGTACGTGGTTTGTTTGGATGACGTGACGTAACGCTTGCTGTTAGGACACGGTGTCGCTCTCTCTGCCGCCGAGTTCTCTGCCATCATTACGGTTGTTGTTGAATTCTTCCACATTCAGCATGACCTAACATTACATTTCATTTTCAGTTAGTGAAAGTGACATTGTGTGACGCGCGTCATGTGTAGCATTCAGTGCATGCAAGGCAGACAGCTGCGGTATTAAAAAAAAAAGTAGTTAACCCTCTGAAACCCGCAGGATCGACTTTACTGTCTTTCAGAGGCTGTAGCAGGTTCAGTTTTGGAGCTAGATTGAAGGTATATGTATATATCATATGAAACTACAAAAAATCCAAGGAACCATGTCATGCTATCTTGTCAGTAAGGAGGCTCAATAAAAGTTGGGGTAAATTTTGGTGAGGAAGAACTGGTATGTCCATTTTCAAAGGGGTCCCTTGACCTCTGACCTCCAGATATGTGAATGTAAATGGATTCTATGGGTACCCACGAGTCTCCCCTTTACAGACATGCCCACTTTATGATAATCACATGCAGTTTTTTGGATGTCTAAACAGTCTTGGAATTACATAAATTGGGTATCACTGTAAAGCGGAGACTGTTATGGATCCAATGAGCTCAACTGTACTCATGTGTGATGATGTTAGTTTAGAGACTATTTTTGGAATCTTGACCTCTAGAATAATCACAGCCTCATGAAGCTTTACATCCACAAACTAGAGACCTAGAGCATTCAGAGGATGGATGGATCAAACTAGAGACCTAGAGCATTCAGAGGATGAATGGATCAAACTAGAGACCTAGAGCATTCAGAGGATGGATGGATCAGACTAGAGACCTACAGCATTCAGAAGATGGATGGATCAGACTAGAGACCTAGAGCATTCAGAGGATGGATGGATCAGACTAGAGACCTAGAGCATTCAGAGGATGGATGGATCAAACTAGAGACCTAGAGCATTCAGAGGATGGATGGCTTTCCTAGCTAGATTGACAATAAGGGGGTTTCTGAGCAGTTTACACAACACAAGTGCTCGCCATCTAATCGCCGAAAAATGAAATTCTTGCAGAAATCTCCAAAAGTCAAAAGTTTTTGACATCAAATCGAAGCATGTCTTTTTCTCTGGTGTTCCTCAAAGTCTTGGTGTCTTAATGTGGTATTTTGGAGGGATTATTGATCATTTCTAACAATTCTCCAGTGGTAAAAAATGGTTAAATTTATCACCAAATCTGTGTAACAAATGATATCAACCCAATAATTGCTGCAACAACTTATGGGACATAATAGAACTTGGGGATGCTTTTATACACTTTTACAATTTATTCTAAATAATTTGTTAATTGTTAATAACAATTTTTGTTTTGTTTTAATTTTCTAGCAGAATCAAAGCTGAAGTAGTCAATATATTTTTGGAATCATTGGGCAAGAATTCCATAATAACCTTTCAGCATATTGTAATTCAAGTGTTCTGAGAGATAACTAGACTGCTGCTCCTCCTCATGGCTCTGTTTTCAGGCTTTAGAAAATCTAGCCCGTGACGGGAGACTTTGACCAATCACAGGTCATTTCAGAGAGAGAGCGTTCCTATTGGCTGGGCTCCGGTCATGTGACTGGAACAAACTTTCTCATTTTACAGCTAAACAGTACACTACAAGATGATTCTGAGAACATTTGAGGAGAGAAATAGGAATTAACGTAACAGAATACTGATTCATATTTGATCAACGCTGCCTAGTTTGACCGTTTGGTCGGAGTTCGCGAATGATTGACAGCCGGCTCTCATAGACAGCAGATGGACAGCGTACCTCAGATCAGCTCTGACTGCTTGTTTTCCTCCGGTCTATGAAATCTTGCAGATGCCGTTAGGAGCACCGGAGGACACAGAGGAACATGATTTTTTTTCAGGTTATCTGTTTCATGTACTACTGTCACCATATAGTGACCGTTTTATAAAAATAACTTTTCTTAATCATATTTGCTCCAAACTCGCCTACTTATGCTTTAAATGGGCAATTGATTATATAAGAAAAATGAATGATAGAGCAAAAATAGCTTAAACGATTAAATAGTTGACCTTGAGGGTTCACTCTTGACCTCAGAATAAGCAATTAGACAAAAAACACCCATCAAACGCTCCTCTTGCTCTGTGTGTCTGAAGCTACGGGGTCAGCTCAGTGTAGTTCCTGGGTGATGGGTGATGGAGTAGACTGGGCCCTGGGAATGAACAGACATGCTTCACTGTTATTTTACATGCCATGCAAGTGGATGTTCCACGGAATTATTCTCATCCATCACCCACACGGGCTCCACAGAGCCGGGCCGCCTTCAGACGCTCTCACTGAGCTGCAGGAAGCACACATACACACACACACACCGTCTTTCTCTCTCTGTCACATAGATGTGATGGCAGCACTGGAGGAAACCAGCACTTATTGTTGTGCTGCATAACACAAGTTTGACACCCATTGTCAGTACGGGACCATCATGTTTCTTTAATTCCAAGTCAAACAAGCCAAACCATCCGTGTCACATGACAGACTGAAATGCCTTAACTCCACAAGTCACTCGCAGTATATTACGGTACTCCATATGGCATCTAGTAGTACTTGTAGTGGTCTCCAGCTTTTTAAATATTCTTTCTTTTTCTTTTGCTTGTACTGTATGTTTGGTAGTTCACTGAAGACACTGACATTTTAAGCAAACTCCGGTCTCCTGGGTGAATACCCTGTGATGTATATCCCATCCATCATCCCCAACCTACACCAACTATGGAGTTTCATACTATCTATACTACAGTGCCTGACCTCTGCTTCTGCTCCTGTCATAATTACAACAGTTGCTAGAGGTCACTGGCATGTTCTGTTATACCTTCTTTCAGTGATCTACCATGTGAATATATGATAAAACCTACTAGTGGGCGTAGTAGGCCCCTACTGACCCATATCTATGGGGCTTATAGCGACTGATAACGCCTATTTAATAGCCTGACAACAGTCTATCGGCTGTTGGAGTGTACTGTTTAGCCTTGAAATGAGAAAGTTTTCTCCGGCTGGTGGGCGGTGCTTGGTATTTCCTCAACTGATCTCAATATGGCGGCCGAGTCGCAAACTTCAATCATATGTGTGATTCATGACGCAATTCCAACAGGATCTTTGTCTCTCACCGTTAACAACCGTAATGTTTTTTTTTTTAAAAAGGTCCCATGTTGGTCCACCAGAAGGGGCGGGGCTTTGCCTCTCTATGTGGACTCAAAAAACAGCTGCAGAATGTTTGCTCAGACGAGCACAGTGGGATGTGGATATCTACAGAGGGCAGGGAGTCACTGCAGCAGACGGCCATGCTTCGGCCCTCTGGATCACTCACACAACAACTCATGAAGCTTTCATCATCCTCAATCAGACAACACAGGTGCTGTGCATCACCATTTCACACTTCTCAGTCACGCTGGAGCACAGTGAAGGACGACCCAGTTACCTGAGAGCTGGACTTTCACTCCACACTGCAGTGAGAGAGAGACCTGAAGATCTCCATATGAGCATTATGATGGTGGCTGTATGTAATTTTTCTATATGTCTAGGTTACATACAGCACCTCTTCACACTTTTTTTTCAGGTTAGGGCAAAATCAAAGCAAAGGCCATGATATCCTGACTGTTAGCCCATAGTTTGGGCCAAGCCTCAAAAAATGCTGAAAATGGCCAAAATGTAGCATGTTGCATGCAGTATGCAAACAAAAGCAACATCTACAGTATGTCAAAAGTACCCGGATGTCATACTGATTTGGAAAAGATCTCCAGTCTGCATCGGACCAGTCTACCTCACCTACTGTCTCCCACAATGCAAAGCGCTGTACTGGGACAGGCTATGATCACAACAGCCGCCAAAAAACATTAAAAATATTTGAGGCGAGAAATTGACTATGTCGATTTTGAATATTGACAGTTTTACAATATTAAATGGTGAATCGAACATTTGCTCCACCGTTTTTGGAGTTTAGAACACACTGTTGTGACAGCTAGCCAGCGCCTGCCAGGGTCGCTACCTCTCTCAAGAGACGGTCTCATAGACAAGAGGCTTTTATTTCCTTGTTGACGTAGGGTTTGTTTAAATATCACAACACAAATGTCCATTATAAATTAACGGGAACCTTTGGTTATCTGCCTTTTTGGAGTTTAAAAGCTCCACAATCGCCCGAGGATGTAGCTCGCTCGCCAGCCGGCCAGTGACACTCACAGAGCGGCTACAGAGCAGCAGAGTGGCGAGGGAAGAGGTGAGAGAAAGAGTAGCCTCTGACGGGGCAGAGAGATACCTGCTGAGACAACATGACCCTTTTTAACATTCCTCTTACAGTATATCTGGAGGGAGATCAGTCCTCTGTTTAGTTGCTGTAACTGAAAAAGCAATTTTGTGGATCAATGTTTTAGATTAACCGTCTCCCCTTGTTGATGATCCTGTCTTACTTCACCACGAGCTGTTAGAATCAATAGTTTAAGGGGTGGTGGAGCTAAACCATGCAGTATTTAGTAGTATAAGTTAGTCAGTAGTCTGTATAAATTGTATTTTTTGGTAATATTACAATAGTGGTACGAGTTAGTTTTTTTGTCCAGTGCTTTAAGAGCTGGTTTAAAGGCTAAAGTCTGGCCTAGCATACCGCAAAATAAATGGGTTTAACTGTTTCATACTGCATATTACTGAGGAACACAGTGCGCAGTCTGCACTGTAGACTGCACACTGCGTCCGTCAGTAGGATGTAGTGGGCGGTTTTGAATACAGCAATTTTGTTCAGTAAGATAATCTCCACACATTAACACCACTTTTATGATTTTTGAAGTGTGAATGCAATCGCCTGAAGTAAAAATTCTAACATTAATAATAATAATAATAATAATAATAATAATAATAATTTGGACTTATATAGCGCCTTTCAAGAAATCCAAGGACGCTTTACAAAGAGGGTACACAAAATCATACTGATAAATAAAACAGAGGAAAAAACTGTAGCTAAGTAATTAAAAGAGTGATGTGTAGGAAGAGTTAGAGGTCAGAGGCCTTTATGAACAGCTGGTGCTTGAGGTGTTTTTTAAAAGTGTCCAGGGATGAAGCATTTCTGATCTCAGGAGGGAGAGAGTTCCAGAGGACGGGGGGGGGGGGGGGGGGGCCGCGACGCTGAAGGCTCTGTCACCGAAAGTTCTCAGCCGGGTGGGTGTGTGTTGGGGGGGTGTCGAAGGATCGTAGTTTTCCCGGGATGGAGTGTAGGGGTGGATTAGGCTATAAACAAACTACACCAGGGTCACATGACTTCACCTCGCCACCATTAAGCTAAAGGCAGACTAGTGTTCGGTTTAGTACTCTCATTTAACCACTTGTTAGCTCCAGCCTTTTTTAAGACACATAAAGGCTTCAAAATTCACGAGTGGAATATTTACTGATGTATTTTATGTCGTGGACCAATTTCAGGTATCTAACTAAAAACCCATTCAAATAAGCCACTGACTGTTAGGCTGGTTCTAGCTGCTCCTTGTCGTGATTTTAAAGTCAAACCAAAAGCTGAAATTGCAACAACACATCCATCTACTAACTCTGCTCTTATATGTTTTCAGTGAATCAACAAATACGAGACAAGAAAATCCAGTGGATCTAATCGTGAATGATGAACATGTGTGGAATCAAATCTAAATGTTGCATATTACAACTAGCATCAATTCAGACTAAGGGCTTCCAATAAGCCAGCTGAGTATGCAGCAAAAATCAATTTCACAAAAAATATGACTCAATATGCATCACATTCATCATATGAAAGATGGAAGACCTCTGACAAACGGATGAATCTAGCATCAATATATTGAATAATATCAGTTGGGGTAGCATGTTTTTTAGTTTACAGCAGTAAACATCAAGACACTGTGCTGTTGTTGTACATTCAGGTTTCAGGCACTGATACCAGTCACTGTCATTTGCCTAATGTTATACATACGTTTGGCTCCTGGCCACAGAATTATAAATATGTTTACAGCTCGACCGGTTGTCTGCTGCTTGTGTTGCATCTGAGTCCCCGAGGCCTCAAAGTGC
This sequence comes from Sebastes umbrosus, assembly GCF_015220745.1. NCBI lineage: Eukaryota > Metazoa > Chordata > Actinopteri > Perciformes > Sebastidae > Sebastes > Sebastes umbrosus. The sequence continues at coordinate 36,282,193 of NC_051273.1, forward strand.
AGCTTCACAGTGAGCTGACTGCAATTTAAAGTTTCATTTCAAGCCGTTTGTACACCAGCAATATTCACCATAAGAAGGCCAGAAAAGATGTTATGATTATGACTGGTGAAGGTGAAAACCAGTGGAAATGTGTACCACTGGGAACCAGTCTATGACATGTTCTGCATTGTATTAAACTGCATACCAACATTTGAAAGTTCAGTCACATTTGTTCGTCCTGATTAATTGACCCTCGTCCACACAACTGCACTGGGAGCTGCTGGTCAGTCTGCTACTGGTGGAGACTGTCCTCCCAAGACAAACAACGACATCTCACAAGGTTCACGATTCATTCTTGACCTCGGGAACTGCTCCAAAATGAAACTGTAGATGTAGATAACATCCCTTGATATCACAAGTGATATTATCAAAAGCAAACTAAAGACCACAATCGTTCCTTGACTTTAAAAGGGACATATCATGAAAAAACTCACTTTTTCAGTGCTTGTGCACAGACGTCTGGGTGTCTGGAGTGTCTACCAACCCACAAACTGTGAATAAGACAACCCAGTCAGTTTCTTTATGGGCTGCCTGGATCTGAAAACATGTGATTCGACAAGCCATTCGGATGTGGCTCCTCTTCCTATGTCCCATGGAGGCTCATTAGAATATACCGCCCACAGCTTAACAACTACCTTTGCAAAGGTGCATCACATTTCAGAGAGTGGGCTTTTTCAGGAGGAGGTCTTAAACAGACAGGCGCTAAAATGGACGGTTTCCGATAGAGGGGGAATACAGGTATAAGGTGTTTTTTGATCATTAAAGCAGGTATACATGTTCTAGTAGAAACACAAAATACAAGTATGAACCTGAAAATGAGCACGATATGTCCCCTTTAAGAGGTATTCTTTTAGCCATGATGGTGAATGGTCCTTAACTTTAACAAATTAGTTGATCCAAACCGCCATCTTTCCCTAACCAAGTTGTCTTTGTCCCTACACCTAACCAAACATTAATCTTAGTAATGCCAAATCAGAATGCTTCCAGGTATACAGTCCGGCTGGCTTAGGAGGTCAATTACGAACTACATATTTTACTATTTTCTTCGGAAGACTTGTTGCTGAAATTGAACAACGCTGTCAGCAAGCTCCATAAAACGTAGTTTTAGTCTTTAGGTTAGACACGGGGCCGTTTCGGTAGAGACATTAAAATTATGACATCATTTTGTTTTACTTTTGAACGGCACTTTGTAGGTGGACTTTTTACTGGCGTCCGGTAGTCGCTTTCAGTCCAAAACGGCGGAAGCGTAGCTCTGCTGCTGGGCGCTGATGTTACCATAAAGCAGTTAAACCTGTAATAACTTATTTTTTTGTCTGCTTGGGAGCAGTGGAAAGAGGTTGTGAACACACATCGACATGTTGTTTCCTTATAAAGTTGATATGGAGAATGTGTTAGTAAACAATTGTGTGTTTACACAGAGCACTCTCCTTTAGCTCTGTTTTGGTCTCCACCAACTCCTGAGGGAAATATCTGACTCCTTAGCTGCTTAGCAGAATTACCAAATTGTCAGGGAAACAGTAAGATCTCATAAATATTGTGAATAAATCCATCTCATTGGAGCATATTCTATGGATGTTAAAGGAAACATTACATCTGTCAGTTAGAGATTTATGACATTTTCTAAGTAACTTTTCCAGTGATGCTGACAGTGAAAATGATGTTGCCTCACTTTTCCCTGCTTAAGTCATGGGGTAACAGCCCCTGCAGGTCAAAGGCTCAGCTTCATTAATTTGCTGGGTGTGTGGCAGCAGTGCAACCATCACTCATCTTTCATAACGTGCCATTTATCACCGCTAATAAAGCTTGGTCCTATCAGACAGCTCTCTCTCTCTGAATGTCAGGATGTTCTCCAGTCATTGGAGGCTTTTTGGTGCTTAACTGGCTAAAGGGATGGATGACTTGCAAGCAGGAAAAAGGACTATAAGGAAACTAATTAGCCATATCAGGTCCCAGGGCCGCGGGCTGGACTCCTGGTTGATGAAATCCTGGGTTCAATCCCCCATGAGGCAATATTTTCCAAAGTATCCTTGAGCAAAATACTTAACCTCTATCTGCTACAGAGGCAGAACAAGACCTGGCTCAACCTGCATTCCACGCAGGGAATTTCCAAACGAAGACAGTTCCCCCATCTTGTAAGTAATACAGATTACCGCCTCATGGTTGTATGCCGCTGCCAACCAGTCAAGTTTACATCCATGTCTGTCCAAAATGTCATCACTTCATCATTTTATCCTGTTAGACATGTATGAAATTCATGAGCGATGGCCAAAAACGTGTTTTGTGAGGTCACAGTGACCTTGACCTTTGACCACCAAATTCTAATCAGTTCATCCCTGAGTCCAAGTGGATGTTTGCACCAGATGTAACACAATTCCCTCCAGACGTTCCAGAGATATCGCGTTCACGAGAATTGGTCGGACGTGAGGTCACAGTGACCTTGACCTTTGACTGCCAAAATCTAATCACATCACTCCTTGAGTCCAAGGCACATCCTCAAAATATGATACAGTTTATTTTCAATCTGAGCCAACATATCACCTCATTGGACACTACCAGTGACAAATGGCAGAGGGTTGAAACAAATCAGTGTCTGGTGTGTAATTCAGCCATGTTGAGATCTGTTGAGGAAATACCAAGCACCGCCCACCTGCCGCAGTACAGCCAATAGGAATGCTCAATAGGAACGCTCTCTCTGGATTGAACTGTGATTGGTGAAAACTTGTTGCCTACTGGCGCTTTAAGTTGTTAATTAGGGCTGTCAATCGATTAAAATATTTAATCACGATTGATAGAATGATTGTCCATAGTTAATCGTGATTTATCACACATTTTTTATCTGTTCGAAACTTAGATTTGTCAAGTATTTAAAACTCTTATTAACATGGGAGTGGACAAATATGCTGCTTTATGCAAATATATGTATATATTTATTACTGGAAATCAATTAACAACACAAAACAATGACAGATATTGTCCAGAAACCCTCACAGGTACTGCATTTAGCATAAAGCAATATGCTCAAATCATAACATGTCAAACTGCAGCCCAACAGGCAACAACAGCTGTCAGTGTGTCAGTGTGCTGACTTGACTATGACTTGCCCCAAACTGCATGTGATTATCATAAAGTGGGCATGTCTGTAAGGGGGAGACTCGTGGGTACCCATAGAACCCATTTACATTCACTGATCTGGAGGTCAGAGGTCAAGGGACCCCTTTGAAAATGGACATGACAGTTTTTCCTCTCTAATATTTAGCTTAAGTTTTGAGCGTTATTTAGCTTCCTTGAGTATGACATAGTTGGTTCCAATGGATTCTTTATGTTTTTTATTTTCATATGATGCCAGAGGTCAAGGGACCCCTTAGAAAATGGCCATACCAGTTTTACCTCGACAAAGTTTGGCATAAGTTTGGAGCGTTATTTAACCTCCTCAGCGACAAGCTTTATGATACAGTTGATACCGATGGATTCATTAGATTTTATAGTTTCATATGATACCAGTATCTTTACTCTAGCTTTAAAACTGAGCCCTCTAAAACCTAAAAATCACAAGCTGCGTTAATGCGTTAAAATAATTTGTGGTGTTAAAACAAATCTGCATTAAAGATGTTATTACCGTGTTAACTTTGACAGCCCTAATCTTAATTAATAGTCCTAATTGTATTGATAAAAAATGGAAATAGGTGCAGCATTTCTTTCAAAACCTATTTGTTGAAAATTAGATGTATAATTTATGAACCTAATTTCCCAATCTTTGAAATGTGTCTATATAAGAGATAAGTCATTCATAATTATAATGTGAAGAAGCTGTAATCAAAAGCTGTGACTTCACATCGTTAAGATTTTGTATGTGGCCAATCATCATCAGTGTTGTCCCCATCCTGCACACAAACATGCATTCTGCCAGAGCACATAGAGAGCTCTAGCACTCCTGTATCTACACTACCCACCTTCACTGTCAAAGTGCCCTTAGGCAGGGCATCTCAGAGGAAAATATACTACTAAAAAAAACAGTCCCCTCACAGAGATTGGTTATTGCTGACACAGAGCGAGCAGCAGAGGACAGGAAAACAGTGGGAAAAGAAATCTAGCACTTTAACAGACACTGATGTTGATTCAGTGCCTATCAGTGCAACCAGCAGTACCACTCGGGGCCATAACAAGTGCAGGAGGCTTGTTTGGAGTGATGTGCCTTTTCTCCTCTTGAGTGTCACAATCAACCAAAAGAGAAAAGTATATGATGTTTTATAGCGGAGAGGCACAACTCCCACGCGTGAGAAGTACCTCTCATCTCCGTCTGCATTGTGCTGGCTTCAGCTCCTGCTGTCTTCAGCATCTCCCTCCCTTCATCCCCCTTAAGCTCTCTCTGTCGCTTCGCTTCATGACTAACGCTGCACTCTCATTACCCAGAGTCCTGCTGTCGACTCTGCCGCCGCGTCTTCATCCTCTTCCTCTCTCCCCTCGCTCTCTCATCTCTCATTTCTGCCCACTCCCTGTTATTGCTTTTGCCGTTTTGTATTTCCATTCTCTCTTTAGCTCTCGCTCTTTCTGCAGCTGACACACACACACACACACATACACACACACACACACGCACACACACACACACACACACACACACACACACACACACACACACACACACATACATACCGAGACACTGAGTGGGGCATCACAGAGGAGTTTTGTTTCAAAAAAAGACAAACCCACCATTTGAAAATGGTAATAAAATGGGGACTGGAATGGAAGTAGGTCTCATTATCAAATATACTGAAAGCTTTTCAGCTTCTTCAGCTTTTACTATTTGGAGGATTTTACCATCTGCAATTGAAAAGATTGAGATGCGTATACAGCCATGTGGAGCACATTGATACCATCCACACAGATACATGTAACCAGCATGTCTCCTGTAAACTATGCCCACCACAAGTTCTGAAAATTGACTACTGACAGAAACATATATTATAGGGCTGACAGTCGATACAAACAAAATATTTTATTGCGATTATTTGCATGATTGTCCATAGTGAATCGTGATTAATCTCAAATTAATCGCATATTTTTTATCTGTTTAAAATGTACCTTAAAGGGAGATTTGTCAAGTATTTAATACTCTTATCAACATGGGAGTGGGCAAATATGCTGCTTTATGCAAATGTATGTATATATTTATTATTGTAAATCAATTAACAACACAAAACAATGACAGATATTGTCCAGAAACCCTCACAGGTACTGCATTTAGCATAAAACAATATGCTCAAATCATAACATGTCAAACTGCAGCCCAACAGGCAACAACAGCTGTCAGTGTGTCAGTGTGCTGACTTGACTATGACTTCACCCAAACTGCATGTGATTATCATAAAGTGGGCATGTCTGTAAAGGGGAGACTCGTGGGTACACATAGAACCCATTTATATTCAAATATCTGGAGGTCAGAGGTCAAGGGAACCCTTTGAAAATGGCCATGCCAGTTTTTCTTCGCCAAAATGTAGCATACGTTTCAAGCATAATTTAGCCTCCTTGAGTATGACATGGTTGGTTCCAATTGATTCTTTAGGTTTTTTAGTTTTATATGACACCAGTATCTTCACTAGCTTTCAAACTGAGTCCGTTACAGGCTGAACAATGCAAGTTGGATTAATACGTTAAAGAAATTAGTGGAGTCAAAAAAAATGTGCGTTAATGCTTTATTGTCGCGTTAAAGTGGCAGTAGGCAGTATATTTTTGGCATCATTGGGCAAAATATCCCATAATAACCTTTCAGCATATTGTAAATCAAGTGTTCTGAGAGAAAACTAGACTTCTGCACCTCCTCATGGCTCTGTTTTCAGGCTTTAGAACATTTAGCCCGTGACGGGAGACTTTGGTCAATCACAGGTCATTTCAGAGAGAGAGAGCGTTCCTATTGGCTGTGCTCTGGCTGGTGGGCAGTGCTTGGTATTTCCTCAACAGATCTCAACATGACTGCCTGGTCACAAACTTTCTCATTTTACAGCTAAACCGTGCACTACAACATGATTCTGAAAACATCTGAGGAGAGAAATAAGCATTACAGTAACAGAATATTGATTCATATTTGATCAGCGCTGCCTAGTTTGAGTGATTGACAGCTGCTCAGAGACGGCAAGGCTCCAGCTCGGCTCTGATCGGTTGTTTTCCTCCGGTCTGTGAAATCTTCCAGATGCCATTAGGAGCACCGGAGGCACATGATTTTTGCACTGCTGTCAGGATATAGTGACCGTTTCATAAAAATAACTTTTGCTCCATTCCTACCCACTGCTGTTTTAATACCCCATGTTGGTGGTTAGTTGTAGTTTGTGGCAATTACTCCACTTTATTAATCACTTTTTTAATCATATTTGCTCCATTTATACCAACTTTGACAGCCCTATTTATCATTTTTTTTTAAATGAAGCTGTCTCTTGAATCCAAAATGTAATTTATATGATGGCGATTAAAGCCTGAAACAGTGTTTACACTATCATGGAAACTAACTCCTCATCAAGACAAAGACTGATGGAATTATGTTACTCTCAGCAGCTCCTTAATAAAGAGAAACATCCGTAACCTCCTTGTATTCAGTGGTAGGGCAGCATTAAAGAGGACCTATTATGCTTATTTTCAAGTTGGAAGTCAGAAGAAAAGGCAGGACTTCCAGCAAGGCGTTTCAGGCAGTTCAGGAGTAGTGTACAGTGTTTCTTTAACCTGTCTCTGTAACTTTGCAGACCTTTTACATGCACAAAAAACGATATAACACCCTAAAGGAAAGGGGAAAAGCACAAAAGCATAATAGTTCCCCTTTCAAACCTTTAAAGGGAAATGTCCACTCTTTAGGTGTTAAAGGGACAGTCTTACTGAGAGTCAGATGAGGAGAATGATGTCAATTTCGGTACAGAGGTGGCCTTAGTCCATCTTTAAATTTCCTGTAATGTGCTTTCCAGCAAAACCTGGAGAGGAGATGAGGTCATCTGAATATCGCAAACGCAGGTCAGTGACCCTGATCCTGGACATGTCCGGGGCCCGTATTTATCATGCGTCTCAGAAGCACCCCTAGGAATCATGCTGAAAGTTAAAACTGGAATATAACACTCCTAAAGTAGGACTGACAACTGCTTCTGAAGCCTGCTACACTGACTTTCAGCAAGAAGAATGAATACCGCTGGGACGCAGCGTGACGCTGCTGTTTCACTACAATGTGGTCGTTGTTTTCGGTTGTGGACAGTTATGGTTTGGTACAATTTGAAATGCAAAATATCTGTAGGTCTATGTGTACGAAAAACTAATTTAGGTAACTTACCGAGGTTGTATATGCAAAAATACAATGCCACAATTAATTAAAACTCATAATGATATTCAAAAATATGAAATGTACTGTACTGTAAGAAAGATTGGCAAGCCACTCGTGGCTTTGTTAATAAATGTAGCTTTTATGTAAATGTATGTAGCATATAGTAGTAGGTAATGATCCCATCAGCCCTCTCCAACCACATTGTTATAGAACACCGATACAGTAATGCTGCTGTATGCTGCACAGAGCAGCCCTGTCTCCTAAAAAACTACCTTCTCATACAGCTAAACTGCATTGTTGGTTCTTACACTTTGAGGGAAACATATTTTGTCACAGATACGTTTGTTTTTGATGTCTTGATGATTTCTTAGGTTTTTTAGTTTCTTATGATACCGGTATCTTCACTCTACCTTTAAAACTGAGCCCGCTACAACCTAAAAATCGCATGTTGCGTTAAAGAAATTTGTGGCATTAAAACAAATTTGCTTTAACGTGTTATTATCTTTGTCTTCATGCAACAAAGTGTTAGTAAAGATGAAACGTATAACAGTCAAGAGGGCATCTCTACAGTGTCACACATGTAACACAACCCGAATGCTAATATCTAATAAAAAAACAACAACAATACAGTCCCATGCTGTATCACCAATGTGACACTGTATCTTTAACTTTGAAAGCTTTTCTCACAAACTATCTGCCTTTAACAAGTGGAAACCTGCAATGAAACCTGTCTCACCCACCTCGATGAACTGCTGCTGTACCTATTGTACCTGCATGGCTTCGGTGAAATGCTTCATTGATGATCTATCCCTGACTGAGAAATCAGAATCTGGGATTTCTGAAATTGCTTTTCAGAAAATAGTCAAATATAAAAATGATCAGCAGATCCATCCTAATAACATCTGGACCACACATCAAAGACACACATCTGTTGACATGTATACATGTGCATCCGGGCACAGCTTATACTGTGTTTTATATTTCTGTGCATTAAATATTGATGTGTTAACAGTGATTATCGGTCTGGCCCGTCACTCTCTTTTAACAAGACCCTGAGTGGTTTCAGAGAGAAAAGGCCCGTTTGTTTGGTGCTACAAGCTCTGGAGCCTCCGGCTGTGTTTACTGCTGACAGTATCTACATGGCAGAATAAGTATAATGGGTTCCTGAGTGATTTGGAAAAGGCTGCCAGAGAGACAGCCCTTTTTGTGCGTGTGGTTGTTTGTCTATCAATTAGAGTGTCGATTAAATAAATGTGTTTGGGCTCCATCTCGCCGCTGGCAAAGAACAGAGCCGTCTAGGGACACACCTACAGGAGGTTCCCAGCCAAAATCACTTTCAACACATTCCTGCTCAATAAGCACCATCACACGGAGAAACTGGGCTCTGTTTGGGACTCAGACATCCAACAGCCAACCCACATACTGATACTTTGTTCCATCAAATAGGGAGCTTAGCTCAGAGCCACGTCTGCTGTACTGTAGCAGAAATGTGTCTTTGGTAGAGATGCAATCTGAGGCAGAACTACTACTACATACATATCACTTCATAATAAAAAAGAATTGATAGCAAGAAGCACAGACAATTCTTCAGCTAATTATACGAACCGATACTAGTTGGATTCGCAAACAAAATTAAAGTAAAGTCAAATTTGTAATGAACTAACAATCTCATTTTGACAGCCGAATCAGTTTTTAGGGCCCGCGCATCGAACAACGTCAGGACCCTATTGAAACTGTAATGTTTTATTATTAGTATTTATGAAAATTAATTGCCTTTTTGAGGGTCTTAAGGTGCTCGAAATCTGATGAAACGTGGCACACACATTACAACTGTTGAAAAATTTGAAATTTTCTGGGTTTCTTGCTCTGAGGTGACAAAATGGATCGACAGCGCCCCCTATAAAATGGCTAAAACTGAGCCCCTCATTGTGGTTTCACCTGGATGTATGAAATTTGGTGGGTATATGTAGCATGTTGAGACATTTTTAACTGAATGGGTACTAATGTGTGTGAACTAAGACCAGGAACAAGGGTTAAATTGGGATTTGTCATGTGTAAGTAATCTCTTTCCTTTGTCTTATACTGTATATCTAAAAGGATCATGACGGCGTAATGTTGAATTTCCACTATTACTTAGATAGTTCCTGTCTTTGATAAACCCTGTGAGTATAGTTTTATACAATGAAAGATTAAGATGCTCTTCCTTATCACTGGTACAATCTGTCCATCCAGTTAGTTTCTGTGTGATTTGGCAACCCGTTCTCACTCTCAACTCGACAAATACCGCCGTTTGGTGAGTTTAACTCGGCATCGGAATCCGACACACGGAGGCACCCTTTAGCAACAGTATGTGACAAACCAGGCTTTCAACTAACTCCAAGGGAAGAAATTGCAGCTTTTCTGAAACCTGCTGTTGCAGAGCTGTATCGAGACTTTCTATAATATTCCCTTTTCTACCGGTGATGCTGTCTGTTATTAGACTACGTGTCTGGAGACAGCTAGTGGAATTAGCTGCGCTAGTAGTGGCAGTGAAAGCTGTCACTGACAAAGCTACACCCACAGGTTTCATTCCTCCAGTCTCTGCACTTTGACTGTCTGGAGCAGAACTGGCAACGCAAGTGAAGCAACTCCTGCCTGATGAGTGAAGACATTTCTTAAGGTAATATCAGCGCTCACAAAGCTGCCACTTGCTTCCACTTCCCACCTACTGCGACAGCAACGCCTCAGCTAAGAAGAGAGACAGTCGAGGCCACACGCAGCCCGTCCGTCACTTTCAAAAATAAGGATTCCTTCCTCTGATGGTTATTCTAAATACATATATGTGTTCTCTAAAAAGATGATACGCAGCTGTGCACTTTACGGCAGTCTATGCTAATGGATTTATATTCATGCTAGCTAATGCTAATGTTAATGCTATTGTTAGTTGACCAGGCTTGATGTCAGGAGGACTCTGTTAATAAGCTGGCTTTTGTTTCACTGCCTTCAACAGGTGTCAGACTGGTTAGATCAATTTAAAACTCTAAGAGAGGATATAAGAGAGGATGGTCATGGAGTATGTGCGTTTGTTTCCATCTATTTTGAAATTATGCATTTCCAAATAACAAAAAGGATGACCCACAATAGACCTGTTTTTGTCTCTTTTAGGGGGATGCACGGGGTCTTTAGGGGGAGATAGCAGGTCAACAGTAGATGTCACATAGAAGTGATGTACATCACCTGAAAGCTGGGACCTGAAGATTAATTTGAGATGCAGCTCAGCACTGTGTGTCAAGTTGTTCTAGTCATTAATCAGAAATAAACATGAATTAATTAATTAATCAAAAATAAATAGTAAAATGTATAAGGGTTTAGAACATTAGGATTGAAGTATATGATGGTCATCCCCATGCTCTATTATGTCTCATAAGTTGTTGCAGTAATTTTGGGGTTGATACCATTTGTTATACAGATTTGGTGCTAAATTTAACCATTTTTTACCACTGGAGAATTGATAGAAATGATCAATAATCCCTCCAAAATACCACATTAAGACACCAAGACCTTGAGGAACACCATAGAAAAAGCCATGCTGTGATTTAATATCAAAAATGTTTGACATTTGGAGATTTGTAATTCAAGACTGTTTAGGGACCCCAGTATGCAAAAATATTCAAACACATCATTTTAGAATAGGCAAAGATAACACATTTATACTGCGTGCAAAAAACTGCATGTGATTACCATAAAGTGGACATGTCTGTAAAGGGTAGACTCGTAGGTACCCATAGAACCCATTTTCAGTCACATATCTGGAGGTCAGAGGTCAAGGTGCCCCTTTGAAAATGGCCCTGTCAGTTTTTTCTTGCATACATTTAGCATTACTTAGCCTCCTTCCTGACAAGCTAGCATGACATGGTACCAGTGGATTCCTCAGGTTTTCTAGTTCCATATGGTACCTTCTCTCTGGCTTTAAAACTGAGCCAGCTAAGCTACAACCTGCTACAGCCTCTGAAAGACAGTAAAGTCGGTCGGGATTGTGGGTCTCAGAGGGTTAACCAAACTGACAGAATAAACAGTAGAAACTTGTGCCCTTAATGTAGTAATTCTTGAGTTGACTATGGATTTGATGACCACTATTGATGGTCATCATGAGGCTCTGCACCACACAGCAGCTATCTTTGGAAAGTTGCAAAACTCTGTAGTTCTAACTAGGACTCTCCAGCACCAGTTATCGAATCAAATGAATCATGTACTATGACTCACTCACAGTGCAACACTGACTGAATTGACTTGACCTAAATGGTTTTAATCAAACTGAAACAGTCATGTGGGTATGATAAAAAGTGGTGTCTGTACACAGAAGGACCGGATCTAATTTTAGGGCAACATAAGTCCCAGTTCCAAGAACAATGGAACTACAGGAACATAACATTTCAACAAGCATTATGGGTTCATTTTGGATCATTTCAACAACTATATGGCATTTGGTGGTGTTTTATTTCCCACTGAAACCACTCCTTTCTATGCACTCTCGCTAATTCATTCGTGCTCCCGCATTGTCCACACATACTCTTTCCCTTACGTACCTTCCTAGTCAGGAAGCAGACTAATCAACTCTGTTTCAATTTCAATACAATTACAAGTACTGTCTGTCCGTCCTCCTAATATTAGCACTGTACTAGTGGTTCCTTGGTCTGTGGAAAGGTTCCTGTTCCTCATTAGAACTCAACCACACCGGTTATCAAATCATGTGTCTTTAAGGTAGCATGACTCAGTGCAAAACTGTTCCCCTCTAACTGAACCGAGTTGACCTAAATGGTTAAAACTGAACACAAACAGGAGTCAATAAGAGTGCTTACTGTGATGCGTTGTCTGTAGGACCAGCTCTAATGTAAGAGCAACACAGGGTCACATGAACATGCAAACCCCTTCAGTTGTCAGAGAGTCAGGGAGGTGAGGACAGGCTGAGAGAAAACAGCGGGGACACATGGCATGTGTGGAACATTAGTGAGACAGGCAGACAGGGCTTACCCTCTAAGACAGTGAGCTTGGCGCTGGTGTTGATCTCTCCCGCACTGTTGGTGGCCGTGCACTCGTAGATGGCTTCGTCGCGGTGGGTCCTCAAAGGCTGGATACGCAGCACGGAGCCCGAGCCGTCATCAAACTCAATCACCTGGCCAGACGACAGCAGAGGAGGATTTAGGTAATTACCAGTGACATTTACTCCCAAAATCATGCCCGGTGTGCTCCTCTCTGTTGCAGACTCATACAACACAAAAAATAAATGAATAATTGGGCTGTCAATCAATTAAAATATTTAATCGCGATTAATTACATGATTGTGATTAATCTCGATTAATTGCACATTTCTTTATCTGTTCAAAATGTACCTTAAAGGGAGATTTGTCAAGTATTTAATACTCTTATCAACATGGGAGTGGACAAATATGCTGCTTTATGCAAATGTATGTATATATTTATTACTGGAAATCAATGAACAACACAAAACAATGACAGATATTGTCCAGAAACCCTCACAGGTACTGCATTTAGCATAAAACAATATGCTCAAATCATAACATGGCAAACTGCAGCCCAACAGGCAACAACAGCTGTCAGTGTGTCAGTGTGCTGACTTGACTATGACTTGCCCCAAACTGCATGTGATTATCATAAAGTGGGCATGTCTGTAAAGGGGAGACTCGTGGGTACCTATAGTACCCATTTACATTCACATATCTGGAGGTCAGAGGTCAAGGGACCCCTTTGGAAAATGGCCATGCCAGTTTTTCCTCGACATAATTTAGCGCAAGTTTGGAGCGTTATTTAACCTTCTTTGCTACAAGCTACTATGACATAGTTGGTACTATTCTACTATGACATACTACCAATATATTCCTTAGGTTTTTCTAGTTCCATATGATGCCAGTATCTTCAGTCTACCTTTAAAACCGAGCTCGCTACAACCTGATCGTGTTAAAACGATTTGCGTTAACGTGTTATTATCACGTTAACTTTGACAGCCCTGATTAATAAATAAATACAAATAAAAAGTTGCGATATAAAGGTGGAAATTAAAACTAAAAAACAAGAAATTTACTTAGAAAAAAAAACTACTGTTAAGTAGAGAAGCTCAAAATTGCAACAGGGGGTCGGGCAGTGTGCAGTCTGTCTGATTATCTGACTGCTCATGTTTCCTGCCATGTTGAACTTCTTTCTAGCGATGTAACTGCGTTTCCAGATATCAGCAATTTTGATGAGTACAATGTATAGTAATGATGATAAAAACCATAAAATGACCCAAGTTTTAATTGACCTGAATTATTATAACCCCAGGACCTGAGATGGTGAAAATAGAAGGATGGCCTTCATGTTGCTGGATTGATCTGAGTCTTGACCCTCAGAGCAGCTGAAGGAGGATGTATACAGTGATGAGCTTGAGTGGACAACAGGTATGTGAGGGGCTTTAGGAATGTTGGGGGGGTAAAGACTCAGAGGTCAGGGCAATGGGCCTTACACTTCCGCCCCACTGCGGTGTGTGTGACTGGCAGGAATCACATTCTTGCTCTAATGAAGGAGGTACAGAGCTGCACTCTCTTCCTGCCTCGGTAGGGGGTCAACCCGCCACACACACAGGGAAGCCATCAGTTAGAGGAACACTTAGTCCAAAGGAGAAACAAGTCCGTTATGTAGCCATCCTACAGGAGCCTCGACATGGAAAAAGACTATTTCATACTAACAAAGTTTAAACTTATGCATACTGATATTAAGAGGTCTACACTAAAACCAGGTCCAATCGATAGAAATAGAATAAGAGTAGAACGGACATTGGACTGTTTTCCATGGTCATTTGACTAGCACAGAAAACAGAGATTGTTGTTAGTTGTTATGGTGACAACACACGTCAGTGGGTCCGTAAAGTGTGGTCGCAGCTCGCCGGTAGCTTGTCCTTCTCTAGAGTGACGCGGAGTGAGGCAGAGGGAGCGTTAAGCTGCCTTCGCTCATCGCGAGGTCGGGCGCAGAGCCTTGCAGACGTAAAGCGCGGCGCAGGTATAACATGTTATTGAAAACTGCGTAAAAGAACAGCATTCACTGTTTCTAGGCAACAACAACAGTTGCAGCTGTTGCGATTTGAAAAAGGTCAGTGGAAACCAAGGTCAAAGTTGAAATATGGACATATTTACATGTAGTGTAAAGCGCATTGAGTGGTCGGAAGAATAGAAAAGCGCTATATAAATGTCCATTTATCATTGACCAGTCAAATAATTTGAACTCAATGCGCCACGCCAAGGCTAGCGCTTCCGCCTAGTCAAACAATGGCACAGCTAGCGCAGAGTGACTTTACCGCTGATCATGTGTGTGCAGCTGCCGCCGGCCACCAGCCCGCCGTTCAGCTAACTTTCTGTAAACAGTGTAGCATTAAAGCATAGTGGAATTAGCAAGCTAGCTGACTAGCCAGCTGTCCACTAGTAAACTAACTAGCTTGCTAATTTCACCATGCTTTAATGCTACACTAGTTACATAAAATGAACTGTCTAACAATCCTGCTATGTTGATTTGAAAGGGAATGTCCATTCTACTCCTATTCCATTTCTATTAGCAGTGCAGTGTGTGTAAATTACAGATTATTTGTTGGTGAATAAATGCTACAGCTCCTAAAATCCAATGTTAGTTCCTGTGTCTTGCTGCCTGCTGGTTAAAGTGAAGGGGGTTAGCTCAGGCTCACTGAAGGTGGGCTGACCAGATATTCTCATTTTATTGACAAGCTGCTCACCAGCATTGACCGGCAACCAGAAAACAGGAGGTCTATTTTTAGGGTTATAGCCCCGAAGGGGCATAACCCTATTGAGTTTGCGCCGGTTTGTTATTATTAGGGTTATAGCCCCGAAGGGGCATAACCCTTCTAAGTTTGCTCCGATTTGTTATTATTCTTATTATTATTAGGGTTATAGCCCCGAAGGGGCATAACCCTTCTAAGTTTGCTCCGATTTGTTATTATTAGGGTTATAGCCCCGAAGGGGCATAACCCTTCTAAGTTTGCTCCGATTTGTTATTATTCTTATTAGGATTATAGCCCCGAAGGGGCATAACCCTTCTAAGTTTGCTCTGATTTGTTATTATTCTTATTAGGGTTATAGCCCCGAAGGGGCATAACCCTTCTAAGTTTGCTCTGATTTGTTATTATTCTTATTATTATTAGGGTTATAGCCCCGAAGGGGCATAACCCTTCTAAGTTTGCTCCGATTTGTTATTATTCTTCTTATTATTCTTCTTATTATTCTTATTATTAGGGTTATAGCCCCGAAGGGGCATAACCCTTCTAAGTTTGCTCCGATTTGTTATTATTCTTATTCTTATTATTATTATTATTAGGGTTATAGCCCCGAAGGGGCATAACCCTTC
Source organism: Sebastes umbrosus (assembly GCF_015220745.1). Lineage (NCBI taxonomy): Eukaryota > Metazoa > Chordata > Actinopteri > Perciformes > Sebastidae > Sebastes > Sebastes umbrosus. The sequence goes on from NC_051273.1 coordinate 36,297,908, forward strand.
TAAGTTTGCTCCGATTTGTTATTATTCTTATTAGGGTTATAGCCCCAAATCGGCGACTAGGGGGGCGCTTTGAGCGCGAAAGGCTATAACCCGCGAAATGCCGCTTGCGGCTTTATTTATTATTATTTGTTGTCTGCCGAATAGGCGCAAAATGCCGTGAGCTGGAATGAGCTAGAAACATGAAACTTGGCACACTAACTGGAAATGATGTGCAGCTGCTTCCCAAGAACTATGACCCCAATCGACCACATGGTGGCGCTGTAATTAACGCCCAAACATGCGATTTTGGCAAGGCCACGCCCCGCACACCGTAAGTCCGATTGACTTGAAACTTGACAGACATGTGCAGCTCCGTGTGATCTACAATAAAGCCTCTGGGACCACTAAAGTCCGCCTAACTAGATTTTCCGCCATATTGGATTTTTTGAAAAATACATTTTTGACATCTCCTCCTAAACCGTTGGTCCGATTTCTACCAAATTTTCAGTGGATCATCATTGGACTAATGTCATCTAACGTTGCATAAAGCGTGTTGATACCTCATTGCGTTATGAAGCTGTTGACCAACAAACTTTTCAATGGTCGGAGCTTAGCAGGAAATTGGCCATAATTCATTGACCATTAGTCAAGTCATCATAAATCTTGGTAGATATCTTCAGTACGTGTTTGGGAATAGGCGTACCAAAGCATTTTCCGCTTGACCCATAGGGGGCGCCAAAACTGTCAAAAACTTATAGCGCAAGATCCGGTGGACAGAATTTTATCAAATTTGGTGCATATACTCTGGGGGCAAGTATTAACACAGATCTGAAGTGTCGTATTGATCGGTGCATGTGGGCGTGGCCTATTTAGCATTTTATGCTAAATTATGCCTTTGCTCAATTTGCTGTGAGCTGGAACAAGCTAGAGACATGAAACTTGGTACCATAACTGTACATGATGTCATAATGCTTCACATAAAATATGAAAACAATTGGCCACATGGTGGCGCTATAAAATTGTTCAAGGCCAGCCCCCTCACACCATAAGTCCCGTCGATTAGAAATTTGACAGACATGTGCTGCTGAATGTGATCTACAAAAAAATCTCTTGGACCACGAAAGTCCACTGACTAGATTTTCCGCCATGTTGAATTCTTTGAAAAACACATTTTTGACATCTCCTCCTAAACCGTAGGTCTGATTGCTGGCATATTTTCTGCGAATCATTATTGGACCAGGCTCATCAAAAGTTGCATAAAGCTTGTTGATATGTCATTGTGTTGTGAAGTTATTGACCAATTCATTTTTAAGGGGCGGGCTCAGCACATCAATAGACCTAACTTCCCAAGCCTTTGGCCCATCGTCTCCAAACTTGCAGCATATGTTCACAAGAGTATCTGAAACTTCCGCTGAAAGTGTCATTCAAATCGGCGACTAGGGGGGCGCTTTGAGCGCGAAAGGCTATAACCCGCGAAATGCCGCTTGCGGCTTTAATGCTTTTTGTTTTTGTGTGAATTTTATTTATTGTTCGTTGTCTGCCGAAGAAGCGCAATTTGCCGTGAGCTGGAATGAGCGAGAAAAATGAAACTTGGCACAATAACTGCAAATGATGTGCATGTGCTTCTCAAGAACTATGACCCCAATCGGCCACATGGTGGCGCTGTAATTAACCCCCCAAACACGCGACATTGGAAAGGCCACGCCCCGCCCACCGTAAGTCCGATTGACTTGAAACTTGACAGACATGTGCAGCTTCGTGTGATCTACAATAAAGCCTCTGGGACCACTAAAGTCTGCCTGGCAATATTTTCCGCCATATTGGATTTTTTGAAAAACGCATTTTTGACATCTCCTCCTAAACCGTTGGTCCGATTGCTACCAAATTTTCTATAGATCATTATTGGACTAATGTCATCTAAAGTTGCATAAAGCGTGTTGATACCTCATTGCGTTATGAATCTGTTGATCAACAAACTTTTCAATTGGAGGGGCTTATCAGGAAATTGGCCATAATTCATTGACCATTAGTCAAATCATCATAAATCTTGGTAGATATCTTCAGTACGTGTTTGGGAATAGGCGTACCAAAGCATTTTCCGCTTGACCCATAGGGGGCGCCAAAACTCTCAAACACTTATATCGCAAGATCCGGTGGACAGAATTTTATCAAATTTGGTGCACATACTCTAGGCGCTAATGGCGCTTTGAGCGCGAAAGGCTATAACCCGCGAAATGCCGCTTGCGGCTTTATTTATTATTATTATTTGTTGTCTGCCGAATAGGCGCAAAATGCCGTGAGCTGGAATGAGCTAGAAACATGAAACTTGGCACACTAACTGGAAATGATGTGCAGCTGCTTCTCAAGAACTATGACCCCAATCGACCACATGGTGGCGCTGTAATTAACGCCCAAACATGCGATTTTGGCAAGGCCACGCCCCGCACACCGTAAGTCCGACAGACTTGAAACTTGACACACATGTGCAGCTCTGTGTGATCTACAATAAAGCCTCTGGGACCACTAAAGTCCGCCTAACTAGATTTTCCGCCATATTGGATTTTTTGAAAAACACATTTTTGACATCTCCTCCTAAACCGTTGGTCCGATTGCTACCAAATTTTCTGAGGATCATTATTGGACTAATGTCATCTAATGTTGCAAAACTCATTGATAGCTCATCGCGTTTTGAAGCTGTTGACCAACAAACTTTTCAATAGTCGGAGCTTAGCAGGAAATTGGCCATAATTCATTGACCATTAGTCCAATCATCATAAATCTTGGTAGATATCTCCAATACGTGTTTGGGAATAGGCGTACCAAAGCATTGTCCGCTTGACCCATAGGGGGCGCCAAAACTGTCAAAAACTTATATCACAAGATCCGGTGGACAGAATTTTATCAAATTTGGTGCACATACTCTGGGGGAAAGTATTAACCAAGATCTGAAGTGTGATATTGATCGGTGCATGTGGGCGTGGCCTATTCAGCATTTTATGCTAAATTATGCCTTTGCTCAATTTGCTGTGAGCTGGAACGAGCTAGAGACATGAAACTTGGTACCATAAATGTACATGATGTCATAATGCTTCACATAAAATATGAAAACAATTGGCCACATGGTGGCGCTATAAAAATGTTCACGGCCAGCCCCCTCACACCATAAGTCCCATCGATTAGAAATTTGACAGACATGTGCTGCTGAATGTGATCTACAAAAATGTCTCTTGGACCACGAAAGTCCACTGACTAGATTTTCCGCCATGTTGAATTCTTTAAAAAACACATTTTTGACATCTCCTCCTAAACCGTAGGTCTGATTGCTACCAAATTTTCTGCGAATCATTATTGGACCAGGCTCATCAAAAGTTGCATAAAGCTTGTTGATATGTCATTGTGTTGTGAAGTTATTGACCAATTCATTTTTAAGGGGCGGGCTCAGCACATCAATAGACCTAACTTCCCAAGCCTTTGGCCCATCGTCTCCAAACTTGCAGCATATGTTCACAAGAGTATCTGAAACTTCCGCTGAAAGTGTCATTCAAATCGGCGACTAGGGGGGCGCTTTGAGCGCGAAAGGCTATAACCCGCGAAATGCCGCTTGCGGCTTTAATTGTTGTTGCTTTTTGTGAGTTGATATAAATGTAACTGATTGTATCAAAGGGTTAAATGACTTTGTCTCCTATCCATCGCAGGCCACTAAATTGAAATGGTATGATGGCAGACTTTATGATATCGGCACATATAGTTGTCCAAAGAATCAATATAACATTGTATGGTGATGAAACTGGTGATTTACACCTTTAGCAATGGCCAAAATGCCAAACTCAAGGCTGAAAAACAGCAGTCCACAAACCAATGGATGACGTCTCAGCGACTACGTCCACTTCTTACAGTCTATGTATTAATTAGTCTCATTAATGTATTGACATATAGGGAACATTGCACTGATGTAACACAATACATTGTTTGTAGCGCCAAAGGCAAAGCAATTGAATTTGGACCCCGAATAAGAAATATATCTTTAAAAATGTGAGAAAATGTCAACATTCAACAGTGGTCAAGACCAAGATCAGTAAATATGGACCTTTGGGTATATCAAGGTTGTGTCCTGTATTCCAAAAGGATTATAGGTTGGTGTTTTTGAATGGACAAAGATGGTTTAAATTATTTGCAGAAGTCATCTTTATCTTTGACCACTGACTGACCTTGATTAAAGATTTTTTTTCTATTGTATTCATCAATCAAAAAGCCTGAGTCTACTGAATAAAAGTGAATAACAGGACAGTTAAAGAGTGGTGGAGAGCTGGACTGTCTGTCTGCATCGGGAAGGGCTGCGTCCCCCCACACACAGGGTAGCCATCAGTTTGAGTAATGCTGAGCAGACAGGTGGAAGATAATTCCTATTACTCACAACGACATGAACCAAGTGTCTCCGACTACGCAGGACTCATGTTGAGTCACTTCACTTGAAGTCATTTGGGTTGGCTGGCAGCTAATGAGCCTTCCTGCTGCTCCAGAGTCCTGCAGGAAGGCTCATATACAGTCCTATCAAACAAGCAGTTAATGTGTGCATTAATGCAGCTGCATGAATACAATGTCTAGACTCTGGCACAGTGCACAAAGATTCTGCACATTCAAATGTATGAGCTACTCAGCAGGAGACTCTGGGAGGTCTGGACCAATGCATATGTATTGTATAGAAGTCGTAGCAGGCAATCCATCAGATTCAATATTTTGTTCACTATTTTTTTTTTTTGTCAAACCACATATATACCACAATTCATACATGTTATTCCCATGGTCTAAAACAGTCCAAAAAATATAGAGTGCTAAAACTGAAACTTTTCATCTTGTCTATCACAGGGTATAAGGCAGGGGTCAACAACCTTTACTATCAAAAGAGCCATTTTAGGCAAAGAAGAAGTCATAATATTACGAGAATAAAGTCAGAACTTAACGAGAAAAAAAGCTGTAATATTGCGAGAATAAAGTCATAACTTTAAGAGAAAAAAAGTTGTAATATTACGAGAATATAGTCATAACTTTACGAGAAAAAAAGTCGTAACATTACGAGAATATAGTCATAACTTTACGAGAAAAAAAGTCGTAACATTACGAGAATAAAGTCATAACTTTACGAGAAAAAAAGCTGTAATATTACAAGAATATAGTCATAACTTTACGGGAAAAAAAGACGTAACATTACGAGAACATAGTCATAACTTTACGAGAAAAAAAGTCGTAACATTACGAGAATAAAGTCATAACTTTACGAGAAAAAAAGTCGTAACATTACGAGAATATAGTCATAACTTTACGAGAAAAAAAGTCGTAACATTACGAGAATAAAGTCATAACTTTACGAGAAAAAAAGTCGTAATATTACGAGAATATAGTCATAACTTTACGGGAAAAAAAGACGTAACATTACGAGAACATAGTCATAACTTTACGAGAAAAAAAGTCGTAACATTACGAGAATAAAGTCATAACTTTACGAGAAAAAAAGCTGTAATATTACGAGAATAAAGTCATAAGTCATAAAGTCTTTACGAGAAAAAAAGAAAATAACACGTGAAATTACTACTTTATAATATTATGACTTTATTTTCATAATATTACGACTTTTTTTCTCATAAACCTATGACTTTTTGGCTGGACCGCAGATGGCCAGCCCTACAAACGCAAAAGTCTGTCACTGAGTGACTCAGTGACTGAGTGACTGAGTGAGTGACTGAGTGACTGAGTGACTGACATCCTTACTAGATGCCCAAACCACCTCAGCTGGCTCCTTTCAATGCAAAGGAGTATCGGCTCTACTCCGAGATCCTCACGGATGACTGAGCTTCTCACCCTATCTCTAAGGGAGACTCCAGCCAACCTCCTGAGGAAACTCATTTCGGCCGCTTGTACCCACGATCTAGTTCTTTGGGTCCTGACCCAGCCCTCATGACCATAGGTGAGAGTAGGAACGAAGACTGATCGGTAGATCGAGAGCTTTGCCTTCCGGCTCAGCTCTCTTTTCATCACAACGGTGTGGGACATAAATTCACATAAAAAGACACAATGTCCACAATGCAAATTAATTTAGAGAACAGATAATAAAGACAGATCTCTCTCTCTCTCTCTCTCTCTCTCTCTCTCTCTTTCTCTCTCTCTCTCTCTCTCTCTCACACACACACACACACACACACAGATCAGCAACTTTAACTGCCTGATCATCATCATCATCCCTTGATTGGTCTGAAATGGTCATATAAAAAGATTACATTTACATACATCCCCATGAAGGAGAAATAGCGTATCACTATTAATCTCACCTAAGATAACCTCCTCCACTATCAACCTCCTGACTGAGGACAGGTTGTCATTTTCTTTTAAAGAATGATGAGATTTTCCTCTGCATCTTGACCTGGAGATATCAAATTGTGCTTGGGTCAGTAGAGATGGTCATTTTAAAGAAAACACAGTAATGATCCAAAAGGGCAACATCAGTCACCATAACCTCAGAGATATGTAGACCTTTGGAAATAATGAGATCTAAAATGTGTCCCTTGTTATGTGCTGAATCTGTTACAAGTGTTCCAAGATGTACAAGAGTTCTTTAGCACTGCCTTTGTGGGTTATCAATATGAATATTAAAACTACCAATCATAACAACACAGTCAAAATCAATACGCACAACAGACAGTAGTTTATTACAGTCAACATAAAGGTGTGCACTGTATTTTAGGGGCCTGTAAGTGGTTACTAACATTGCTCGACAGGAGGATCTCAACTGAAGCGCAACATATTCAAAAGAGTCAAACTTCGCATAAGACAGCTGTTTGCACTGGTAGACATTATCAAATAAAGCAAAGTGGCTACTCCAACTCCTTTCCTAAGTACTCTAGTTCACTGATTAACATGGAAGTATGGGGGAGCTGATTCGATAAGGGCTGCAGCACTTACATAAAATCAAGGTTTTTCTTGATAATAAAATCATTCATTAATAGTGACTTGCCAGCCAGAGACCTGGTATTTAATATCACACATGTGCCAGTGATTGTAAGTAGTCAGGGCGGTGGGCTAGACAGAGTGAGATACAGTGAGATATGTCTGCTGACAACATACGTGATACCAGTCGATTCTGGTGAAGATCATCTCGTATGAAGAATGCAAAGTGCTCCCACTTGAGCTCTACATTGAGCCTGAAGCCACTCATGTAGGCTGAGAAGTCTGCTAAAACACCTCGCCCCCTGACCCAGTGTTGCAATTGGGCCTGAAATGAAAATGTTCTTTCCATTAGCTTTAAAAGTAAAAAAAAACTTCAGTAAAATCCCTCTTCATCAGCTGGGATTGTTGCCGACCGGTGTCATTGGTGCCTACGTGGACAACGACCTTCTTAACAGAGGGGTGTTCTGTAAGCAGGCGAGGGATGACACCACTTTGACTTTTGCACCCGGGTAACAGATGGATACAGCCAGCTTTGACTTAACATCCCCTTACTACGGTATAGTACTATGGTATACCGATAATCAGCGTCGATAGAGGCGGTACCATAGTGCATGCCACATTCGGCGGCTGGGGATGGATGGCCGTAGCCTGTGACTGCTGCAGCAGGGGGGCAGTGTCCTTAGGGGGACTGCCCATTGTTCTGACAACCAATTGTTCCGAAAAGCCATTGCCACGAAAATACTAACTGTCAATGTGCAACGAACACAAGCACATGGCTAATTATTATGCAGAATGACATCATCGGACCTTCCCATCTCTTTGCCTTGAATGTCTTCTTTGGTTGGATTTGTTAGGTTTAGGCATGAGGAGTGAGATTAGTTAGGTTTAGAGTAAGAATATCAGGGTATGTCAGCCAGAGACAGAGTAGGCCGGTCATGCCATGGTAGGAAAAACAATATTGAGACCTTGAAGGTCCGATGACGTCATTTTGCATAATAATTAGCCATGTGCTTTTGTTTGGGATAACCGGCAGTCGGGACATTTGGGGTTTTGGAATAAACCCTGTCTCCAGACAAAAGAGCTGAAACCTCTTGAGTTTCTCTTGATCACAGCGTCCTTCATCAGCCTATAGCGGGAGGAGGAGGAGGACTTGGCCACTGGAAGGTGGAAGCGTCCCTCCAGTGAAGGAAAGTCCTGCATATCCAGGATATCAAACCTGTTGACCAGCGGTGAAGGAGGGGAAGACGGGCGCTTGGCATCATGTTTATCCTTGCAGGCAACAATCCAGTGCTTTAGAGTTGAACTCACCAGAACCTTCACTCTACCCCTAGTGCCGAATGATCGCGCCTCCGCTGGAACATAGCAAGGTTGTCGAACTGGCCATTGCTTTGGGCTTTGCTCTCATGCGGAACCACGGACGTTCAGGCTGGGCTGAAACAGCCTCAGGCTCTGGAACTCCTGTAATGCTGGAGCCGGGCCACGGAAGGGTTGGAGCATGATTCTCTACCTGAGCAGAGCAGTCAAGGGAGTGAGATGGACTGGCCACGTGTTTTGCCTGGGTAGCAGCCAGAGGAGCGGAGGACTGCGAGGTGTTTTGCCTGGGTGGTGGCGACAGTGGAAAACTCCAAGATGAGTTTGTCTTTTTCTCTGAGCTTGGCTTCCGGAGAAGTGATGCTTTTCTTCAGATTTGAAATGGTAAGGTGGCCTGATTGACTCTCAGATCCATCATCCATCACACTTGCAGTCAGTAAAAGTCCATAAAAGTGCTAAAAGCTTAAAGGGACTGTTTGTAAGAATCAGAAATGCTTGTTAACAACGACACCTGTGGCCATTAAGTCAACGAAAGTCAGCGTCGGGCTCAGCTAAAAGCACAATATCACTCTATATTTCAGCTGCTTGGCAGTAATGTTAGCTGACCAGACGAAGGTCTCTCCATGAATCAATGCTGATCCTAGTGTTGGCGTTTCCTGCCTCAGCCTCCCGACCGCGGCCGGAGGGAGACACCGGCACCCGGTCAGAGACGATAACGTTTCTCTCTGCGGAGCCCCGTCACTTCACAAGACATGGGAAACCTCTGTTGGTCTGGAGGAGCTGCAGCAGTTATTTCTGCACAAACGTCCACTGTACATTCACTAGATATTCTCAGATCTACGAAGCTACGAAGTCTTCTGCAGTGTGGAGTGAGCGCGCATGCACGTGAGGTAGAGCGAGCTGAGTGAAGGCAGGCAGAGGAGCAGAGGAGCAGAGTACAGCAGAGACTCCTGTCCTGGAGACCAAAGCTACGGTCTCCCCCGTGTTCTCACACAGCAGCCAACACTGTTTAACAGACGGGCTTCACTAAATAGAACTTTGCGGTTTTGGTGCTTCCGTGTAGTTTGTGTTGGAGTGTTGTCTGAACAGCGTAGCCACACGCGAGCGCGCATATGATATGCGGGCGCGCACATGGGACACCGACCTGGGTGATTTATACGTGTAAGAAGTTACAAACAGTCCCTTTAAGATCCATAATAAAATCCGTAGAAATGCTAAAAGCTAGCGACAACTAGCCTAGCCCCCAGGCTAAAAACAAACCTAGCAGCTCAAGCTAGCAACAGTCGAGACAGTCCACATCCAGCTGACAGTCAACTTAAAACTTTAAGATCCAGACATCGGATGACTAAAATATGTTACCTTAAAGAACCTACTGTAGGTACAACGATCAGGATGTAAAAGTGTAGTGTAAAATAGGGATGTGAAGGTGAGGAAGTTTTCCCACCGGTTAATAAACATGTGACATGTTACTGATTACACCGGACATTTTACAAGAAAAGATGGCGCTCAATATATGTAGCGCGCTTACTTTGAGAGTTAACGTCAGATGGCTGTGTGTCCGGCCTCTCCGGTCCAGCTTTCGCTGCGGGGCTGCAGTGGTCTACCTGGCGCCGTGCACACCGGCTGTGAACGCGCCGTTCTCCTCGCGGCGATTGCCTCATTAACGTTATGGTTCCCTGATAGCATTGGGATTAAATCTGAAATATTGCCAAATAAGCACGTTTTCTTTTCGCAAATCCTCCGCCATCTCTCGGTCTGTCAACTCTCTCTCATCCTGTGTGTGAAATCTGACTCCTCCTGCTCTGAGCTGAGACTCAGTACGGAGCAGACTCTTTCACTCTCAGCTTGTAGTGTTTGTCGTCTGACTATATATTGATAAAAGGATGTTGATAAGCCAAAATGAACTAAATGGGTTTTATTTCTGTAAAAAAAAGCAACCAGCTGCCGTCTCTGAGCAGCTGTCAATCACTCACAAACTCCAACCAAACGGGCAAACTAGGCAGCGCTGATTATATGAATGATCATATGAATCAATATTCTGTTAATGCCTATTTCTCTCCTCAGATGTTTTCAGAATCATCTTGTAGTGCACGGTTTAGCTGTAAAACGAGAAAGTTTGTGATGGCAGCCATGTTGAGATCTGTTGAGGTAATACCAAGCAACGGCCACCAGCCGGAGCACAGCCAATAGGATCGCTCTCTCTCTGAAATGACCTGTGATTGGTCAAAGTCTCCCGTCATGGGATTTTTTAAAGCCTGAAAACAGAGCCATGAGGAGGAGCAGAAGTCTAGTTTCCTCTCAGAACACTTGAATTACAATATGCTGAAAGGTTATTATGGAATTCTTTTTTGAGGTGAGGAGATTGCAACCAACTGAAGCCTCTAGAGAGAGAGAGAGAGAGACGCAGCGACGGCAGCGAGTAACGTTATCGACTCCGGCCCAAGCAGGAAAAGTTAACAGTGTTTGGTTTGTCCACCCTGGGCTACTGTAGAAACATGGCGGTGCAACGTGGCGGACTCTCTCCCTATGTAGATATAAACGGCTCATTCTAAGCTTATTATCAGGTGTTTATACACTAAAGAAAACATACTAATAATATTATATTCCATTTCTGCCAATAGATCCCCCTAATTGTGACACACTGGTCCTTTAAGCTTTAATTATTTGTTGCTTTGTAGCTAATTTTGCTATTTTCTCATTTGATAAATGAACAGATCAGTCGATAAATATCAAATCTAACTGTTGGAACTTTGGAGGTCTGAGGTAAGAGGTGTCATGGTGCTCTTAAATTAACTTGCTATTACACAGACGCCCACACACTGAATAAAGCAGACAGTCTATCATGTGATGGCCTCTGGCTCGGCTACAGGGGGTTATCACACGTCTACTCTCTAACCCGTCAGTGCCTGCCAACAATGAACTATGTACTCACTGTGATGCTGAGCCTCAGGTATTCTCCATCTCAGGAGAATATTGCAACTTGATTTGCATTCAGTGCTCTCCAAACAGGCACTAAGTGCAGGAACGCTGCTGTATAGGCTTCTGTGCATGGTGGTAATAAGTAAATCCAGCCCCAGTCTACAGCTCAGCCATGCTGCTGTTAAACACACATCCAGTATAAAATGGCAGCACACAACCTAACCTGCTCTGCCTCTCTTTGTCTTAGACACTCATAAATGTAGAGAACTAATGAGCAGTGAGGGTGTGAGACGGGGAAGTGCTGCACACATGAGATGGGGAGCTTTGAGGCCTGCTCTCGAGTCGTACCTCAAAGCGCTGAGAGCTGACTTTCTTCCCCTTCTTCATCCAGGTGATGCGAGGTTTGGGCTCACCCACTGCCTGGCACACGAACGATGCCACTCCTCCCGAAATCCCTGTCTGATCGTCGGGGGACTTGATGAAGCCGGGCATGCCTAAGGGAGAGAGACAGCGAGACAAAGGTGAGGGAAGAAAGAGAGGGAGAGCAGGGAAGAGAGGATAAGCAGTGTCAGATGAAGAGGCCTGACAGAGAAACAGCTCCAGGCAGGTTACAGGGTTTCTACATCTCCACATCTGCTGTAGGTCCTGCAGTAACAATACGCTCTTTCAAAAGGAGTCTCATGCTTGTAGCCACAACTGGTCAAACGCAAATCCAGTAAGAAGCAGCACCATCCTTCCCCTGATAATACACCCCTTTTCTGTTAGTAAAGATGGTGACGTATTTCTGTGGGCGGAGCGTAGGTGGAGGCAGAATGATTCTTTGAACATGTTTTCTTCAAACACTTTGTTTTGTTTGCTTATTTTTAACAATAGCTGAAGAAAATATGTTTTAATATGTTTTTTCTGAATATGTACAGGACCACACGTGTTAAGACGGACTATTCGGATAGAATTTTACACCATCCTCCCGGAACCGCCCCGAAATACAACCTCAGCAGACCGTCCCAAATTTTAAATCTTTGTTTTTCTATATCGAACATCAAAAGTGGTTTATTTTTGTAAATACATTTATAATTTATCCAAAACTTTTGTTTTTTAATTTATAATTTGCACTTTTCTTTTAATTTTGAGCTATGTTAAAAGCAAATGATTTCTATGCGTAAAAAGTAGCATTTGGTCAAAACACATGATTTTGCATATGGGCCCCCTAAAAGGTTAGAAGTGACCCTGATTGATGTGCGTCTAAAAGTTGGAGGAGCTGCTGGACAAGATGCTCCTGTCATGGGGAGAGGAGCAGCACGTTGCCACAGACAATATGTGATAAAGAGATCTCACTGCAGCCTTCTTACCCATAGGGGATGAAGAGGAGGAAGTAAGAAAATGAGTGGTTAACATCAGTAACATGATTTGAGCGGTTGCAGAGTTTTGACTCCTCAAAGTTAATGTAACGTTATGGTCAGCTCACTCACTGTAAATGCAAACGTCGGCTGCTGACTCGATAGCGAGCGTTAACTCTAGGGGAGTTACGATTCATCTACTACATCAATGTATCGATTTATATTCCTACGATCCAACTACATCGATAGGTACTCGGCAAGTTGTCCTTCATGTATTTTTCTTTCAACTCTGGTCCCAAAATTAATTTTCATCCTCCCAAACCGCATTTTTTCCGGCCCCGGAACGACGGGACATCCTTCAACTCGAGCCCTGGGCGCGGGTGTGGTTTATGCCGGAAGTCACAATAAATTGGGGAAAAGTTGTATCTTCTAACCTTATGTTCATTGGCAATGCAATTTTTGTGCATTCAAGGCATCAAATCAAACTTTTCATCTCTCTCTGTTTTTATATAATTTTTAACTCAACTAGGTTTTATGAACCGTCTCGACTGTGGGTGGCTGGGGGCGACAACAGAATATAGCGATCACTTTTCATTAATGTGTAGAAACTGTAAGACTTTCAACTGGGTCTCTTAATGGAGGAAAATAAACACATACAGATAAAAAGGTTCCCAGCTTCACTTTGTTGTGGTGTTTTAGAAATCCAGCTGGGAACGGTCAGCTGTCAGCCTGATGCTGCCTGCTGTGTGCTGACGAGGTGGGGGGGGGGGGGAGGCTGGGCAGAATGGGTATTATTGTCTTGTGGCCCCAAAAATATGAATGGATTTGAGGAAACAACTGACAAACAGACATGTCAATCATGGCGTTTTTTTATGCCCCCCTCCCTCCCCGAAATAATAACAGACAACTTCCGGTAGAAGAGATTTCTGTTTCCATCGCATTATTTGTGCTTTCCCAAATAACATATTTGGGTACATCCCTAATAACAACAATGTGTTTTGGTGTATAAATAAAATGGCAAGAAATCCTCATCTTCAGTACCTTTAAAGGATAATTCCTGTTGATCAAAACGTGGCTCTTATTTCAGTATATTTCTAAAGATTTAATGAAGCTAATGCGGAAGTTCAGTCAGGAAGACCTTCCTTCCACTCTCATTCATTCACAACCTTTCTGTCTCTCTCTACTGGCTCCTACGCTCTCCATGAGCCAATCATATCGTTGCAAATCAAGTTTTAAAACTGTGCTCCTCTCTGCTGCTGTCAGTTGTCATTTCAGTGCGAAAGCGAGGCAACCCGCCTCCACCCGTCACCTCCAGGATTCATCATATTCAGTGCCCAGTCCTGCTCCACATCCCTTCAATGGATCTGCAGCTACTCCCTTCACCACCACCACCACCAGTGTCTAGACTCCAGGGGGGGGGGATATATCGTAATCTCATCACGGCATCACTACCCCCTTTTGATATACTACGTCACGATGGAGTCAAATCGACAAAGACTTTGCACTAATCTTCTTATCATGCACCATGTAATAAATTATTGTTGAAACCTGTCAGTTTTGTGTTTCTTGCCCCACCAGATTTGCTCTTAGTGATGTTGCCATGTTTCCAGATCTCATCAATTTACCTTGTGAGTACACTGGCTTCACAAGTATTAGGAATTAGTAATAGGTACAATGGACAAAATCACAAACAAAAGACACAAGTCAAGTAATCCTTGAAAAAAACATTTTGTGCACAAGCCTGAAAATGACATCAAAAAATCAACAATTCTTTGACTATACACCCTTTTAAACACATGATCTTTGGTGCAGGACAGTTTAAAAAAAAGATCACCAAAGTTTGCGAGTGACTTCATCATTTCCTCGTCTCGTCAAACTGATTAATCTTGGTCAGATTGCAATACGACATTCATTTCTGGAAGTGTTGATAACACTGATGATGAATTGTATTTCTCTTCATAGATCTTCAAAATCATTAAGTCAAATGTAATTTTGACCCTAATTACTGCTGCAAAAGATCATTAGTCTGGTGCTCTAGTCGTCTGTGGTGCTGGTGTTGTTCTGTTTCAGTCTCTGTGGTGAAGTCTGGGCCGTTTTATTTTTTAACGCCACTAATTTCTTTAGCGCATTAACGCAACTTGCGATTTTTACGTTGTGGCGTTTCAGTTTTAAAGCTAGAGTGAAGAAGCTGGCAAAGGAGATTAAATAATGCTCCAAAGTTACGCTAAATTTTGGTGAGGAAAAACTGGCATGGCCATTTTCAAAGGTGTCCCTTGACCTCTGACCTCCAGATATGTGAATGAAAATGGGTTCTATGGGTACCCACGAGTCTCCCCTTTACAGACATGCCCACTTTATGATAATCACATGCAGTTTGGGGCAAGTCATAGTCAAGTCAGCACACTGACACACTGACAGCTGTTGTTGCCTGTTGGGCTGCAGTTTGCCATGTTATGATTTGAGCATATTCTTTATACTAAATGCAGTACCTGTGAGGGTTTCTGGACAATGTCTGTCATTGTTTTGTGTTAATTGATTTCCAGTAATACATATATACATACATTTGCATAAAGGAAGCATATTTGTCCACTCCCATTTTGATAAGAGTATTAAATACTTGACAAATCTCCCTTTTAGGTATTTCGACAGATACAAAATTTGTGATTAAGATGCGATTAATTGCGATCAAATGCGATTAGTAATTGATTAATTAATAATTAATCCCAATTACATATTTTAAGCGATTGACAGCCCTAGTGTTTAGATTATTAAATATTAAATATTCCATATAGAAGTTCCACAAGCAATAGATCAGAATCGCCACTGTGTTCCAGCTCAGAGGCCACACCTTTGTACCCAGAGAGAGAGAATGAGAATGCCTGAGACAGGTGGATGACACCTGACGTGTGGTTAAAGGCATTCATGTATCGTCATGAAACAGTCTCCCCCCCGCCTCGCTGCTGTCCGCTGCCTGTCCTCTGTCAGCACTTCTCCTCCAATAAGAGCTTGTTTCTCTGCTTTAACTTTGAAAAGCAGCAGAACCCAAAGATCAGTCTTCACACGTGCTGCTGCCCGTCTGCCTTCTACTTGTGTGGTTTGTGGTACATTGCTCCTTTCCATACAATACCCACTAATATACACATTGTGGCACGCCACCCACACATCCATGTTGAGTTAGAGAGCTTTGAGAAGTGGGCTTCTGGCTGAAAAGTCACTGTTCTCAACAACTTGCCCCTCCCTCTTGAACACCGCTGAGGTGCCCTTGAGCAAGGCACTTGCAACCATGTGCAACACATTATGTTATTATCAACACAAAGAGGACACATTTCTATTGAATGTATCTGCAAGCTGTTCACTACCAACACAATATGTATCTGCATAACGTTCAACGTATTTCAGAACAGAATCCGCAAACTAAAGCTCAACTCGTGTTTCTTATGGATCTGTTTAGGCAACCTGATCTCATGGGAAAGCATATAAATAGCACATTTTAAGGACATTCTGCGTGTCATGATAACATATTTTAGGCTTTTTACATGTCATTTAGACACCATGTTGTTGCCATGAAACGGTCGCGGTTATGCATATGCAACAAATCTACGCCAAGAGCCACACAAAACCACTTAGTTAGGTTTAGGAAACACGTCATGGTTGGGCATAAAATAAGTACGTCAACTAAGTTAAATACGTATGTAAACAACGTAACATTAGTACAGAAAACACGTCCCAAATGTCACTAAAGCTGGGCATATACTGTACGATTTAGAAATGTTGTTGAGTAACTTGTTACCTACTCTACGAGTAGATCGTTTGCAATGTGAAGCCAAAGCTCACGACCTGAGGGCCATTGACAGTTGTCAATAAAGATCTGGTTGAAAGCTCTGAGGCAGGTAAAGTGTGTTTGCTAGCAGAGGTCTGTACGGGTCACAGTGCTAACAAGGCAGAAATGTGCAGCCTTGATCATCTGTGCCATCCTGTCTGCTGAAACGTCTAAAAAAAGAGGCGGCGGCGTATATGGACTCGCAGGTGGCTAGGAAGACTTGGACAGTGTGGCTTGTCCATTTTGCAGAGAGAATTGGAGGTAAGCTAGCTACATTTTACTATATTTATTGTACATTGTTATCTAGATATCTACGGTCTGATTACTGTAAAAAGAGTAGAAACTAGAATGGCACTCGGAGAGCGCAGACCTCCGCCAAGGTGCCCGAGTATGATTGCCCCCCCTCTCCATGCAGCTTGCGTCATCATCCAGGTGTATTTTTGTTTATGTTGAGATCAACACTTCATTCAAACTGGACAGAAACAAAATAAAACTCACCTAAACCCTCGTCGTTACTCTTTCTAACAATCATCAAGTGTGCTTTGGGCGAACTCAACTGTAATTTCACCGAGTTTAATGTGAAAAAATGCCAATTTTACAGGTGTTTGGAGTAATCCTGCTGACAGACAAACAAACCAACGCAGGTGAAAACATAACCTCCTTCCTAGGCCTTCAGCCTTGGTGGAGGTAGTAAGGCATTGACGTTGGGGAATCGGCTCATGGCTCTGTTTCAACTGTGTGAGAAGCTTTGGACGGCCGACCGAAATTTCTGACATGTAAGAAATTCATTCGACTGACAGCCGGTCAGGAGGAGTTAATCAGTTCCCCCCCGTACACTGCACGGCAAACAACGCCTGATGAAGATGAAATTCGGTCCGACTCCAAAATGAGTCATGCGGCCAGAAACGGGCTAAAATCGTACGGTGTCTGCCCGGCTTAAAGCAACTTCAAAAAGCTCAACAACACTTTGGGACACAAACACCGGTCTCCTGGTGGAAAGTCCCGTTTTTGTCGGACCCATCCACCTCCCCTCCCGACCATAAGCACTCTCTCTCACTTTTTATTCTACGTCACCAGCTCTAAGCGCAGCATATTCACGTGGGTGTGTTTACATTTCAGTCAGTACAGACTACATGGTGTACAAATGACACGCCCAAAGCAAGGGCTGCAATGTTCCAGGCAATGATTGAGTCCTATTTCCCCAGCAGGGAGCCATGAAGAGCGTTGTGCTGGGAAGGCCAGACATTTTCACTGTAACTTTTGGCAACTGACAAGTGTGCTCTTTAAAGTTCAATGTGATTCAAAACCCATTTGTGCAGTCGAAGCCAAAAGGCTGCTCCCCAGGTACATTTCCATGGAAATCCAGTCATACAAGTTGTACAACAGGTTACTGTAGGGTTCTGAGGATGGTCAATGTACAGCAGGGAAATACTGCCCTTTTACAGCACTAAGCATGTGAGAGTCAAGCCAGCACAAGTGTTTCATCGGAGGTTTCAAGGAGGCGGAGGAGGTGGGTGGAGAAGAAGCTAGCGGATCGTACCATTATTAAGCTATTTATTTCCCATGGCTGCTGCTGGCTGACCCTGAGGCTTGACACTCTAAATGTAAAACATGCTGGGTCCCTCATCTCGCTTCACTGGCAGCTGTGAGTTGTCTCTCACTTGCATTTGTCTCTGACCCTGTGCTTGCTGCTTCTCTTGGGATTGTTTCCTTAGAAATATGTCCATTTGACCTCTCACATATAACCCACAAGGATAGGCATTTATGTTGAGAAGAAAATGGGAAAATGTGGGACTTAAAGAATCTTTCAACCCAGTGTAGAGAAACACCATGGTGTAATCACTTCATCATGAAGGGACAATAGGCATTGTAGCATGTTTTACCACAACTGCATGCAATTTAAAGTAAGAGGGAGTTTGGTCTCCATTGAAAAAGTGCAGGTGAGAGAACTTGTGGTTATAGACTCAACCATTTGTGGCATCCAGCATCTTTTCCATCTTTGTTGCAAAGTTGTGTTTGGTACAGTAAATCTGGGGGATGACACCACAAATTCAGTTCGATGTCAGTTCTGACTCCAAAAACACACTCACAACCTCGTCTACTTTCACAACCAAATACAGCAAAAACATTTCGAGGTGCAGAGATGATCTGGATGGTGAGAAGACTACAGAGATCTGGAACACATTAACAACACACAGCTAATGGATCAGCTCCTGCTAGCTGCTTGACCGGCGGCTAATGGCTACTAACACTCACACAGAGGATACAGCTACCCTGACCTTTGAACTTTTCAAAATGTGTGCTGAAGCCCTTTATGTAATGGCTGTACTGAGCCGAGGGCTACATGTATTTTAGAACCACTTTCAGATAAAAATTCATCCTTTCATTACAAATGGATGAATTTTTCTCTGGAAACTGTTAAACTCAGCCCAGTCGCACAGCAGTTTGTGAAATAGTTACAACATTTTTGATGTGTACATAGACACGAATTTCACAGTTTTTTCGTGACAGTCAACACAAAGTCAGTTTGTATGTAGTCCACATAATTCTGAACTGGGAAGTACAGAGAGTGGCGAACGCCACGAAGGGAGTAGGGATGTCATGAGAACCGATACTTCGGTACCAAGTCGAAAGTCCAAAATTCTAAAAACGTGACGGTACTCGTTTTCTACAGTACTGACGATGCCTGCAGGGTCTGAAATTATCACCTGCCAAGCGCCAAATGCTGCTGCTTCTGTCCTCTGTTCTCTGTGTCGGAGTTTGACACACACACACACACACACACACACACACACACACACACACACAACAGCACCATGCAGCAGTGAGATCCAGAGATGCAGAGATACAGAGATCCTTTATGTTCGAGAAGAGGATTCACTCGTGCGGGAAAAATCTGAACTGAACAAACTAAATTTCTATCTTTTGTTGCTTATTGCTAAATCTCTGAAAAGTGGTGTTTTTTTTTTTTTATTGAACGCTTGACTCTTTATTTCTGGTGAATGTTATTGAGACTTGCATTTGATTATCTTACACTTAATTCCCCAGATCCACTTAGTTTGAACCAATCCAACAACGTCCAATCAAGTTTCAGGAGAAAACCATGAAGAACTAACGTTATGTTACTGAGCACCAGATGGATCCAGTTACTCTGCTGTTAAAATCACGTTACATACAGCTCATATGGTTTGTTTAGGACTCGAGACCTGAATTGGGACTTGAGTCACAGACTTGAGACTTACTTGTGACTTGCAAAACAAAGACTTGGTCCCACATCTGGTAGCCTATACCCAGTGAAATGTCACCATGACAGTGAATTTGAACTACTGCAATCTGAAGATATATATAGACACATGTACACATTACATGGGATTTATTGTTTGTTTGTTTTTTTTACCGTGGTATCGAATTTGGTATTCAGAATCGTGGAAATTCACTGGTATTGGTATCAACTACTAGATTTCTGGTACCGTGACATCCCTAGTAGGGAGGAGGTCGGGGTGGATGATTAGGTCAAAAAACAAAGGACACTGTCCCGTGTGAAATGTCAAAGTTGATTTGCCAAGTAACTTCCGTACTTAAGTTACAGCACTTCCGGAGTTACTTGAACCCAAACCACGATCTTTTCCTAAAGCTAAGTAGTTTTTGTCACGTAACTTCCATACTTAAGTTACGCCACTTCTGGTGTTATTTTAACAAAACCGCAATCTATCCCTAAATCGAACTAAGTAGATTTATTAACTTGACACTTGTGTCACAGTCTAACTGTCTGTCATCAACTGAGTCATAAGGATGGGCTATTATGATTGGCTGCTGAGGTTTAGGGGCGGGCCTAGTTGGTCAGCAGGAAGTGATTTAAGTAACTCGCGGGACAGCGAGAGGGCCGCCACACAGGAACGCCACAAAGGAAGACTTTGGCGTGGTGTGTTCGGTCATGACAGTTGAAATGCCAACCCTGAGAAGACGGACGAAGTGACCGTGAATGAACAATGCCCCAAGCGTGTTTGTGCCGTGAAGTTTGTCCATAGTTTGTCGTGTATCGTCTTCGTCTCCTCTTAACAAGACCCAACAAGGGAGCTGGCCGAGTAACTCGAACAGAGAGCAGTAGCAAGCGAGGCCCAGGTAGGCCCGCCCACACTACACGCCGCAGCAGGTACGCTAATAGCTCCTTCTTCACATGCTCACGGCTGACTAGCTTTGTGGCTACCCCTAGAGAGCCGTGTAAGTACTGACAGACCATTATTGAGGCTGGTTTGACCGTGACACTTGCATCATGTGTTGCAGGATATTCGTAGGAAAACACACAAAAAATACGTTGTTAACAGTCGCGCTGTGACTACTTTACAAACTGTGAGACTGTGTTGGATAAGCAGCTGCTGCCTCGTACCTTTCATCTCTAGGTCCCTTTTTTGTTAAGCAACAAGTGTGGGCAATGAGATGTCATGATCCCACAGTTATAATAGAACATGATTGTTTCTGGTAGATTGTGACAATCCCTCACAATCATCACAATCACATTCACAATGGCTTCTTTAGATGTTTCAACATTTATACGTCTTATACATCCACATCAAACCTTACGAGGCTTGTGTTTGTCAAGGTCTTGATTATGTGGCTTGGGTTTGGGGGCACTGGCAGTTCACCCGGGTGTAGAGCTGTTTTTAACCGGGACATATTTTCCAGGTGTGCATAGATATGCTCCAACTTAAAGGAAGCATAAAAACAAGCAGGAATACGCTAGATTTTAAAAATGATCCAACCAAAAAACCCAGCCCAGTATCGCCAACTCTTTTCCAATGAAAGTAGCTAGCAGCACTAGCTCCAGAAGTCCCTAAATCTAGAGAGGAAGTCACTCCCCCAAAATTATCATAATAAATGTTAACAACAAACATGTCTATTGTTACTGTAGTACTCACAGCTGTCAAGCTAGCAGCTTGTGGAAGACTCTGGTGATGTGCAATGAGTGCATGGGCAGAGTGCACGTAGGAGACCGCTGCATGTCCAGCATGAAATTAAAAGTAACGTTGATTCATTTTGTCACGTCAGTTTTTAGTCATGTGACTCGTCGATATTGTCCTGGGAGTCACAAGAGTTGCTAGTCACGTAAGTCGAGTCAGTGAAGTTAACGTTTCCTAACCCTAACTAAGTGGTTGTGTTGCCTAAACCTAACTTCTACTCATACTCTACTTGTATTTGGATGTTAACTGCTCATGTTGTTCAACTGTATTGTTTATGCTTTTTGCCACAGTGTAGTAAAGACATTGAAAACCAGCCCTTCAGCTAACTCAGGTACATTCACATTTGTTTGAATGTTGATTAATGTACATTGGCCCTTTTCATATAAACATTACATTCAATTAAATAAGTATTAGGAGCTGTTTAGTTGCCAGTAAAGCAGCTGCCTCTTGAGCCACTTCTGAAATAGTTCTTATTGTTGAAGAGTTGACATGGAGCCTACTACCCAACATAGTGTACACTATAGTGTTAGCATATGGAGCCAATGATCTACCAGGAGACATGAATAATGTGTACTTTATGTCACAGATCTACCATAAACTTGCAATGTTGGATCATTTTGACAGGAGATCATAATGGTCGGAAGCAAAGGTAAAGTATCTGCTGAAAGTCTCCCACATGTAACTGTTAATGCTCGGACAGCCAGTATGTCATGTCATCCGGAGGAGGTGAGAGACTGAACGTTGACTGACATTATCCAGCGCCCCTGCAGTGAGCAGAAAGCCCTAAAACAGCTATTGATACAGTAGAACTATAATTGGCTTAGTGTATGCTAAATGCCATCCACTCCTCCCCGCTCGTTTAGTGGCTGATCTTTGCATTAAGCCAATCTCACAGAGGACATGCATGGCTGGAGCCCCAGACGGGAGGTTGCTCTGTCAGGAGGAAGCAGAGAGAAGCAGCAGCCCACAGGAGACACGAGCTGGCTCTCCACCCATGCTCTTTATGGGAATTAGGATGTATCCAAATGCTCGAGGTGGAAGGGTTTCTTTTAATAGAGAAAGGAAAATGCCTTTGTTGGTGAACGACAGGATTAATTAAAGACTAGGGTTGGGCAATATTGAAATTCCCCTACTGATGATATTGCTATAAGAAAAACAACGGTCTATGACAGTGGTTCTCAAACTTTTAACATCACGTACCACCTCAGAAAATATTTGGCTCTCCAAGTACCACCATTATGACCGATGTTAAAATACAGTAGCGTAGGCCCACCCTAGCCAGCAATGCACAGTTCACGCAGGAGGCAAATTTATTCCTAATAATATTACTTATTGTTGACTTTTATCTTTTGTTTGGAGCCACGACTGCAGTGTTTTTGAACCCTTCATCATTTCAGCTACCTCTGCCTACTTCACAGTCATCACAGTTTAGCTTGTAACTAATCGTGGATGTTTGCACGCACTACCACCCAACTACGTAGCTGCTACATGGCGGGGTAGTAGCTTGTGCATATTTTTTTTTGTTTCTAAATAAAAATATTACAGCAAAGCCCAAACTGATTTTAAATCCCATTTCAATGATCTCATGGTTAAAGTATTTTCAATTGTAGTAGTATTAAATATTTTTAAATTAATTATATTTAATTTAGTTTTTTATATTTCAGAGATTCCTCCGCGTACCACTGGATGAAGCATGCGTACCACCAGTGGTACACGTACCATAGTTTTAGAGCCACTAGTCTATGATATTATCGTTAAAAAGAAAGGTGAAGAGAGACGCACGTACAGTAGATAGATATATATATAGAGTGGAGATACATATGTTGCAATACCCATAAGGGGTGGGGTGTGGCACAATGAACAATCCATTAGGTGGCGATCTGGATCATGATCCAGATTCAGGATTTTTTTTAAGAATTCCGATCAGCCAGAGCATTAAGACCACAGGGTATAACACATGCGCGGTGTTACTGATGACGCGTTGATGACGCATGACCCCGCCTCCTTCCTCCTTCTTCAAGCAGAGAGATACGTGCGTGGATGTGTGGCGAGACATCGAGGTGCGGGAGCTGCTGTTCGTCCGCGGTGAGAAAGAACAAAGCGGTAGATGACGGGATGAGAGACAACGTAGTGTAACGTTATACAGACATAACATGGCTGCTGAATGAGAGAGGCATCTGCCGGATGTTACACGGAAACACACCGTGTTAATAACAAGCTGACCACCTCACGGTACCGCCAGCTGGGAGCTGGAATCTGTTTTTAAAGTCAGGCACCTTGGCAGAGGTCTGCGCTCTCCTGTTACAGCCACAGAAGATTTTGTTCCTTTTTTTGTGTCAGAGTATTTGATTTATTGACTGCTGTCAGTATGTAATGACAATTTCAACAAATATAGCAAAACATGTTTTTGAAGAATATTTCGAACACTAGCTTTAAGTGTTTTAGGTCAAGTCCAAGTCATGTGTCAAGACAATTGAAAACATGTCTCAACTCAGTGGAGACAAGTTCATGTCAAGTCTTATGAAAGTAAGTTAGCAAGGTAACGTTACGCTGGGCAGACAGGGTAACGTTACGCTGGGCAGACAGGGTAACGTTACGCCGGGCAGACAGGGTAACGTTACGCCGGGCAGGCAAGGTAACGTTACGCCGGGCAGACAGGGTAACGTTACGCCGGGCAGACAGGCTAATGTTACGCCGGGCAGACAGGGTAACGTTACGCCGGGCAGACAGGGTAACGTTACGCCGGGCAGACACACAGCTGACAACCTGGCAGCTAAACTAAATGATGTGGTGGAGGCTTTTACTGGGAAAGTGGCTGCATGTATCCTCGACAATGCGCGCAGCACCGTGGCTGCTACAGTAATTCTCCCGGACGGGTGAACTGGGGACTCAGCTGTCTTGCAGCTGGCGCACCGCTGCATGCGACACACTAATCTTGTCGGTCAACGGTTATTAAATCGGTTAACGAGGGCCGGTTATCGGTTAAAAAAACTATTCAAAATTAGCATCCCTACAAGCTACAGACAAAAAGTAACTGATTTCAGCAGCAAATCGGTACCAATGTGAACACAATGTAAACACAATGTAAACATAGTGTATTGGTATTACTGAAGACACTCTCTCTTCTGTATCAGGCTGTATGCTTGCAGGAATACATGTCCCACGCTCTGCCTTGTTTTTAGACAGCCCCCTTCCTTGGCTTTCTTAGACATTTATTTCCCCTGCCATGTCACTGCCAACTCTAACACCACCATCTCCAAGACATTACTCTCTGCCCATTACATACTCTTTGAAACAACTTGTTTGGCACCATTGAAGCTCCAACTGAAAACTGGACTATAAACCATATTCTGCATACAGAAACACAATTAATAGGCAATTTGGTACAGGAAATCAATAAATGGACTGGACTCTCACCTTTCTATTATTAATGAAGACGAACTGGGCTCTTAAATTCCTTTAAACTCATTCTACATCATGTATTTACAACGCTTCCAAGTATTTACAACGCTATTACAACGCTGCAAAGTCAGTAAACACAACCAAATAAAGACAACCCTACTAAATACAGAAAACAGAAGCAAATACATGAAACTTAACCAAATACAATATTTATTTGGATGTTTTCATTATTTGCATGTGCTGTCTTAAGTTGCAGTGCATTGATCTTTCAGGGTCATCCTAATTTAGAGTCACAGTGGAGCATATACAGTACATCGCTGCAACTTCATACTTTGTCAGGAAAAACAACTCACTTTGCTAAGCCTCACAAAATTTCAACGATGGAGCCGCCAGGCAGCCTTTTGCACTAAATCCTGCTCACTAGTTTGTTATATATATAATTAATGCACACAAATGATGTTTCTTTGATACTTGGTATAAGCTGCTTGATATTATTATGGTGAAATGTCTACCAAATGTACAAACTTCTCCTCTAATAGCCATTGAATTGTGCAACACTTCACAATACAACACTCTTATCACTAATTAACCTAATGACTATCAATTACACATAGCGAATGGATGGTAAATGAACCGCATTTATATAGCACACACACTCACATGCCGATGGCAGGAGGCTACCATGCAGCGTGCTGGCTAGAGT
The DNA here is from genome assembly GCF_015220745.1 of Sebastes umbrosus. Lineage (NCBI taxonomy): Eukaryota > Metazoa > Chordata > Actinopteri > Perciformes > Sebastidae > Sebastes > Sebastes umbrosus. The sequence goes on from NC_051273.1 coordinate 36,323,276, forward strand.
TGTTCCGATACGGATACCAGAATTGTAAATGTGTCCCATACTGCCCAGAATTTGATATCGGGTATCGGCGAGTATGCCAGCAGCCTTCACTGTGCTGTTGCTCTGGATGTATCATGGCTGCCACTGGTAACTACTGTTTTAGAGCAGCGAAGAAGAACTGATTACAGGTAGTTTGTCTCGTGACGTTAGCAAACGACAACAGTGTGATGCTAGTGGAGAGTGTAACAGTAGTCAGAGCCAGGAAAATGTCAGCCATTTGGGAATACTTCACAGTGGAAAATCCAACAAGTAAAACAGCGATATGTTCAGTATGTTAGGCTTCCGTCTCAAGGGGTGGCGGTACCCTGGTAGGGGGTGTGAATATTGCACCCTGCAGGACAAATTAGCACAAAGGCTGTCCACTGAGGAGACAGCTAAGAGAATACAGAAGTGTTATTTATTCCTAGCTTCATTTATTTATGTTCTTTGTAACAGACAAACTATATATGTAAGGGATGATGTACAGCTAGCGGGTCATTGTTGTGAAAGAATCCCAGATAGGGCGATGCTGATGTCCCCCTGGGGTTTATTTCACAACAATGACCCGTTAGCTGTAAATCATCCCGCTTATTACACGGCTACTTACTTAAGAAATCATTATTTTGACACTAAAACGGTCCGCCAGAGTCCGACATCAGAGCTGTGCCCATAGCAACGGTCTGTTATACATAGCAACGGTCTGTTATGAAGAAATTACAGACCACAGAACGCTGTGATTGACCAATCAGAATCGAGTATTCAACACAGCCGTGTAATTAATATTTTTATCACACTTTGGATCGGTACTCTGTGTCGGCCGATACCGCAAGTTCAGGTATCGGTATCGGGATGGAATAATGGTACATTTCTCTTGCTGGCTATCCATCGGGAGCAATTATGGGCACAGTGTCTTGCCCAAGGACATTTTGATATGTGGACAGGAGGAGCTGGGGACTGAACCGCCACCTCTGCGATCAGAGTTACAAAGGTGACGGCAGTTTGATGTTTGTTTTTTCTTTTCTGTGTGACGAAACACTGCCAAAGTGTGTCAAAACCCAACATTCGAGCCAGGAAATATAGAAGATCAAATTTCAGTATTAAAACAACATCTGAGGAATAAACCTCAACTGATGACGAGTATAACATCCCATAATGAACACCTATTCAGTCACAAATTCACAAGTTTGACTTTCTTTCTTAAAATAATTCTAAATCAAAATGCATATCTACTGTATGTCTGGAACAAAGACTGTGGTTCCCTCAGCATGGTTACCTGCTTACTAGAGGTGGAAGAAAATATCCATACACTTGAGTATCGCAATATTGTGTTTTGTGAAACTGTATCGATTCTCAAAACGCTCTATAGATTTTTAATTAAGAGTTAAAAAAATATAGTCAATATGCAGTATATACTATGTAACACTGTCTGTTACATTTTTTATTCAATTCATTTTTACGACCTAAAGACTCCTGCCAATCCACAGCCCTACTGCTAACATGTATGAGTACTACGGAACCCCACCAGCTCACAATGTATCTCTCGGACCCGCCTTGTATATCCAACATCCTTCAGGCTACTGAATAATTGGTGGAATAAAGTGTATTGGTTATGAGCTCATCCCTTCATGGGTGGTTTGGTTCCAAGGACCAGAGTGTATTTTTCATTCAATTACTCCGGTAAATGATGCCACAGTAAACAGGAGACGCTGCTTTTCAACACATACTGCAGAGGCCTGTGGCGGCACACAGCCCCCCCAACTCTGACACCAGCCAGGGAATCCATCCACACAACACTTTTTGCTGCTTTCATGCTACACTAACTGCCTCGTACTCATGCTTGTCACTCTCCACGCCAGTCGCAGAGAAACCTTGTTACTCCATGCTGGTTTCCTCACATCCCGGGCTCATGAATATGAAGTCTGGTATTGTGATTTTTGGACTGAAGCTGCGGACAAAATCTGGAGTCCATTCATATCAAATTGTACCACTTGCCTGCTAGTTAATAAAATATGCAAGTTTCTATTGTTTTCTCCAGAACTGAATAGTTGTCAGGTTGAAACAGTCAGTCATGGCAACTAAAATTCACTGGTAACGATAAAATAGCTGACTGATTTAGCAGGTTTTACTACAGGTGTTTTCCACTGACACAACTGAGCAAAATGTGCCCAAAATCCCATCATCAAGATTTGGGTCTGTCATGATTAACACTTTTGGCATTAAACCTGCAGTAGACAGAATGTTTTTGGCATCATTTGGCAAAAAAAGTCCTTAATAACCTTTCAGCATATTATAACTCAAGTGTTCTGAGAGATAACTAGACTTCTGCACCTCCTCATGGCTCTGTTTTCAGGCTTTAGAAAATCTAGCCCATGATGGGAGGGAGAGCGTTCCTATTGAGGGAACTCCGATCAAACTGTCAAACTAGGCAGCGCTGATCAAATATGAATCAATATTCTGTTACTGTAATGCCTATTTCTCTCCTCAAATGTGTTCAGAATCATCTTGTAATGTACTGTTTAGCTGTAAAATGAGAAAGTTTGCTCTGGCTGGTGTGCGGTGCTTGGTATTTCCTCAACATATCTCAACATGGCTGCCGGGTCACAAACTTTCTCATTTTACAGCTTAACAGTACACTATGAGATGTTTCTGAAAACAACTGAGGAGAGAAATAGGCATTACAGTAACAGAATATTGATTCATATTCGATCAGCGCTGCCTAGTTTGACCGTTTGGTCGGAGTTTGTGAGTGATTGACAGCCGGCTCTCATAGACGGCAGATGGACAGCAGACGTCAGATCAGCTCTGATTGGTTGTTTTCGTCCGGTCTGTGAAATTTTGCAGATGCCGTTAGGAGCACCGGAGGACACAGCGGCACATGATTTTTTTCAGATTATCTCGCTCATTCACTACTGTCAGGATATAGTGACCGTTTTAATAAAAATAACTAATAATTAATCATATTTGCTCCAATTCCACCCACTGCTGCTTTAATGAATGAAACCGCGATTGCTGTTAAAGCACTCACTATGTGCCGATTGTTAATTTCCAATTCATTTGATAGGCCTGATTGGATAAGACTGTCTAGGATCAATTCACGCAACCGAGTCAAACTTTCTGCCTGGCAGAAGAAAATAGTGCATTAGTTGGGGACTATTTTCAGTGGCGGATTAATCCACATCTGTTGCTCTAGTGAGTATTTGCTGCGGCAGGACGGTGTATGTGGGATTGAGTCAAAATAAACTACAGTGTGTGTGCTCATGGTGATGAAGGAACATGTCACCCAGTGCAAGAGTGTTGCTTGATGTTCTTGGACAACAATGGAGCTCTGTGGCACAGAGGAAAAAGAGATATAGCAGATACATTCATTGTTGGTTTGGGTCTGCACATGAGATTTTTTAACAGGAATAAAAATAAGAAATATCACCAGACTATTATTTAAAAGGACTGTTTGTTACTTTCTAAGCGTATAAATGTACCGGGTCGGACACATGCGCGGTCGCATATGCGCGCTCGCGAGTGGCCGGAGCCTCTCCTCCTATGCTTGCCTTCACTGACACAGCGCGCACGCGTTCTCGCTGTCTCACTCCACCTCTACACATGAACGCGCACTCACTCCACACTGCAGAAAAGTTAGTTAAGCTCTGCGAATATCTAGTGAATAACTGCTGCAGCTCCTCCAGACCAACAGAGGTTTCCCGTGTCCCGTGTTCTCGGGTCGGTGCCGGGGCTCCGCAGAGAGAAACGTTATCAGCGGCACCCGGTCGGAGACAGTAACGTTTCTCTTCCTGCTCAGCCCCGGCACGACCCGCTTTTCCTGCTCAGCCTCCGCTGTCTCCCTCTCCGGAGGGAGACAGCGGAGGCTGAGCAGGAAAAGCCAGCATTGATTCATGGAGAGACCTTCGTCTGGTCAGCTAACATTACTGCCAAGCAGCTGAAATATAGAGTGATATTGGGGTTTTAGCTGACGTGTGTCTCCTCACTGTTTTGAGCGATGCTCGTTCATGTCTATTTAGAGCGAGCAAGCGTGAGCCCGACGCTGACTTTCGTTGACTTAACGGCCACAGGTGTCGCTGTTAACAAGCATTTCTGAAAGTTACAAATAGTCCCTTTAAGCCAAACAAGTGGCTTGTACTTACATTGCAAATGGAATACAGGTAAGTATTATAATGACATTCCTGCACCATCATTTTGCATAATAACGTCAGTAACTTAGTCAACTAAGTTATTTATTCTGCATTTTGAATATCCCATATTCTGATACTCCAAACTGCAACTACAATACATCATCAACTTACTATCCCAGGAGTAATCCCTCTCCTCCTGAGATCATATAGGAAGCCTATACACCATTCCGGGGAGGGACGCTGAGATACTTGACTTGTACTTTTAAAATGAAAAATCTGATTCACACTGGACTACAATTACATGTAGACTTCATGTGATTTTCCCATTTACTCAAATCAGTGTTTCATGTGGCATGTTTGCACAAAGTCTGGCTTTCACATACATCTACTGACCCAATCATAAACACTATTCCTTGACAGGCCTCCAATTGAAACATAATGAGTGTCCATGCTGAGTTGCTAGATGAGCCTCTTCAATTTGCACCATCAAAGCTCTCATCCGTATTTTCCACTGAGGCCTCTCCTCCACCCACAAGATATGTTGCCATCACAGATTACTATAATGGCAATCTACATGGAATCGATATTAGCAGAGGACCCCTGTGTTGCGTGAAATATGGTGGGTAATTTGTGGTGAAACTTTTGCTTTATAGATTGCATAGCACTTTCACTTTCATAGAGGATTGCAACAGGACTGAGCACTGCAAATATTACGAATCACATAAGATTTATAGGAAAAACTAGCAAAGCACGGATTCAGGTATGAAGTCAGACATGTTAGGGCCCTATTTAAATGATCCGAAGCGCATGGTCTAACATGCATGGCATAAGTGCATTTAGGGCATGTCCAACTCCACTTTTGCCAGTTAAACAATGTATAATTAGGGGGCAAAGTAAGGTGCAAGGGGCAAAGGGGTTGTAATGTATTTAGTCTCTTAAATAATCATAGGTGTGTAACATGAATTAAACCAAATCAGAGTGTCATCTCCCATTCCCTAGCACATTGCTATTTAAATAGCAGGTTCGGCAAATTGGTGAAGCGAGCAGTAAAAATGTTTTTGAAAGGCTAAATGCCAACAAATATGGATTGAAGCAGAATATTTTTGTCAGATAAAAACATGAATTTTTGAAATGATTACATCTACCTTTTTTTCGAAAAATGTTGACTTTTGGACTTAACAACACTGTTGAGTTATTGAAAATGTTTGGATCCCACGAGTAGGGAGCAATCCTACGCAGCCATCACTGGAATCTAACGTTCAAATAAAGCCCAATAAAGCCCTAAAAAATATCTTTAAAAAGCAAAACAACTCCATTTGAATGCATATGAGCAAATGCACAGACAACCTATTCAACTGAGGAGGACAGCGTTACGTTATGTTTAGGTCTGAGTTTGGAGTGGTTTCGGTCAGCATATATATGGTGAGGGAGGTTAGAAACTGACATTTGCATTTAAACATAGTGTGAACACAAGAAGTATGTAAATGCTAGATTTAAATATGCCCTGCACTTTATTAAAATAAATGAGCAGGCCATGCAGACAAACTCAAAGGCCAAAAAGCTTCAGCAGCATAATGTCTGAGTTCTGGAGAGAAGTTAAGGTTGTCAATAACTGTGAGATGCCCTTGCTATCCAGCATTGATGGGCTTACTGGGTCTGAAATTATTGCTGAACTGTGGAGAAAACATTATAGGAACCTTTTTAACTGTGTTAAGAGTGATGAATTGAATGTTGGTTGGTGTTGTTATTAGATCCAATGAAGTTTGCTATGCCATTGAGAAATTGGCAGTGAACAAAGCATGTGGCCTTGACCAGATAACAGCAGAGTATCCGAAGTACGCTAGCCATGGAATTTTCAGTGTTACTTGCTTGGTGTTTTTCTGAATTATTAATGCATGGCATACTACCTGACTCTATGTTGGCTGTTTTATTAGTGCCAGTAGTCAAAGATAAAACTGGTAAAACATCCAGCATAGAAAAGTTACAGACCAATTGCCCTGACTAGCACACCGGTTAGGCTTCAAGAATACATAATAACCACTGACAATCAATTTGGGTTTAAAAATAAACATGGCACAGGTTTATGTATATATGCACTGAAGGAAGTGGTTAGGAAGTATAGAAGACATAACACTACAATATTGTACTACAAACTAAAAGAGCGAGGGGTCCCCCCCAAATTTGATAAGGATTTTTTTGCATTTTTGGTATTCACATCAAACCATGCAAACTAGTTGGAGTGTATCTCCAACCTTCCTGTCACCTGTTCTCTTCAATCTGTGCATGGATGATATTTCTAAAAAGAGTGTAGACTGGATGTATGGTGGGAGATAGTCTTGTTAACCATCTGATGTGATCTGTGTAAGGATTGAATGGAAACTCATGTATTGCACATTTTAAATTTTGAGGTTTGTGTTTTAAGGCAATGGTAATGGTTGCTTTTTTTTTCTTTCTCTTTGCAGCCCAGTATTAGAGTCTTATAGTTGTCAGTCTGCCTTATGCCTTCCATACACTAGGAGACTTTGAAAAGACGTTTAAAAGACTGAAGTCTGACTCCCTCTCACATCTAAAGACAATGTGTCTTAAGTCACAGAGTTTTTAGTCACAGACTATAATATTTTGCAAAGACTGGGGATCTTGCATTGTCACTATTTACAAGACTCCAACTAGATTCTTTTTGAGATGATGTCACATCCTGCTCCTGGTGGAAATTTACGAGAGAAACTGTTGAGAAAGAAATGGACAGAAACATCTGCAGCCCTCGAATTCCCTGGTGAGTATGCTATAGCTAGCTAGCTAACATTAGCTAATGGAAGGTTTGCAATTATTATTATATTGCTAGCTTTAATCATAAAAATTGGCACACGCAAGTGTATGTATGAGAGAAAGAGAGAGTGTGAGTATTGCAGCTAGATTTGTATGATTGAAATCAGCAATCTTCAGCTGAAACGTACGGTTAGCTCGTAGGCTAATAGCAAACATTCCATTCGCTAACATTAGCTTGCAAGTAGCCATGTTTGGGACAATGGTTAGCTAGCATATAGCATATAGCATAGTCACCAGGGATTTGGAGAACTGCAGGTATTTCTGTCCACTTGTTTTCTGTGGGACAATGGGAGGACACGTCAAAGAGGCGCTCTTGTTCACTCCACAACTCTACCAGTTTCTCCATGTTAACTTTCTACCCCGTTTGCTGCTTCCTGTTTTCCTGCTTCCTATTTGTTGTTGACAATGTTTGCGTCATTGAATTTAGATAATATTAAACTTGATTTTTAAAATTTGATTTCATCGGAACGTCAAGACGAGAAAAAGACTGAATTAAGACCGATGGGACTGAGTTTTATGACCACCTTACACTAAACGATGGAGATCACGGGAGCGCTCCGCAACTCTAGCAAAACTCTTGTGATTTTATTCCGACATTGGAAATATGTCTGTGACAGTGAAATTGCTTGAAAAGTTGTTTGGTGTACGGTTGGCATCAGATGAAGGGTAAGCAAATGGAGGACTGTGGTAAAGGGACATCCCAAAATGACTGGGCCTTAATACTATTCCTAGGTCCCAACTATTCTTCAACAAAACTATTCCTTAACTCACGAGTTTACAGCCTGTGGTTTCACGTCTCATTGTCATCCACAGCAGCACACTTGTCTTACAGGCCTGTTTCTCATTTGGGCTCAATAATTTAATGGTGTCTAGGCATGCAGCCAGGCAGTCAAATGTTGTGTGAGGCGGAATAAAGCTGTGTTTCAGAGGCAATTCACAATGACAAGTGACAACAGTTTCACACAAAGTGTCTTCTCCTCACAGAGACTCATTAGGCTGTGGAGTTGAGAGGGAGCAGCCATGCAAATCAACCTCTTATCAGTCAAAGTGACATATAAACAATCTGGCTCCCGACTTCTGGACACCCAAAGTAGAAACACTGCAATGCCTTTCACAGTTCTCTTACTAGCCCTCCCCTGAGGAGAGGAGGGCTCCTGGTGCAAAGTTCTTCAATAACAAGACGGGCTTACATGGAAAAAGGAATCTATTTAGTTGTGCAGAGGTCAATATAGTTTGCCTCAAGCAGGAATAAAACAGTGGCCATTAATGCTAATACAGGCAGAATAAATGCCCCCAATATTACCTTGTGCTTCATTCAAAAAGTACCATTACCTCCTTGGTTACCAGCTTCATTCAAAGAAGAGAAAAAAAGAGACTGATTTAATTTAATGGAAAGTGATTTGTACAAACAGTGGTTAACATTGAGCTATTGCAAGATGATCATAGCAGCATTTCAGGTAGCAAAATACTTGGTTCTTATCAGATATGATATCATAACTGGTGTCCTCAGTAAATAAGTGAGATCTGGGAACATGCTGACATTGCTACAGTCAAGACAGTTGTAAACGGGCCAACAGTTCATCCAGATTACCTAAACCACTTTATTTGCAGGTAAAAACAAAGTGAGAACATTCAAATATCAGTAAAAAAATCTCATTATACAGGAAAATTGTGTTTATATAGAACTAGAGTAAGTACAGAAGGTCAAGGTTTGAAGCAGGAAGTGGGTCTGTAAACTATAATGGATGTTTACGACAGATAGTTTGGGTATAAATCTTAATGTCTATCTTTGTTTTCTGTTCCAAATAAATTGGCCTTACCCAGGGAGTTGTTTAAACCCGTCTGATCGTCACTTTTTGCCATCTCTGAATTCTAGAATTTAATTAATAACTTGACAGCCCAATATCTGTAGAAATGACATCCATTTTGGACAATTCTCCATCTCACAATTTATATCCAATGTCAACATTCATTGTCAATGCAGGAAGTAGTATGCCCTTTACATGTGCGAGATGGAAAGCAAGGGTTTGGGAGTCGGGATGGTGGCTGCACGTGTCGCGAGAGTTTACTGCAATAAATGTTTGTTTTTCTTTGTTTTCCCTAATTAGCCTGCCTCATGAATGTCGAGACATTTGGAATACCTGTCAATACATGGGTTAGGGAAAAATGGGCCCCAAAATGTCTTTCGCTACTTGACCCAAAGACGGGTACAGAAAACCCCAACGAGATTGATTCATATTTGCCTGGGACCCATTGTGTTCCCAATTGGCAGCATTTACCACCTTGTTCACCAGGGGGCCGGAAGCTCGTGACAAAGCGTGTACCTAGGTGAGGATGTGTGAGGAATGACTGGTTTTACACCGTCTGTGAAGATTGTTAAGATTTCTCTCTGCCACGGGGGTCAGGACAATTAGGAACCCTGACCACCCCATACACATGTATTCCAAATGTCAGAGTTGATTTAGGGAAAGCCCATTTGGGAAACCTTTGGAAACACGATCATCCCATTCAAAGGTATTCCAAATGGAAAAATATAAGGAAATTAATATAATCTGCCATTTGTAATAAATTTGTACTGGATAGTCAGGGTTTCCAATTGGTCTGTCCGCTGTGGCAGAAGGTTTCCCATTTGTCATGCTACCAAATAAGAAAATTCTGCCATTTGGGTTTGAGACTTTCATTTCAGTAGAAAATTTTCTCAAGATCCAATCTTGGACTGAAATTGGTTGTTGGGTAAGCTCGTAAAAAAGACCTGTAAATGACTTATTACCATGATATTGAAATGGGGAGGTTGCATGCTTCCTGCGCAGAAATGCTAAGTGCTAGACGATGCAAATGATGATGGCGTGGCAACAATCTATTAAAAATTCAGAGCTCCGGCAACTAGAAAAAAAGAATTTCACCAATCTTGGTTATCTATTACTATTTGTGGTGGCTGACTAGAAACAAGAGCGTAGTCTGAACACCGGACAGCCCCGGCCCAATTTAACTCCTTATGGCCTTAAAAAAAGTGTCCAAATGAATGGTCTTCTTAAAGACTTCTTTGATGATGTTATCTCATAAGCTATTCAAAGTAATCCTGTGAAAACAGAAATAGCTTATTTACATGGTCTATCAAGGGAACACACTACAGTGGATGGAGGGAAGAGCAAACGTTTGCTCATTGAGTTTCACAGCACAACTGTTCTGCCCTATAATACAGAAAATCCTGCCAATTCTCCAGTGCTGCTCTCTGACGGGCCTGTCAACATAACCTGTCAGCCGTGCACCACCTGTAACTTCCCGCTTCCATGGTGTAACAGAAAGAGCAGGCAGAAGTCTGATACATGGCTGCACAGAGGGAAGACAGAAAGCGTCTCTGAAGAGCTAGCTCACTGCTTTCACAGCTCAGACGTACAGTGGGACTGAACTAGACGATGTGCCAAAGCAACTTACAGGGGCACTTTTAGTTTTTGTCACCAGGCTATTTTCACAAAGTGGGAATACTTTGGTCTTCGGTAAACTCAAAAGTTGGTCGTCAGCACTAAAGTCAGTGGTTTTTCATTCAAACCAACAACTGCTCAGCTAGGGCAGGCATCCACCAGTCAACAGCACCGAAGGTTTGTCCACACCAAATTGGCAGGGTCATTTAAGGAGTCTGCTGTGAGTGAGTTGATGCACCCCTGTTTTAATTCCAGCCCAATGTCACATTTTTATAATTCAATCAGGGTTGTCAAAGTTAATGCGATAATAACACAATGAACACAAATTCATTTTAACACCATTTTATTTTTGAACGCATTTAAGCAATCGATCTTTCGGAGGGTCTAGCGGGTTTAAAGCTAGAGTGAAGATACTGTCATCATATGAAACTAAAAAACCTAAGGAATCCTTTGGTACCAACCATGTCATACTAGCTTGTTGTGAAAGACGTTAAATAACGCTCCAAATTTACGCGAAATTTTGGCGACGAAACACTGTCACGGCAATTTTCAAACAGAACCTTTGACCTCTGACCTCCAGATCAGTGAATGTAAATGGGTTCTATGGGTACCCACGAGTCTCCCCTTTACAGACATGCCCACTTTATGATAATCACATGCAGTTTGGGGCAAGTCATAGTCAAGTCAGCACACTGACACACTGACAGCTGTTGTTGCCTGTTGGGCTGCAGTTTGACATGTTATGATTGGAGCATATTTTTTATGCTAAATGCAGTACCTGTGAGGGTTTCTGGACAATATCTGTCATTGTTTTGTGTTGTTAATTGATTTCCAGTAATACATATATACATACATTTGCTTAAAGCAGCATATTTGCCCACTCCCATGTTGATAAGAGTATTAAATACTTGACAAATCTCCCTTTAAGGTACATTTTGAACAGATAAACAAATGTGTGGTTAATTTGCGGTTAATCACAATTAACTATGGACAATCACACGATTAATCACGATTAACTATGGACAATCATGCGATTAATTGCGATCAAATATTGTAATTGATTGACAGCCCTAAATTCAATCAATATCAAACAGGCTCAGACTGTCTTGCAAAGTCTATCTAGACCCAACTGATGGATCCAGAAAAATTGCTAGGTTTTCTGTCTGGCCTATTGTGCTAGGTAGAGGTGTAGCAGGTAGTAATACAGTCAAATGTGTGTTAGCATTCTATAGCCAAATATCTGTAAAACGAGTGTTGCCCTCCTGAATGAAGCGAGCTGTCCCTAACAACTAGCTTAGAGAGCCAGTGGCCTGAAAGATGGAGAGACGCAAGTGGTCATCATGGTGATAAATACAGCACAGTCATCAAACAACTGTCTAACAGCCAAGAAATATGGTGTTAACAAGTGTAACGTCCAAAAAAGGCGAGCCCAAAAAGACCGTCTTAAAACTGCAGTCAGAGAAAATCTTAGCAGCAGCTGCTTCCAAGAGATTGACAGGAGAGTGTGTGAGTATGTCACTGAAAAATGAAATGAGGGTACGCCCATTACCACAGCCCTCATTCAGCTGAAGGCCATGGAAATCGCTAAAGAGAGGAACATACCCCCAACCGACTTCAAAGCTAGCCTCGGCTGGTGCAGAAGAATGATGCGGCGTAATGGACTGTCATTGCGGCACAGGACAAGTCTATTGGAAATGAGAAGAGCTGAATCATTGTCATGTTGACGCGCCTTGCAGACGGAACCAACTCCCTCCGTACATGATTTTGAAATGCAAGACAGTACCTAAAGAGAAAATGTCAGTTGCTATTATTGTAAGTGTCCAGGAAAAGGGCTGGAGACTGAGCCTGTAGTGGACTGGCTTAAGGTTGTGTGGGGCAGATGGCGTGGGGGACTCAGAAAGAAGAGGATCTTGCTGGTTTTGGATGCATTCCGTGGACACTTGACTCAGCCAGTCAAAACTCAAGTGCGGGCGATGAACAGTGACCTAGTGATCATACATCAGACCGCCACTTACGGGTACTTCGCAAAAAAGACAAGGACGCGCCCCGTTTTGGGGGAAAGAAAACCGAAGATCTCAGAGACTTCAATGTAATTTGACGCATGTTTGGGCTCGTATACATCCATCTCAACCTGAGTGTTCAATGAAGGTTGATCGCCGCCATGTCCCTTCAGTCTTTGTTTATCCAGACATCTATACATATTCGATTGAATCACGTTCGGCTAAGTGTTGACGACAGTCTGATGCTGCTGTAACGTTAATGTGTGACTGTATTACTGCAGCAGCCTCCCACTCAAGCTAACGTTAGCTAGCCATGCTAGTCACCGTCACCAGCATCATTTAGCCATTTACCAGACTGACGTATTCACGTATCATATCTCAGTGTGAACGCCTCGGTTAACCCGCTACACAACAGCTTTTCATCATTTCCTCTCCTGTGAAGGCGAGTTTCTTTCCCCTTAAAGGGAACGCAGCCTCTGTGATGACATGATGCTGGTCAGGTCTATAGCTTGGAGCCATAAAGCCATGCTGGTCTGGTCTATAGCTTGGAGCCATAAAGCCATGCTGGTCTGGTTTATAGCTTTGAGCCATAAAGCCATGCTGGTCTGGTCTATAGCTTGGAGCCATGAAGCCATGCTGGTCAGGTCTATAGCTTGGAGCCATAAAGCTCCTCTATTAGATGTTTTTTAGGACATGGCAGGGGAACAAAGCGGAGATCAGCGTTTTTGGATTTATTCTTGGTGCAACCAACTACACAGCAACTCTTCTGCATAGTGTTTTAACTATTACCGCTTTGTTTAAAGTAGAAGTTTGGAGACATGTTTCAGCTTCTTCTGTTTACTCTGTTACCGTCTACGACACGGGATTGTTTTCCACCAAACGGAGGCGTGGTCATGACTCTGGATGACGTATTGCCGGTCTGATGTATACTGTTGGGTGACAAGCCAGCTCCAGGTGTTGGATGTAGTCGTCAACAAGCCATTCAAGGCTAATCTGTGCAAGAGATACACGGAGTGGCTCATGTCTGGTAATCACACACTCACACCGTCTGGAAAAATTCAGAAGCCTGTAGTGCGTCTGCTCTGTGAATGGATCCTGCAAGCATAAGGATGCAGTTTCCCCAGAGAGCATCATCAACGGATTCAAGAGATGCAGCATATCAAATGCTCTGGATGGCAGCGAGGAGGACGTTCTCTGGGAGGAGCCGGTGGAACCAGAGCACAAGAGTGACGATAGTGAGAGGGAACAGAGCGAGGCAGAGGACCTCTATCTAATGGCCTTATAATACTCATCTGAGAAGCCAAGTTGAGAATTTGCTCAGTCAATTTGACTTTCAAGACTGTTCTATGATTAGACTTCACTAAGATGGTTAATGCAGTTATGGAAATTTTGACAGGCTACATGGTTGCTTTTTCACTGATATGAATAGCCTAATTGATATTAATACCAACAGTTTATTTACATTTTTATGATAGTCAAATACCACAAGTCATTCATTTATCAATGTGATTACATTTTAAATGTGCAATTTTATCTTAAATATATTGAAAACATGATTTTATTTAAAATATGTTAAAACAGCCTACCTTGTTTTATTCAATGTTTATTCAAACGCTCTGCCATGAATTCTGTTTTTACGAAGCTTATATATTTGTACTTTTTGTTGACGTTGTCAGAAAGATGATAATTGTGCTTTATGGTTATTATTGATGTCATGGTGGGTGTTGCTGTTGTACTGTAGTCCATCGTTTCTAGTATTTTGCCCCCCTCATTTGTGTGTCCCTAAGTGCAGAAATCCTGTATCATTTTAATGAAAGTCTGAAATTATAATGTTCCACAAGAAATACCAAAGGCATTTTTTGCAAAATTCCATAAATGACTGTGATGAAATCACAAGGTTCAAAACAACAAACAAGCTTACTGTATAAATAGTCATTTATAGACTCAGAAATACATTTTCCCAAAAGAGAACAACAAACTATTCTCCAAATCCACCTCACGACATGATAATCCATATGTCAAACCTCTGCCAAGAACAGCTCATCTTAATCAAGATGAAGCTTTACATTCTCATGGACCAATCAATTCATGTCCTTGTCAATAGAAGTCTGCCAGCACATACACTGCAAATTCAATATATTCAACTGAGCCCAGGTGGCAGGCTGAATGGAGCAGCACAATAGGAAATGACAACAGTTCAATAAGTCATCACAAAATAATTTCTGCAATCAACTCAAAATGAGTGATTGATGATACATAATGTTGTGAGAGTATCTATGGGTGGAGTTTTCCTTTAAAGGTCCCATATTGTAAAAAGTGAGATTTTCATGTTTTCTTTATTATAAAGCAGGTGATCCTTTCCACGTCCTTTATAAATACTGTCAAAGTATGGAAACGCTCAATCCATGGAGAAATACACACGGCCCGTATTCAAGAACTGTGCGCTTGAAACATGCTGTCAGGATTTCTGTAATTTGTGATGTCACAACTGTACAACATTTCACAGTTTTAAATGTAAACATTCTAAATGTGTCCCGGTTTATTTCCGCTTGCGGTGTATGTGAATGACATCAGCTGACAGGAAGTAAACATGGACCCAAGCTGTTGCCTAGCAACGCAATTCTGTTGCAATTCCCTTAAAATACGCTAAAACGGAGCGTTTCAGACAGACAGTATGAGGAAAATAAAAGTTTTTTGAACATTACAGCATCTAAACATGTTCTAGTAGAAACATAAAATACAAGTATGAACCTGAAAATTAGCATGATATGGGACCTTTAAGGTATTCTTCACAGTTTTCAGCCTTTTGTTTGTGTGAAATTCAGTTACAGAGGACTATCCTCAGTGCAGCTTGGTTTACATGGAAATCTCCACTCACTAAACATGCTTCGTGATAAACAAAATAATCTGATATTAGGAAGGAGAAGACACCAAGGCGGAATATAGCATCATTAGTGGCTAATCACACTGAGATGTGTTGCTACAGACGGGCCACTTAAAAAACGCCTCAGCAAAACGCGTTGGGCAGAACCGCGTGGTGTGCCTGTGGAGCGGGGCTGCGTGAGCAACCGGGCGATCAAATGTGATTAACGGAAAAAATATGGTCTTTCTATCTCTCACAAAGTCAGTAGTCTACGTCAAACTATCACAACATGAGGTATGAATTCCCCCTTCCCTTTCGCATACTTCGTAGCTCTCTCACAGTCCAACAGCTAACTCGCTTGATTTGCTGGCTGGCTGCCTGAGCTAAGTGTGACTTTGACGAGCACTGCTACTCCTGGCGCTAAGAAGTTGAGAATATTTTGAATTTTATGCGCATCTAAAAAACGCTACAAAAAAACCCAACGTGACACGCAAAAGAGAAATGTACGCCAGGTGCACCGTACTATAGGAAAAGGTGGTTTCAAATGGTTTTGCTAGCGACGGATTTTTAGCGACGTGTCTTGGTGTGATCAGCCCCTAGAAGTTAAACTTCACACCCAGGTCAAGATCTATGCGGCAATTGTATAATGGATAGCGGTGGAGCGACACCGTCCTCATTTTACACACAATTCTCTCTCCGTTGCTGTTGTAACTGATCAGGAACCTGCAGGCTGGTTTTCCAGCTCCAGTGTGACTGACTCGCACGCCAATCGTCTTATTGTGCTAACCTCTGCACTTGTTAATAATAATAATAATAGCTTGGATTTATATAGCGCCTTTCATGAAACCCAAGGACGCTTAACAAAGACATAAATAAACACAACAAATGTAACAGAAGCTAGGGGCCATAGGCCTTGGTGAAGAGGTGGGTTTTGAGGAGTCTTTTAAAGGTGTCCAAAGATGGTGCGTTGCGGAGCTCTATGGGGAGAGAGTTCCAAAGTGTGGGGGCTGTCACACTGAAGGCTCTGTCCCCAAAAGTTCGCATTCTTGTGTGAGGGATGGAGAGCTGACCCGTGCCTGAGGATCTAAGGTTCCGGGGCTGTGTGTAAGGGTGGAGGAGGTTAGATAAATACTGAGGAGCCAGGGCATTGAGGGATTTGTAGGTGAGGAGGAGGATCTTGTAGGTGATGCGGGACTTGACCGGGAGCCAGTGGAGGTGGATGAGGGTGGGGGTGATGTGCTGCCAGGGCTTGGTGCGGGTGAGAACCCTGGCAGCCGAGTTTTGCACATACTGGAGCCTGTCCAGGGCTTTGCTGGGAACCCCAGACAGAACTCCATTGCAGTAGTCCAAACGGGAGGTGACGAAAGCGTGGATGAGGGTTTCTGCCACAGAGTCAGAGAGTGATTGCCGGAGACGTGAGATGTTTTTGAGGTGGAAGAAGGCGGATTTGGTGATGAACCTGATATGAGGCTGGAATGATAGTGTTGGGTCCAGGATGACACCCAGGTTGCGGACTTCCGAGGATGGGGAGAAGGAACAGCCGTCAACATCCAGGTGGAGATCTCCAACCTTCCGGAGCAGGGCCTTGGGAGCCACAACCATGAGCTCGGTTTTGTTGCTGTTGAGTTTTAGGAAGTTAGATGACATCCAGATTTTTATTGCATGTAGGCAGTTTACAAGTGACTGTGGGGGTAGCTGGGTTGATGGTTTGGTGCTGAGATATAGTTGTGTGTCGTCAGCATATGAATGAAAGCTGAGACCGTGGTGGCGGATGATCTGACCAAGGGGGAGCATGTAGATGGTGAAGAGGAGGGGTCCCAGCACAGAGCCTTGAGGTACGCCATGGTTGACTGGGGCCGGGGTGGAACTGGAGTCTCTGATGGTGACAAACTGTTTTCTGTTTGTGAGGTAGGACTGAAACCAGGAGAGAGCTGAACCGGTGAGGCCAAGGTAGTCAGATAGGCGGGTGAGGAGGATGGTGTGGGAGACTGTGTCGAAGGCAGCTGAGAGGTCCAGGAGGATGAGGATGCTGATGTGACCAGAATCTGCAGCGATGAGGAGGTCATTTGTGATTTTGATGAGGGTGGTCTCTGTGCTGTGGTGTGGTCTGAAGCCAGATTGAAACGTTTCGTAGAGCTCATTGCTAGCGGTGTACGGCTATAAGTTTCCGAACGGAGCTCACGCTTGTGAAATTTGATTCTTCATTATGTTCATCAATCTTTTTTTTCGTTAGCAGTAAAACTAAACAGACAATGACGGAAAAATTCACTTTTGACATCCCCCTATCCCCAGCCCCCATTTCAAAAACTCATCTCATCTGCACGAATCACGGAGGTGACCTATTTTAGATTAAAAACGGTGAATTTCGCCAAAAGGTGACAACTTTGCATTCCTGTGTACAGCATCAAATAACTAATTAAAACCAAATTTATCAGAAAAATGAACACTTGAACAGACATCAGCGTGATAAGAACTACCTCAAATGACAGAAAACATTTTTGGGAAAAATGTATTTGACTTGTGCTTTGACTTTTAGTTTGGCTCATGTGCCATCCGCTAACATGGAGGAGGCGGGCTTTATGACCTGTACTGCAGCCAGCCACCAGTGGGAGATTCAGATGTTTTGGCTTCACTTTTGGGGAGCTGTAATGCCGTCCATCTTTATAGACAGACTATGGTCTAGACTAAAGAGGCAATTTTACCTTCCTGTTTTCCTCAATAATCTAATACCCACAAACAGTCGGTCCATCCGGCAGAGACTCAGTAATCTTAAATTCCATTTGGAGAGCTGGATGCAGAGACACTGCTGCCACTTGTGTTTGTTCTTATAAATAATACATTGTTCTCTCCTGCTCCTTGTTCATGATCCACAAAATTGCCTCCCACACAAGTGTGGTAGCAGTACCCACACGCTGCATGAAAGCTGGAAGGAGGGAGGCAAAGAAACACGGAATAAACCGATGCTATTTTGCAAATCATTATGTGTATGTGACCCTGGGGAGTTGCAAATCCAGAGACAAGCTGTGTAGGGGAAAGGAAGGTTACAGCATACTAGCCATAAAGTGAACCCTGGCTGGATGAGAACATTGTGAGTGCTTGAATACAAGTTTTTGTGTCCTGAAATTACACTATGGACTCTCAGGAGCTACAGTAAAAGAAATAGGCAATTAAGTACGGCATTTCAACTCAGAAGGAAAATTCTGATGATCTTGATGATGTTTACACTTCGTCTTGGTGTTTGCCATGGTGATTGGTAAAACTCAGAAATCAATTCATTTAATTTCAGTTCTTGTTCACCAAAATGTGCTGTTGATCTTGTAACATGATAAGAATATCAACTTTTGGTTATAATTTATTTTAGTACCTTCAGAGAGAAGCCATCATTCAGAAAATTCCCATGGTCACAGAGCACACAAACCAACACAAGGTCGGACCCCAAACAAGGTGACGGACTGCGATATGCATGTGAACATCTTGATTTTTAGATCATTCCGTTAACAGATAACATTTTCTGTCTTTTCTTTTGGTCAGCCCCTCTTGAAATGTGTGTGAAATGTGACTAAATGTGTTTCATTGTGATTTAATATAGATATTTATTTTGAGGTCCAGCGCACTAACCATTTCTAAAAAGCTGATTTTGCCGAGAAGATGTGACATCAGAGCAGTTGGCTAGTAAGGCCATCTCATTTAAGGCCTTTACACATCAATGGCGTGATGAGTAAACGTCACAAATACGCTAAATACTTGCCTGCATCAAAACTATTCATGCCGACAGCAATGTGAATTTGCAACACTTTTCCAATAAAAGGTTTGAATATATTTGTGCACGCAGAGCCCAAAACCGGGATCCTATAAACCCAGAGCAGTGTCTGGTAGTCTGTCTGAGCTAAACTCTGTATAGCCTTTTATTGAGTTTTCTTTCATGTTGTGAGTGAATTTTCCTCTGGTATATGGAGGGCAGAACCTGCCAAAATCAATAATAAATGAATAAATAAATACACAAATATGTCATTAAATGTAGAAAAATTATATTAAATATAAATATAACCATAAATTAATTGAGAAAATATGACATAAATTGATATTCTGTTTTAATTTGCTTATTTATTTATCTTTATATAAATTCCCTTATTTATGTACTCTTCAGTTTAATGTTCCTTTTTATTTATTCATGCATTTATTTTTATTTATTTTTAAATTTATTTATTTATTTCTAAATTTATTTTTTTATTATATTTGTTTTAAATGTATGTATTTATTTATTTATTTATGCATTTATTTATTTATGCGTGATTCTTCCTTTGCATTCCACCCCTTATTTATTTCCCCAAACTTATTTATTTCTGTTTTCTTTTCTTTATTTATTTCTTTACACACGCTGGACCGCTGGGCGCTCTGCACAGCACCGAGTCCTGAGATGGAGAGAACGACTCGGCAGTGTGTCCGATGGTCAGGGTGCCGCTGTTGCTGCGTAGCGCGTTTCCAGTGGCATCAGCCGTAATGAAGCAGAGATGGATAAAGAAATGTATAAAGAAATGTATAAAAAAAGAATACAGAAATAAATAAGGGGTGAAATGCAAAAGGAAAATCGTGCAGAACTGTATAAATAAATAAATGCATAAATACATAAATAAATACATACATTTAAAAATAAATATAGAATAAATAAAAAAAAAATACATGCAAAAATAAATAAATAAAAAATAAATAAATGCAAAATAATAAAAATATAAATGCAAACATAAATAAATAAATTACGAAAATTATAGAAATAATACATAAATAAATAAAAGGGAACATTAAACAGAACAGTAAATGCATAAGGGAATTAATACAAAGATAAAAAATAAAATAAAGAAGAAAATTATCAATGTATGTCACATTTGATCAATTAATTGATGGCTACATTTATTTTTTAAGATTATTTTTGCTACATTCAATGACAAATGACTCCATAAATAAATAAATGTATTTATTTATTAATTTATTTTGAATTTTTGCAGGTTCCGTCCTCCATACTGGTAAACAGTTACGTAGTGTGTATGTCTAGGGCTTTTATTAGGAAAGGCAAGAACGGAAGGAGTGGATTTGGTGGAGGAATGATGTTGCTGCTGCCATTTGGAACAGGGAAGTCAATACCCCTCCTCCCTCCCTTTGTCTGCGGGTGTACATGAACGTTAGCGGCAGCTTGGTGGCTGTTGTTGGATTTATTCATATTGCAGGGTTAAAGCTAGGGTCGGTAATCTTGACAAACTAGCAAGAGTACGCTAAATTAAAAAAATATCAAACCAAAAAACCCAGCCCAGTGTTGCCAACTCTTTTCCAATGAAAGTAGCTAGCAGCACTAACTCCAAAGGTCCATAAATCTAGAGAGGAAGTCACCCAAAATTATCTTTATGAATGTAAACAACAAAAATGGCTATTGTTAGTACTCACAGCTGTCAAGCTAGCAGCTGGTGGGTTACACGCAATGAATGCACCTGGCAGTGTGCACTCAGGCAGGCAGCTAGCCCGTCCAATCATTACATTTGAACCAAATGAAATGATTGGACGAGCTAATTACAATCCTGTTACAGCCACAGATACCACATTGTTTTCTTTTTTTGTGAGGGCATTTGATTTATGGATTGCTGTCGGGATGTAAAGAAAATTTCAACAAATATAACAAAAAATATTTTTGAAGAACATTACCAACCCTAGCTTTAAGTCAAGGCAATTTTATTTATATCGCCCATTATCACAAATCAGATAATTTTCCTGAAGGGTCTTGGTATGGGGTTGTCGTGTGTTTTAGAGGGCAATCACGGCCAAGAAATTGCCTATGTTGTCAAGCTGAAGTAGGGTGCGGCTGACGCACTACAGGTTAAAAAACAACCATTCTATCATTTAATTGCATGATTTGTTGTTTCATTTGTATGTTGTACAGTATTTAGCTTGATTAGCACTTTACAGGTTATTTTTTAACATATGGTTAGGGATGCTAAATTTGAAAAAATGTCTTAATCGATAACCGACCCTCGTTAACCGTTAACCGACAAGATTTGTGCCTCGCATGCAGCAGTGTACCAGCTGCAGTGCACGAGCACAACAGATATTGGTTGACGGGAGTCTCCAGTTCACCGTCCTGGAGCGTTAACTTAGCAGCTACGATGCTGCGTGTAGTGTCGTGGACATGCAGCCACTTTCCCAGTAAAAGTCTCCACCGCACATTTAGTTTAGTTTAGCAGGTTGTCAGCTGTGTGTCTGGCCGGCGTAACTTTAGCGAGTGTCCAACAGTGTGTGTATTTGTGCTACGTTAGCAGATCTAGCATTGCCGGAGGCTTCGTGCTCGCCGCCGCCACACGTAGTCTGCGTAACTTTAAAGAGTTTCCAACAGACCGTGTGTGTGTGTTGGCAGTGAGTGTGAGGTTGTTAGTGGCGTTCTAGCTCTGAACGTAGGTGTAGCAGTGTGTGTACACTTTATTTGTCAGTGAATAAATGCTATGAAACTACAACTCCTCCTCTCCAATCAAGCTAGCTGGAGACCGGAGTCGACTTCCTGTATCCTGCAACTCCGGCTCCGCCTCTTAAGGTGGGCTGTTAAGGTGGATCAGCTTTTCTCCTTAAAGTGACGAGCCGCTCCTCTTTTTAATTAATTATTAATATTTCTTTTAACCGTTTTAACAGATAGAGTTAATCTGTTAAAATGCTTAATGTCGGTTAACGGTTAAATGGTTAATTATTAACATCCCTACATAGGGTGCCCATTTATTTCAAACCAGTCATTTAAAAGTCTACAGGTTCCGCTTAGCTGGAAATAATATTTACATCAACTGTGCTCAGCTTGTCTGTTTATATGTAATCTGTCATTACATAGCCCATAATGTTTCTAAAATATCTGAGAAGGGGTTCATTCTTTCCTTTTTAAAATTTCCCCTTTCAAAAGTCAACTCAGATTGAGTGAACTCAAAAGAGTGTGAGCTATACTCTGTGTGTGATCTCATAAAATTCTTCTGTACAGCATTATGAGGTGAGAATGAGCCACAGAGAGGTGGTGACTATAAAGCACTCCCTCTGACAGGGAACGACCTCCCTATGGAGAGCTGGCATTTAACACGCAACCAACTCAAACCAACTTGGGTCGTTTTCATCAGCATGTGTGGAGAACAGTTCAGTGTTTGATGGATTCCGTTTGATTCATTGTATTCAAATCACAATTTTCCATTCATCAGTCTCATTCACATGTCTGTGTTTGCACAGCAGGGAGATCCACCGCATCACATCAAGTGCTAATACTTCCTCCTTAAACTGAACCAACAAATGACAAGACTATGAAATGAACTGTGCACAGGCAGAACAGCCCGGTCGCACCAAATGGAGTATGAATGTCACGGTAATTCTGAAGTCATTTTACGTGCAATAACAACGTGCTTTTGGTGTGTCTTGTGTACGCCATGTAGTCAGTACTGACTGCAATACAAATGCATTTGTGTGAATATGCTACGCTCAGAGCTAGTGATGTGTAAAATAAGAAGTGAAAAAGACTGCTTGCATGGCATCAAAAGACACACGAAAAGACTAAAATTCATCATCATGATTCATGAATATGTTGTGCTATTTCAACGCCTTCCTATGAGATCGGGTTGGGTTGACATACTACCACGAAATACAACATGACAAGGTCTTGCAGCCATTAAAACTACAAGAAACACATGTACACAATAGATGGTGTAGAGTTTTCATGGATTTTGACACTGTTAGTATTATTCATTTATTTTAATTAAACAAACATAGGACTTTCACCCAGGAGACCGCTGTTCATGTCCCGTGTGAAATCAAGTAAACGTTGACTTATTTTACCGTAGTTTTGTACGTAACAACCACCTAGGGGGGTAACGATACGTTTTTACAATGATACGATACAATTTCCATGGTTCCGATGCGATTTTAGGACGATATCTGGCTCACCTAGAGTGATACGATACAATTCAATGATTTGAAATCGATACAGTAACTTTTTTTGTTTAATCAGTGAATGTGAAATAAATATCTGATACTGGACAGAGCAGGTCAGGATTCCTCAAAGTTTTTACTGTGAGGGAATCAGGGATAAATTAATTATGGATATAAACAAGTAAACACAACAATTAATTTGCAAATACATACAGCTTTTATTAGAAAATAATAAAAAGTGCAACTGCAGGACCTGCTGATTCAGTTCTCAAGATACAAGGCAGTTAAATATTTAACACTAAATATAATAAACCAACTTCTATTCAAGTTAAATGAACAGTGGTTTAACCTGCTGCTTCTGTCCTCATTTTCAATATAAACCGTAGATCAATAATACAGAGATCAACCGCTGATAGTGATCAAACAGCTGATAGTGATCAAACAGCTGATAGTGATAAAACAGCTGATGGTGATCAGACAGCTGATAGTGATCAAACAGCTGATAGTGATCAAACTTCTGATAGTGACCAAACAGCTGATAGTGATCAAACAGCTGATGGTGATCAGACAGCTGATAGAGATCAAACAGCTGATAGTGACCAAACAGCTGATAGTGATCAAACAGCTGATAATGATCAAACAGCTGATAGTGATCAAACAGCTGATGGTGATCAGACAGCTGATAGAGATCAAACAGCTGATAGTGATCAAACAGCTGATAATGATCAAACAGCTGATAGTGATCAAACAGCTGATAATGATCAAACAGCTGATAGTAACCAAACAGCTGATTAAAACTACATCAGACTAGCGTTAGTTGAATTTCTGTGTTGTTTTCTACTTTAAAAAGTAAAGGAAAGTCATTTTCTCTGAATGAAAAACTGACAGCGCACGGGGAAAGTTCCTGTAGGTGAAGCCGCCCCCGTCTCATGCAGACCGGTGCTCATCTCCCTCCAGCCGCTACCTCTCACGTGAGAGAGCGAGGAGGCCAGTGCGCCGTTCGTCTGCATGGACGCCATGGATGCGTGCTCGCGCTGCAGAGGGCGGAGCTGGCAAGCTGGTACATGTCTGGAGAGTGAACCGGAGTAACGTTTAATATTTCTTTACTAATAAAAGTGCTAAAAAACACTTTCATATAACGTTTGTCGTCCTTATATACAATTGCAAATCCTTAGTATCAATAAAATCAATTTTTGCGTTTCAGATCGATTTTATATTGATATACGTCTCCCGTGAAGGACAACTTGCCGAGTACCTATCGATGTAGTTGGATCGTAGGAATATAAATCGATACATCGATGTAGTAGATGAATCGTTACACCCGTACAACCAGCCCAACCATGTTTGTTGCCTAAACCTAATCAAGTAGTTTTGTTGCATAAATAAACCTAAAAAGTGATGCCGGGTACACACTACACAAGAATCAAGCCGATTTTGGGCCTGATTCCCCCCTCTCCCGACAATCATCAGCAAAGCCCCGATTTTTTGATGGTTCTAAAGATTATCTTTCCAGATATTCCTGTTGTGTGAGGAATGTTTTTACATCCCCCGATTGGCACAGAAGTCCATCCGGGACACACCGATTTGAAATCGTAAATATTAAGTTTAATATGTATGATGGGATATCCTGTTACGTGTGGGGAACTACGAGGACAGCCGATGACGCCGTCACGTAGGAAAGAACAATAGCCAATTGAGAACCAAGCTGAGGGACAACAACCGCCGTCTTGGCGGCCGCGGCTAATGCATGAGCTAATGCAAAACACAAAGCATATTGTAGTAGCAAGATGGAGCTCAGAAATGGAGGACCAACTAGTTAATCTGTGGCAACAACACAAGTGTTTATTCAATATGTCAACATGACTTCATCCACCCATCCTTCGTGAATTTTCAGTACAAAGTAAAAACTAACATCGCTAATTTTTCCTGCCCGTCGTCCGCCATGTTTGTTTACAGTAAAGTCACGTTTGATTGCGCGAGATTTTGCGAGATTTCCATTTCCTTTAGTCGGGACTCTTGTTGTTCATGAATGAATCTGTTATCGTGTAGTGTGCTGTTTTGGCCAAATCGATGCTCATCACACACTATAGGAACAAAACTGTTAAGTTTAACACAACATGACGTTATGTGTGGGCTCTCTCACATTTCAAAAATCTGTTAAGAATGAAAAAACTTTTAGAGTTGGCCAGCGTTAAGTAAACCTACGTTGGAAGTTTATTTTGAAAAAAGACTGTATGCATGTATTAAGCTGAAACTGTACGTTTCCTGTGCACACAGAAGTTTATTTTGAAAAGCAACTCTGTGTGTAATGAGTGGAAAGTGACAGCGTCATAGTTTGAAGCACAGGGCCGCTGACCAAGCTGACGTATTTCAATTCAATTCATTTTCATATAGCTTCAAATCATAACAGAAGTTATCTCGAGATGCTTTTCATATAGATCAGGTCTAGATCATACTCTATAATTTATTTGACGAGTAGGGAGTGAGAGCATGTTGGTTTGCACTGTAACCATGGTTACTAAACAACACAATCTAAATTTGATGATTATGTGGCGGGATCTTGAATCATAAGGAATGCCTTGGTTCATATATGAGCTTTCATCCTCAGTGGACATTGGTGATACTAATATCATTCTGCTACTTCCAACAGCATGACTGTGATATCTGTGTGCTGTAATTTGACTGAGCTATATTTCTGAGGAAAAGGAGAGCAATTTTTGACATGAGCTGCCTCAATCAGGTTCAAAGGGTTTGGTTTCTATAAGAATTTCAGAAAATCTCAACGCCGAGAGAGAAATTAATGATTTCTCATTTCCTCCAGAGTGCAGAGTGCTCACACAGGAAGGTAATTGCTGACACAGCCCCTCTGATGAATTCCTCTCTGCTAAATTATAAAGGGAAATTACACAATGTGTTCATAATTGCAGCCATAAAGCAACTAGTCCCGATAATGAACCTGTTGATTAGAAACATTGCCCTCCGAGGACCTCCTCCTCCTCCATCGTCCTGCCCCTGTTTTAACTACAGCACACAATACACACAAATACCTACACACAGAGAAACTGACATGTGACAGCATAATCAATGAGGGCTGTCAGAGTTAACGCAATAATAACTCGTTAACACAAATTTGCAAAAGAGGCTAAATAACGCTCCAAACTTATGCTAAATTTTTGCGAGGAAAACCAGGCATGGCCATATTCAAATGGGTCCCTTGACCTCTGACCTCAAGATCAGTGAATGTAAATGGGTTCTATGGGTACCCACGAGTCTCCCCTTTACAGACATGCCCACTTTATGATAATCACATGCAGTTCGGGGCAAGTCATAGTCAAGTCAGCACACTGACACACTGACAGCTGTTGTTGCCTGTTGGGCTGCAGTTTGCCATGTTATGATTGGAGCATATTGTTTTATGCTAAATGCAGTACCTGTGAGGGTTTCTGGACAATATCTGTCATTGTTTTGTGTTATTAATTGATTTACAATAATAAATATATACATACATTTGCATTCAGCAGCATATTTGCCCACTCCCATGTTGATAAGAGTATTAAATACTTGATAAATCTCCCTTTAAAAGGTCCATTTTCAACAGCTTTTTTTGCCTCCTTCCTGACAAGCTAGAGTGAAGATGCTGGTATCATATGAACAACAAAGCCAAAGGAATCCATCGGTACCAACCATGTCATATTAGCTTGTCGGGAAGATCACTAAATAACGCTACGAAGTTAGGCTAAATTTTGGCGAGGAAAAACTGGCATGGCCATTCTCAAAGGGGTCCCTTGACCTCTGACCTCCAGATATGTGAATGTAAATGGGTTCTCTGGGTACTCACGAGTCTCCCCTTTACAGACATGCCCATGATAATGACATGCAGCTTTTTGAACGAAGTATAAATGTGTTAATTCGCCTATTCTAAAATGGTGTATTTGAATATTTCTGCATACAGGGGTCCCTAAACAGTCCTGAATTGCATAAATTGGGTCTCACTGTAAAGCTGAGACTCTTGTGGATCCAATGAGCCCAACTGTATTCATGGGTGATGATGTTAGTCCCCATAGGAGACATTTCATTGTAGTGAGACCATTTCTTTTTTATTTGACCTCACTGTATAAAATGACCTGTGGTGACCTCTAGGATAATCACAGCCTCATGAAACGTTACAGCCACAAACTAGAGACCTAGAGCATTCAGAGGATGGATGGATCAAACTAGAGACCTAGAGCATTCAGAGGATGGATGGATCAAACTAGAGACCTAGAGCATTCAGAGGATGGATGGATGGATCAAACTAGAGACCTAGAGCATTCAGAGGATGGATGGATCAGACTAGAGACCTAGAGCATTCAGAGGATGGATGGATCAAACTAGAGACCTAGAGCATTCAGAGGATGGATGTATCAGACTAGAGACCTAGAGCATTCAGAGGATGGATGGATCAGACTAGAGACCTAGAGCATTCAGAGGATGGATGGATCAAACTAGAGACCTAGTGCATTCAGAGGATGGATGGATCAAACTAGAGACCTAGAGCATTCAGAGGATGGATGGATCAGACTAGAGACCTAGAGCATTCAGAGGATGGATGGATCAGACTAGAGACCTAGAGCATTCAGAGGATGGATGGATCAGACTAGAGACTTAGAGCATTCAGAGGATGGATGGATCAAACTAGAGACCTAGAGCATTCAGAGGATGGATGTATCAGACTAGAGACCTAGAGCATTCAGAGGATGGATGGATCAAACTAGAGACCTAGAGCATTCAGAGGATGGATGGATCAAACTAGAGACCTAGAGCATTCAGATGATGGATGGATCAAACTAGAGACCTAGAGCATTCAGAGGATGGATGGATCAGACTAGAGACCTAGAGCATTCAGAGGATGGATGGATCAAACTAGAGACCTAGTGCATTCAGAGGATGGATGGATCAAACTAGAGACCTAGAGCATTCAGAGGATGGATGGATCAGACTAGAGACCTAGAGCATTCAGAGGATGGATGGATCAGACTAGAGACCTAGAGCATTCAGAGGATGGATGGATCAATCTAGAGACCTAGAGCATTCAGAGGATCGATGGATCAGACTATAGACCTAGAGCATTCAGAGGATGGATGGCTTTCCTAGCTAGATTGACAATAAGGGGGTTTCTGAGCAGTTTACACAACACAAGTGCTCGCCATCCAAATACTGAAAAATGCAGAAATCTCCAAATGTCAAAAGTTTTTGATCCCAAATCACAGCATTTCTTTTTCTATGGTGTTCCTCAAAGTCTTGGTGTCTTAATGTGGTATTTTGGAGGGATTATTGATCATTTCTATCAATTCTCCAGTGGTAAAAAAAATGGTTAAAGTTAGCACCAAATCTGTATAACAAATGATATCAACCCAAAAATTACTGCAACAACATATGAGACATAATAGAGCATGGAGATGACCATCATACTTCTATCATAATGCTCTTCGCTCTTATACACTTTCACTATCTATTTTAATTGATTAATTAATTTATTAATGTATTTTTATTTCTGATTTATGACTAGAACAACTTGACACACAGTGCTGAGCTGCATCTCAAATTAATCTTCATGTTCCCAGCTTTCAGATGATGTACACCACTTCTATATGACATCTACTGTTGACCTGCTATCTCCCCCTGAACATCCCCTGTCCCTCTAAAAAAGAGGACGGAATGGCAAGGGGTTAAAGCTCTAATGGATGCAAAATCATTTATACTTTTTTTATTCTGACCACCACTTGATACCAATTAACAATTACTTTGTAAGGAAAATTGCAGCCACTATGGAACGCTTAAGGGGTGTTTAGTCCTTTTATAAATGACTCATTGTTTCTGATGGGATGATAAAATATGTACATGTTGACTGGACAAATCATCTGAAAACTGGAAGCCAAACACTAACTATGCTGACGCCTGAGGATTTACACGGATGCACCATGCTCTCCTAAGCTGACTTTATCTGCATATGCATAACAGCTCTCTTTCTATCCACCTTATTCTCGGGGGTGTTACTGTAGAAATGATTATGTCCGTAACTTCTGGTGAGGTAGCGGAAGTAACAGTATGCTAGTTAGTCCCATAGGCTAACCCTAGCGGCTAACCACCAACGGTGCTTCTTTTGAAAAGTAATTCACCTTCAATTTACAAAATCCTGCTTTATCAGATATTTAACTAACGTTAAATTGCTGTTTTCTAAAAGGTCATCGCGACGCTGTGGTACGGTGTTCTGTACACTTTTCGCCCTTCGGCGCCACGCCAGGCAGCACTCCTCTGTTGTTGAGAGCCAGACAACCATGTTTGTGTGCTCTTTCTCCGGGGGATTATCCATCAGACTGTCTACACTTTGACTAATGTCTTTTGGACCAGAGTTTTTGAGAAAAGTGGTGAAACGCCTCCGCCTGTGTAGGAAGATCATTAAGCTTAACGGTGTTCAGTACAGAGCGCAGAACATGATTTCAACAGCGATTAATGAACATTTTAAATCTCAAAATATTCAATTGATGTAATAAACGTTAACTTTATTTATCTTTAATTAAATAACACTGCTCTAACATCAATATTGGGCGCAGGATTACGTGCAAACAGCGTCTGTGTTGACAGAGTCGCTGCTGCAGCGCCAAGTAGTCAGTGAGCACCATTGATGTTAAAAATGCCCGTTTCAAAGCATTTATTCAAAAAGAATAAAATATTTAACAACGTGTGATAGCATAATAATCATTTCATACAGACTACAGTACTACAGAAACATAAATTAAGTTGAAATGTACATTTTCGCTGCTGCTGTCAATAAAGTAGCTAAATCTGCTAATGTAGGTTATCTGAGGCCACTTCTTCAGGTCGTCCTCCATCCCTCCATAGTAGAAGGCAGAGCTATAATCACATTATCCTGTTTGAGCTGTGAGAGCTGGTGTTCACACATGTTTTAACTAGATTTTTTTAATACAATCGCTCTAGGAGAGATGATTAGCATAGAGCGTTACCATTGGAAAACGATTTAGTTGACACGACTCGCCGAAGTTGTGCGCCCACTATTCACGCAGGCATCATGGGGGCGAGGAAAAGGTGGATAGATCTGCTATAAATGTCCATCTGAAATTACTTTCTAACATTTTTTTACTGCCAGGCATCACTGGTCCGTCTGAATTTCTGTCTCAAGGCCAGGCTTGATTAACTAACCCGTCAGCTTTATATAATGTTAAACTCATTTTCCAGACTAATATGTAAATTCATTTCCTTAATGTTCCTACTAAACCTTTCACCTCTACCCCATTTGCCATCCCCAAATATGATGTTGTGCTCATTACACATAGCTGACTTGGTTCAATGGCTTTCTCATGGGAGAACCAAAGAACCATCATTGCATTAGCCAGGGTCTGGTCGACTCATGCACATCGTTTTTTAGTCTCCAAACCGAGCCATGACCCCCCCTTTCTGAGTCCGTACTCATAATGGGAGCTGCATGCTGTTGACCTTTTTAGACTTCACCTCTTCACATTACAAGATGCAGGGTATAGCTGTGTAGAGTAACTGAGAATACCTACACAGGCACAGTGGCGCGACAGACTGATCTAGCAGCCACAACCAAAGAATGTTTCTTTATTTAAAACAACGTTTTAAGAAATAAGTTGTGTTAAGGGAGCCGACATCCTGACGTCACATCTGGGCTATAGTCTGTGTTCCACCAGCCTCTGGTCCACTAGCCTCTGGTCCACTAGCCTGTGTTCCACTAGCCTCTGTAACTCAATACAGGGTTTCTTTCATTGTTTTTTATAACAAAGTGAAGCATGTTCCTGGGGTTTATTATCCATATGTTATTATATATGAGTATGTCCTACAGCACTCGCTATAAGAACCCTTTTTTGTCTCTTATCCATGACATCTCTCCTCTTAAGTCATCTCTCGGACTGTTTAGCTATAATCAGAGCTGTTGCAAGGGGTGTGACAACGGTGTGGTCACTAGGGATGTGTATTGGCAAGAATCTGGTGATACGATACGTATCATGATACAGTGGTTACGATTCAATATATTGCGATATATTACGATACTTTAAGCAAGGCGATATATTGCGATTTTTAAAATAGTTAATTAACCCCCAAAATAATTGACTTGTTTAACTGGATATCAGTTCTTCTTTGCCGCTCCAAAACATAAGCCTTTAAGTGTGCTGTCGTCCTGGATGAACTGATTGCAGGTAGTTTTTCACATGACGATAGCAAACAACAACAGTGTGATGCTAGCGGAGAGTGTAACGGTAACAGTAAGGTCAGAGCGAGGAAAATGTCAGCCATTTGGCAAGACTTCACAGTGGAAAAATCCAACAAGTAAAACGTGATATGTCCAGTATGCTCTGTTTCCAGGGGTAGCGGTACCTGGTAGGGGGTGTGAATATTGCACCCTGCAGGACAAATTAGCACACAGGCTGGTCTACACAGGACTGAGGAGACAGCTAAGAGAATACAGAAGTGTTATTTATTCCTAGCTTCATTTATTTATGTTCTTTGTAACAGACAAACTGAATAATAAAATAAAGTTCTACTGCATTCATTTTCATTCTCTATTTGTTCATGTTTTACAAAGGGTTTAACCTGAGCCAGGTCATACAGCAAAGATAGTAATCATATCTAATAATAATAATATAATAATTAATAATCATTTTATCACGCTGTTATCGGTTCGTACTCTGTATCGACAGATACCACAAATTCAGATATTGGAATCGTTATTTGGAAGGAAAAAATGGTATTGAAACATCTCTACTAAATTCTACAGTTTGCTCCCAGTGGTGCATCGGCCATCTGGCATACCGTGACGAATCCCAGTGGGCCGTCAAGAAGAGCAGAGAATACTGCTGATTTTTTCATGACTGATTGATTGAAACCTAATTTTATATACTTGGTGATTTTAATCATTCAAATTTGGGCAGGTGGTTAATAACACATCTTCCTGTGGTGTGACATACTCAGAACACGTACTGTATATATTTTAGCTTTAACCCTGACCCAACAGTAGTGCTGTATTAACAAAAGCTCTGCGTAGACTCCCTGGCAGCTAATGGATATTACCTGCCTGTAAACTGTTGACAATACGGGCAGAGCTCAGAGCTGTGCGGGTTTAGTATGGATTGTACTCACCTCTGTGTGAGAAGGCAGAGACCAGTCTGGCCAGCAGCAGGAGATGAAGAGCTCCCCTGGTGAGAGGCGACAGCCGTCTGAATCTCAGGTCCATAGTCTGACTGTTGGTACGCTCTCCTCTGGTCCTGACGCTGCTGCTGATTGGCTACGACCTCACACAGTCATAGAGTGACACCTGCAAAGAGACAAGAGAGGTGTTGTTAAGGATAGAGGTTGTGTAAAGCTCAGAGTGTGGTCATGTGAAGCCTGTAAATCTGAATTTCAACACATCTCATTAAAGCTTGCTGTCCTAAGCAGCTGGCTGGGGTTGACGGGTCAAATGGTAAATGGACTTGCATTTATATAGCGCTTCTTTACACTACATGCCAGCATTCACCCATTCACACACTCACATTCACACACACACACATTGATACACTGATGGCAGAGGTTGCCATGCAAGGAGCCAACCTGCCCATCAGGATCTGATCTACATACTCATTCACACACCGATGGCACAGCCTTCGGGAGCAAGTGTCATTTCGACATGTGACCGGAGGAGCCGGGGATCAAAGTATTTTTACTTCAATACACCTTAATTGAATCACTTGTGACCTTTAGTCGTTATTGGATGTTTTTTGCAACATCAGACAGATATGGAAGGATCCAGACCCCTTCTGACTCCCACCCGTCAAATACCGTCGTTTGGCTGGTGTCCCTCGGCATCGGAAAACCGACGCACAGAGGCACCCTTTAGCAACAGTATGTGATGACAGGGGCTTTCAACTAACTCCAATGTAAACCCACCCGCGGTGTTATTCGCGGTCGGAGCAAGTGACGTAGTATTAATAGTGTGAGAGTCTGCTGGTTGGGAAGGAGGGGTGGAGGATGGGTCAAACAAACACGAGCCGACTTTCAACCAGGAGAACCGTCGTTTGTGTCCCGTGTGAAAGTAAAGTAATGTTGACTTATTTTGTCACGACAATCTTTAGTCATGTGACCCGTCAACAGACACAAAAGTCTCAGCTTTTTAAAGCTGAACCTACTACAGCCTGTGAAGACAAACAAGTTTAGAATTAGATAATGCCTCATTTGGCCGACTTTACTAAAGAGGAAATCTACAGACGCAAATAGACAAAGTGTAGTGTCCACTAGTCTGAAAGAAGACATGTTATGGAAGTAAAATAGCCCAAAATCTCAAAATTGACCAGAGCATGGGGGTGTCACCTGGGGTGTCTTCTCTGATACTAGGATGCAGATTGTCAGGACCAATGATCATGAGCTCAGTTTTATCCAAGTTAATTTAAGAAAATTTACTGGCATTCATTTTTTAATATCTGCTAGACAATTTATAAGGCTGGAGAGGTTTGTGGTCTTGGTAGGCTTTACTGGGAGATTCTACTAAACCCCTGCAGTTATCAAAAATACTTCACAACCCCATAATAAACAGCAGCTTGATGTGGATTATTCTGAACATGTTTCTTGTGGCCTCAACTGATTCCACGTGGTTACGTAAATGCATAGCACCTGGGAACACAAGTCCAGCCCAGTCTTCACAACTTCACTGATTGCACATCAGGCCAAATATGTGCTGATAGAACGTTGTGGATCCAGAGATCAGAGCGATACAAATCACTCCCTTCTACCTCAGCACACAGAGCAAATTACAGAGAGAGCAGTAGTCAGGCTGTACTTTCCCCTGATTTTCCTCCTTTCTCAAATGAAATCCAGAACAACATGAATCCCACCAACATCGCCATCCATGCAGATGCACACAGCCGACAGCTCGAAATGGACGGTTTGTCTGCTTTCAGTAATACTGTGAGTTAAATCTACCTGACAGCTAAAACTTTATTTTGTGGAATATATTTAAAAGAAAAGAACATACACACACACAATTCATGAAAGCTTTGGATGTTCCCACACAGTGTGACTGAAAACCTGCCTAAGTTGAACAATTACAGGAAGTCTCACGGAAAGGGTTCAGAGAAAGTTTGGGCACAATTTCCAGCATCCTTGACATGTCATTAGGTGTGCTGTGACAGGAAGGCAGGGAGGAGACTAAGTGCTGGATTTCCACACCCTTCCTGGATCAATAGCATTTCTCCATAGCATTACTATGTTCTGGCAACAGCACTGTAGAGACAGCTGCAACAACACTTTCATGTGCGCTCACATCCATCTCACAAATCAGAACAACAAACTGTTCAACTCACCAATCAGGGTGGTTAAAGTTACAAGTTATACCCTAGCGTTATAACATATCTGTAATAGGATTTGTCCAAACTGAAAAAAGTTTTAAAATTGACACTTTTTTGGTATAGTCTTTTGTTGTTTGTCCTTTTCAAAAATTGTTTTTTTTTTAGACACAATTGTCAGTGGAAGTAACTCAAAAGTTGTGGAACATTGCATTAGCAACTGCTCTTAGACCAATGTTTTAATGGTAAATGGACTTGCATTTTTATAGCGCCTTTCTAGTCTTACAACCACTCAAAGCACTTTACACTACAGGTCAGCATTCATCCATTCACACACATTCATACACTGATGGCAGAGGCTGCTATACAAGGTGCCAACCTGTCCATCAGGATCTAATCCGATACTCATTTACACACCGATGGCTCAGCCTTCAGGATCAATTTGGAGTTAAGTATCTTGCTCAAAAACACTTCGTGTGTGGACTGGAGGAGCTGGGGATCGAACCGCTACCTTCCCGCGCGGCACCCGGGGATTCTTTAGCTAAAGCGCCTAAACACGTTTCCATTCATTCTCTAATGGTAGTGCTGAACCACTACGGATGCAAATTATATCTTTGGCCGCTATTGTTTGTTTGGCGCCCTTTTTCCGAGGAGAGGAGTTGTTGTTTCCTTCGCCACTCTGTCACTGTTGGTCTGGATGATCTACACTTCACATCGACTTGAGCTTGAGCTACGCTGTGTGGACATTACGCCAAAACGGTGAGTTATATTTAGATAAATAAAGATTACCAACATGTTACTATAATGTATCCTGGCGCTGTCTGACGTGTTCTTGCTTGTGTGAGCGCTATAAGTTAACGTTAGCCGTGTTTCTCCCGTTTATTGTGTCGCCGCGGTACGTTCCGGATGAATTACAAGCTAAACGTAACATTATTAACAATGAACCAACATGTTATTATAATGTATCCTGGCGCTGTCTGACGCGTTCTTGCTTGTGTGAGCGCTATAAAGTTATCATTAAGCCGTGTTTCCTCAGTTTATTGTGTCGAGCTGCTGCGGTATAATTCGGATGAATTACAAGCTAAACGAAACTTAACATTCCTTAGGTTGAAAGCATCACGTTGTTAGTTAACATTAATGTCTAATGTAGCGTTATACTACGGTATATCAGCAGCTTACATCAGCAGTAAGGTTAGATATAACGTTACTCTGGACACACTAACGTTACTTTACATACACACATTGACAGAATGATAAATGAACAAGCTTCATATGAATCATAAAGTCGTCGTGTTTGCACTTAACGCTACGTCGACTACTTTCAGTCTCCGTTGTATAACGTTGCTGTTGTCACAGCATGTACTTATACTTAAGGTTTTTAATGCAGGACTTTTACTTGTAGCAGAGTATTTCTACACTGTGGTATCAGTACTATCACTGAAGTACAAGATCAGAGTACTTCTTCCACCTCTGTTAAAATGAGAGAACACCAGAATATTGTTTATTAATTGAGAACCAATGTCTCTGAGGGTTTTTCATACTTTGTCATGTTGTGTACAATGTACTATTCATGCTTAATTTTAACACTTATTATATGCTTCTATACCATATTACAATTTTCAAAATACTAAATAGGCCACGTTTGTCTGAGCTTGTCAAAAGCAGAATATATCAAATATAGTCTAATGCATGTCTGTTTGGGATAGGAAAGGTGAATTGAATGCAGGGCGTTGCTGGATAAGACACTTCACACTTCAGTGTTACTTGAGTCAGAATCACTGGTTGGGGGTGGGGGGGCTGAGCTCCCTTCACCTTCAAGTTCTTCCCCATGGGTAGTTCAAAGCATTTAACCCATGGGGGGGGGGTCTATCTTTGAAGTGCAAATAGTCTGCCTCAACAACCAGAGCTCATCGTTAAGACATACACAAAGGCAGGCACTTAATCAAGGTACTATACAAAGTAGTAAAGGTAATATTAAAGTAAAGGTATTTGATATCATTTTTTTTTTCTTCAAAACCCTGATAAATACAGTGAGAATATGTAGACAGTAAAGGGGCTAGAGCTGAGATGTGAACCTCCTAATTCCTGCTCTCCCTTGAGACCCTCACTATTAACATTTGTTATGAAAACAATGCCTGTCTATAACATATTAATAGATCAATATGCTTTTCTTCATTACAGGTAAAATGCAGAAAACTGTTTTTTTCCCTGGGAGAATGAGTGTCACATTCCGCAAGGGACCACTTGGATATCTCCGTCAGGATCCAACGGATGCAGCCAAACTCCTTAAAGACAACCCCTCTCTACAGGACAAGTCTGCACCCGTGAAGGAGGAGCTGGTCAGGAAAAATGCACTGTCTGTGATCATTTTAAGAGGAGGGGATGCTTCAGATAAAACTGAGGTGGCTGGAGAATACATCCTGCAGTTTGGGAAATTTAAAGGGAAGTCCTTCCGCTGGCTCCTTGAAAATGACATTGGGTATACCATCTACCTAATCAAGAACCAGCAAAAGGAGGAGACTGCAGGAGTGTTCATGGCAGGGGGGCACAGCAAGGACAGCCTGCTGTCATTTGTGAGCTATGCCCTCAGCTTTCAAGAAATCCAGTCTCTTCTCAATTATGAGAAACAAAAGCCAGTTGTGACAGCAGCAGCAGCAGCATCAGAGGATGACCAGCTGGTTGGTTTGGCTCTCGTGCCAAAAGCACCTGGAGAGAGATTTGGGACAGCAGGGATGATGGCTATGCAGCCTTTATTATGAGGAAAAGCTGTGCTCCAGGAACAAAGATGCACAAACTACAAGTGTACCTGCAGAAGAAGCTGCCCTCCCCCTCTGGCTCCTCTCTGGTGACACATGCCTCACAGGCCCCTGCTGAAGCCATGGGTGGGTCTTGTTTTCCATTTGTTTTGTCAAAAAAATGTATATGCTGTCATGGTATCCAGTGTATTTTAGTACACCAAAGGGAGTAAACTTCGTCTTCCATTATTTCAGTGGTGATTTTATTCATACTATCCTAAGTACAGTAAAGCCATATTTTTAGTACATTCTAATTCTTGTCTGTTTGCATCACAGTGATGGATGAAGATGAAGAGCTGGAGAGAGTGATGCTGGGTATCTGTCCTTCCAAGCAACATGTGCAGAGCTGTGAGTAAACATTTGTTGTCTTATATTGGTTTGTTTCTACTGCCTGAAGATTCAAAATAATTTACAGTTCAGCCTGTTTAATATTAATTGTGTATTCTATATAGTTTATATTTAATTGTTTTTGTTTGTGTTTTACAGCTGTTTCTGCACCATCAGCATCAACTGCCAGACGACAGGCTTCGGGAACAGAAAGAGGTTCTTAACCAAACAAAAACGTCCTGTCG
This sequence comes from Sebastes umbrosus, assembly GCF_015220745.1. Taxonomy (NCBI): domain Eukaryota; kingdom Metazoa; phylum Chordata; class Actinopteri; order Perciformes; family Sebastidae; genus Sebastes; species Sebastes umbrosus. The sequence goes on from NC_051273.1 coordinate 36,361,161, forward strand.
TCGACAGAGACTCTGGGACCATGAATTCTTATCCCAAACCGAAGCATGACATAAACCGTTCCTTCTCATGTTGACCATGTTCTGGTCATGTTTGTGTTTTGCTGTTCAACTTGTTGTCCTAGTGACTATGAATTGATTCCAGTCATGGCGAGGGTAAGTAGCACTCTTTATTCCAGTTTTTAGACTTATATGATGAATATATATATATATATATATACATATATATATATATATATATATATTATATATATATATATGTATATACATATAGGACTGCTGTGGTTACTAACACTTGTATGCATGTGTTTGCAGTGTGCCATGTTGCTTCCCCTGCTTAGGCTAAATTGTAATGACTGACTAAATATTTATCCATACAGAACTAAACTGCATGTGTATGAATGAAATTCTTTATACTTTAATGTAACAAACAGTCTGTTTAACTATATAAGGCTGAGATAAGCAGGTGAAGTAAAAGATGGATAATGTATGCCTTTACTAACACCAGTTTTTTTTTATATTGTCAAAATATAAATGACTGACAAGATTTTTTCTGTTGTAGTACCATCTGCTACACTGTCCACACCAACTGAACTGACGGGTTCACAAGTAGATGGTAAATGCATTATATTTCTTTTTATCCATTTAAACCTTTCTGTCATATTCCCTCTGATTATGTCCGTTATAAACCAATAATTGATTACTTTTTGTGGTCCTTATCTCCTTGCAGCCCCTGCTCTGCCGATGGTAAAGAGACCTGTGCCCCTTCCTCAGGAGCTGATGTTCCTGATGCCAGAAACACCAGGACCCTTGCCAACAGAGACAACTGTCACTGTTCCAGGTGTGTATTATTTTAACTGTATTTGCATCTTAAAAATATCAATATGTAGTGTCCATCGGAACTGTTCTCATTGATGTAAATCAGATACTGGTGCACAATGTCATAGTCAAGTTTTTTATTTATCTTACTGTGAATAATAATGAAATGTTTAATATTCTATATAGTGTCAGAGGCACTTCCGATTTCTCCTGAGACGTCTGCAGAGCCCATTCAACCGCCGCTGCAACCGCCAAGAGCTCAAAGTAAGTATTTGAATGTTCTTGATTTGGCTGTGTGCGTGTCAAAGAGATAGAATCAAGTCAACACACAATCTTAATAATTTGCTATGTCTTTCTTCTTGCCTGACCAGGTCAGCCATTACCCAGGCCATCAGCTGTCCCCAGCTGTCCTCCTCCACAGCTTCCTGGCTATGACCATGATGTCAGTCAGTGGAACTGTTCACAGCAGCAGAGGATCTGGATGAAGACAGAGCTGGAATCCCTGGGTCTCTGGCCAGGCTCCATTCCTGTGCGCAACCCCATGAAGATGCTGTCACTGTGGCGTCTCCCTCCCCAGCCAGAATTAATTGACAGCATCTCTGATCTTCCATCCCCAAAGTACTTTCAGCTCCATCCCTTTTTCATATGGAAGCCAGAGAATGACAACTTGATGGCGAGGCTGAGGAACAACGACACTCTGCCATGTATTGAAGGTTGTGCTCAGCCTCAAGTTACCTCTGCAGGTGTTGGTAGGCCTCGTGTGATTGTTGGCATCACTGGACAGTACTACCTGTTGTCATCCAGGCTGTGCTGCAAAGTTTGCCGGAAGAGGTGGTATGCTGACAACCCACTGTGGCTGGAAAAGCTTCCAAAGAGGTTCACAAACCTGTTGCCAGCAATACTGACCTACAAAAAGGCCATCTGTAAATCGGTCATGGACGAGCTCAGACGCACAGGTAACTCACCCACCGACATGACAAAGCAGATCATGGAGATGATGCACCTGAAATACGAACGTGCTCACCTGGCCTACCTCCTCAGCTGCCAAAACACCATGGATGGCGAGGCAGGGAGGTATGACCAAAAGAACCATCACTCAGTTCATAAGACAGGAAACCAAGCCAGCTCCCTTCGGGGACTACGGGGATTCAGATGGCTGGAACGGGATCTCTGTGTCTGCACACTACCTGACTGACTGCCTGCTGCATGAGTATCAACACCAGGAAGATGCCATCAAAAACTTTCTGCAGGGCACCTTTGGACAGGCGTTTCCGCTCAGACCACACACGGAAAGTTGCCAGGAAGGTCACCTTTTCATCCGGGACCATGTCATCATATGCGGTCATGAATGAGAACTGGATGATCCTTTCATGGGTGATGGTGCAGTCTGAGACAGAGAAGTCCCTCAAGCCCCTGTACGAGGGACTAGCACACCGCTACAGCACTGCAGGCCTAGAGAAGGCACAATACCAGTGGGTAGACAGGTACGTTATCATCAATATTTTTTTCTATTATTGGTGACATGAAACAGCTCATAATTCACAACTTACATTGCTTTTTCATATTTCATATTTCCAGTTTGATGAAAGAAAATCCCTTTGCATTCATTTAGCTCATAGGAATAATTATATTGTCATGAGTGAATACACTGGACTGCACATAGTGATTGATATGACTGCTTTAACATTCATGGCTATATTTGTCTCCATTCTTTCTTTCAGGGATTGCTGTGCAGCATTTAAGGTGGCAGAATCTTGTGCAGGAGAGCATCTGAACTGGGATGCTTGGAGGACAACTGATGCCATTGTTGCTGAGGCCACTTCTGGTAACCTGCTGAACGTCTGTGCATCACGATCAGACTTCAATACAAAACATGACCATCAAGCTGGACTTGTTCCACTGTCTGAGGCGGTTTCTCCGGGAGTGTGTGTCAGAGCACCATCCTCTGTACAGCTCTTTTGCCCAGTTTCTGTCTGCAGCCTTTTCTGTGGTGGATCAGGAAGACCTGCAGAGGCTTAAAGACGCCTATGCCTTCTGTGGAATTCAGCCTGCCAACCCAACAAAGCCACACACTCGCGAGCACTGCAGGACAAGAATTCCACTGCCTGAGGAGCTCATCAAGAGAGTCGAGGGAGTTTTCCAGCACTTTCACCTCACGTGTGATCCAAATGGTGCTCCTCTCTTCAAGCCCTCTATGCTGAAGACATGGCGGATTCAGCGTGTGCACATCCTGCGAGGTTGCCTGAGTGATCCTGAGGTTGGAGGGTGGGATCTTGTACAGGCATGGAGGAACAGTGCAGCTGAATCATGTGAAGGGTGAAGGTGCTAGAGTTCCTGTTTGGATCCCCATCAGAGGCACATCCCTAGCAGGAGGGATACCATTTCCACCAGGCTCTGTGGGTCACTGGAACACGTGTCTCCACAGAGCTGTTTCAGGCACAGGGGATGACAGGGGTGGCGCGGTGGAATTACCAGCGTCTGGTGGACTTGAAGCAGCCAGGGTGTCCACCTCCCAGCTGTCTTTGATCCAGCATTGATGGCAGAGCTCAATGCAGTCTCTGAACGGGTGTTGGGGCACGTGAAATATCCTGCTTTTCAACTCTCTAACAGAGACACTGGAGAGAAGTTTGGCCTGGAGTATGTTGAGCCTGGTTGCCGCCCAGTTCCTCTAGACTGGGACAAGCACAGGAGCAAGACCGACTCTACCACAGACCGGAATCCACCTCCGCAAAGCAGCCAGCTCACTGCCCAGTCCTGAGCCTCTTCAGTCATCCTCCATGGCACCACAGAAGCTGTTTCAGTTTGCCTGCATGCCCTCCTGCTGACCTTGCTGTAAAACCAGAAGTGACTCCAAGTACAACTCCGAGCCTCAGACAGAGCCAGGTAAACATTTGACAGACAGACAAAGTACTTGACAAAACTTCAGCATCAGTAACTGGATTTCAATCATATTTATTTAGTAAATACCTTAATAGATGTGTTGCATCTTTCTTTTCTTAGAGATGAGACAATATGAGGGCCCTTATTTGATGTGTTAATGAATCTACTTTTACATAAACATACCAGTCAGCCATGAGCCATTATCTAAAAATCTGACAAAGTATAAATGTTTTCACCCATGCAAGTGTATGAATTGGGGTTTTCCCCCTTCTGTGTGCCAGAATGATTTATTGTACTCCGTCTTTTATTTTTATAGAAACCACATCTCCGCCGTCTCTGCCCCTGCTGTCCTCCCCAACTGGAGCTCGCACTGGACCTGTGAAGACTGGTGGGAGGGTATTTGTGTTGGACCACAAGCGCTGGCCAGCCCCTATGAAGCAGGTTATTGACAACCTGCTGAACAAACACCGTGGGCAGAAGGACATGCTCAAGCTTGTGGACCAGGACTATGCTGCTCTAGTTCACAACACCTGTACAGACCCAAACAGCATGCTCCACCCAACTACCAAACTACATATTTCACAGTACGTAAAGCACCTCAGTAAATTATTAAACACCAGCTCCTCTTTAAACACCAGCCCCGAAAAACTGCAAGAGAGGCAGGAACTCTGGCACTCTCTGTCAGAGGGCAGTGAGACTACCACTGTGCCGGTTGTTACCATGCCTGTTGCAGTTTTTTAACCCACCTCCACCTGTTCAGACCCCTTGCCACACCTCTAACGCAAGCATCAATTGAGAAAATTGTTCATAACATAATGGAAATCCAACAGCAGCACCAACACCAGCCTCAGCAACAACAACCACAGCAAAAGAAGGCACACACAAAAACATGTCTTTCCTGTGGCCAGCCAAAGTCGAGGTATGAGAATGATGGTTCTTCCATCCACTTCTTCTTCCAGCAAGGTCCTGTCAGATATTTCTACTGCTCCACTAAAGTTTTCAAGGCTTATGGTGCTGAAGGTCTGACAAACCCCAAAATGCCCTTTCAAGACTTTGGCAGCTACAAAGTTCTTCCAGCAGGAACTGGACGCCACAAAAAAAAAGGGTGGAGGAGCGAGGACAGCAGAAGAGGAAAAGGACTGACTCCCCACAGACAGGTCGCAAGTGTCGGTTCTGTAAGATGGAAACTGAACAGGGCCCAAACAGTCCCTCACAATTCACACTGGATTCCCTGGAATAGCAGGGAAGTACATTTACTGCCCTGCTAAAGTCTTTTCCCTCTACAAAGATCAGGGCATGGAGAAGGAGATGACCTGGAAGGAGTTCCAGGTGTCTGCTTTTATGAGAGAGAAAAAAAGAGATGGGAAGTTGAAAGGGAAAATGAGAGACAGCGAGGGGGGAGTGTTTTTACCATGTGATCACGCTGTTCCGGGTCAAATTGATCACTATAAGCAGATTATTTAAACAGCATTTGCATAGTACTGATTCTGTCCCAAGCTTTTTGATCCATATTTTATTTATTTGTTTTTACCTTTATTTTATTCAGGGGGAGGTTCACTGAGGGCAATGCTCTCTTTTCAGGAACGCCCCTGATCAACATTCACACAGTTACACATTCACACCTGGAAGCTGCCCAGTACAACCACAGTCTGATCTGCTGGTCACTGAGCAACTCCACTGGAGCGGTTGGGGGTGCCTTGCTCAAGGGCACCTCAGTGGTGGTAAATGAGGGAGGGCCACCACTGCCCCATATAAGCGGTTTATCAATGTAACCGGATCACTGTAAACGGTTTCCACTGTATATACTGTATATTTTGCTCATGTAAATAATTATTACATTTATTATATACAATATTATATTACTTTACCTTACATTTTGTGTGATATATGTGTGACCTTGCAATATGGGCTCTGTTGAATATTTACTGTTACAGTTGTGGTTAATAAATACATTTCATTCACTAATGTCTAACATGTCTCATTAATAAATTAATAATTTATAGTGAACAGTAAAGTCTCTAATTGAAGTAATTAAGTAATTGCAATTTAATGTTACACATAGGAAGAAAACTCTGTAATATAATTGGTTAATAGCTTTAAGTAAGTCAAGAACTTGATATAACAGACTAGTCTAATCTAATGATAATCAGAAGAAGTAAATAACAAACTTGATTCCCAAATAGCTCATTATCTTTGATAATGTATCACAGACTTTGTACCAAGTGGGATTCGAACCAGCTCCAGATAATCATTCTTAAATATTCAGGAGAAAACTGCTGGACCAGAGCTGCGTTTTCAGCACCTTGGACAGCGTTAATAAGTCTGCAATTTCATTGGCTGTCAGTGTATGCCACCTAAACGCGACTTACCTAATGATAATCAGAAGAAGTAAATAACAAACTAAGGCTCACATTTCTTGATTCCCAAATAGCTCATTATCTTTGACAATGTATCACAGACTTTGTACCAAGTGGGATTCGAACCTGCTCCAGATATATTATTCTTAAATATTCAGGAGAAAACTGCTGGACCAGAGCGGCGTTTTTCAGCACCCTGGACAGCGTTAATAAGTCTGCAATTTCATTGGCTGTCAGTGTATGCCACCTATACGCGACTTGCCCCCGCGGTGAGGGCGACCCGCTCTTCCTCTAAGCCACAGCCGTGTTAGAAGGCACGTAACTTTAGAGGGCCATGAACAGAGCAGAGTGCTCCCGTCTTCATTAGCAGTTTTATTTTTTTTAGCCTTTTGCATCTGTATAAGACGCACCAGGCTTTCAACTAACTCCAATGTAAACCCATCTACATCAGTATATAGGTGGCGGCATGGAAGATGGATGGATCAAATAAACACAAGACTTTCACTCAGGAGACCGCTGGCCGTGTCCCGTGTGAAACCAAGTCAAGGATGACTTGTTTATCGTAGTTTTGTTACATAACTTCCGTACTTAACTAATGCCAGTTATATAAAAAAAACAGTTATTTTACGTAAAAAACATACTTATTTTAACCCAAACCACAATCTTTTCCTAAACCTAACCAAGTACTTTTGTTGTGTAAGCCAACTTAAAAACTAAGTAAACCTACGCTGAAATTTTATTTTGAAAAGACACTGTATTAGTGGTGACTCCATGATCCGTACGGATCCTCCCACACACACACATGTTCGGAATGCATGTGAACCACGGATGAATTACATTTTAACCATCATAGTGTGAAATTAAAGTTTTACGCCGGTTGTTATCGGACAATATTCAGTAAATCCCTGATAATGCTACATTGTGATCAAAAATCTGTGTTGCTATCAGCAGGAGAGCTAGTTCATGTTGGCAGCACAGGAGCAGCTAACGTACAGAGGTTATTAGGTACATTATGTTGCGTTCAGGTTCTATTCAGTAATAATAAATGAGAATGAAATATATGGGACGACGGTAAATTTTAAGGTCATTATGATGTGTTCAAATATAATCTCGTAAAATGTAGTGTTTGTTGAGAAACGTGAATAAAGACAGTTGTCTTGCGTTATGAGTTCATAGATATCAAATATTTGATTATAGTTTCTGAGATACAGACATTTTCCTATTATATTATCTTCTGGTATTTTTTCCTAAAATATAATTGAGTCTATTTCAAAAAATAGTCCCATGTGCCAAAAGACTAGATAGGCTATAGTAGATGAGAAAAACTCACTTTTCAGCCAAACAATTTTGAAAATTTCTCCACATTTGTGTTTAGGTAAACCCAGAGAATATTTCCACCGAAGGAAAATACAAATTTCAGTTGCGGGTACACATAGGTTGAAGTGAAAGTCAAGATTTTTACTGCCTCATACTGTAGCATAAAATTAGCATTACATACCTGATAAGTTTGCTGATCAATAACGCTGAGTCAGCCATTACTTTGGCAGGTGGAGGCCTTTTTCACAGCAGGAAAAGCACAGTGCTGTGACAAGTGTGGGCTTGTGAAAAAGGGCCTACTGAGGATTTTTAATAAGCTACCTTGTATTGCAGTGTGTGTGATTGGTTATCTGTGACTTGGGACTTGAATTAATTTCATGGAATGAAAAATCTTAGAAAAAAAAGTTCTGGTCCCATTCATGTTCACACTGACTTTTAACAAACACATCTGGTGCAGTATTTTGGTGACTGTCATCCGGGAAATCTAATTCTGGTGACTGTACCTGTACTGTGTTTATTCATGTTCTCTGGTGTCAGTTCACCAAGATATGAGTGGAAGACATAAAAGATGACGGGACAGATAGAAAACAACGCAAAAAAGCTGAATTTTGTAGCCTATGTGTTAACGACAACGGGTAAATCGAAATTCAAGCTTTAAAGGGGCCACATTAGAAACCTGTAGCCGAATCTATAACACATGCTGCAAAAGTGCATAGCATCAATGCAAGTGTCAATGGACCGTTTCAACAATACTCCACAAAATTCTCTGAACTCGTTAGTTAACGCTGGCTAGCAACTACTTTCTCTGAATATGTGCTGTCACTTACTCTCCAGAATCACAAGTGTTAGTTGAGAAAGTTAACATTAACCAACGGGACCAGATTAGCAGACCCCTAAGCTGCTGGCAGACTACTGCAGGAGGAGGAGACGGTTGGCTAACGTTAGCTAGCTAGCTAGATTGTCTGTCTCAAGAACTGGCTAGTTAGCTAGCTAACTTGTCCGGAGACTGACAAGCTAGCTAGCTAACACCTGATCTCCTCCCGGTGAAGTCGTCTCCTAGCAGTGGGGAGTGAGGCAGAGGGACCGTGACCCAGCGCTGTCCTCTGTTGGGCTCATTTTCTATAGCATGGTGAAATTAGCAAGGTAGCTAGCTAAGTAGCCAGTCACTAAATGAGTCAAATGTAACAACTTAATGCTTCGTCCACACACTCTTCTCTCAGCGTAGGAAAGCACAGTGCTATCAGCCAGAGGAGGGACAACTTTGTGTGGCTCATTTTTCCGGTTGCATGACGCATGGCGGAATTAGCAAGCTAGCTAGCTAAGTAGCCAGCCGTTCAACCAGCGGACTGGTGGCTAACGCAGCGCTGTAAAGATAAATTGAGGGCGTATAAATCTTGGAAGCCTATAGTTAACTATCCTTCAGTAAAGTCAGTCAAAAGAGAGGTCGTACAATATCGGTGAAGCATTTCTGAGACGGAGAGAAGGCTTGCTAATAGTTTAGCCTTCTGCCTTAACCGAAGCCAACGGCTCACGGCTGCTGTTAGCAGAGGGCTAAATATTAGCAACATTTACTCTCCATCTCTGAAATGTTTCTCTGATATTGTAGTTCGCTAGAGCCCTCGAATCCCAGTTTGTAATCTCAAATATCTGTGGTATCTTAATTCTGTTACCGAACAACACAGCAGAGGACATTTTAGATGTGTAACTTTAGCCCACTGCTAGTTTTAGCCTCCAGTATTTCCTCTGTTTTGCCTCTAGCTAACACTGTGACGTAAACATGACATTGACCACAAAAGGGGTCCATTCAGTATACACAAGCAATAAATCCTTCTACAGTATACCAACACAACATTGGATACAGTCAACATATAAACTGCTCTTTCATGTCTGCCAGGCCTTCCTTATGATGGGATGAGATGAATTTGATGCATGAATGGATAAGTCGGTTTGAATGCAATTATTCGTTCAGAACCAATCAGCAACAGCAGATAGCTGTGCGTGTCCGTCCTCTCTCTCCAACCAACTACTAATGCTACCGGCTCCGGCAGCAGCACCGCCATCATGGCAGGTGGCAGCAGCTCCTCTCAATTTAAAATCCCCTGTAGGTTCCCTAGGTCCCTCAGTGACTGTGGAGATGATGTGACTCCCCCAGAGAGCCACTCTCCCGCACCTACTGTGTGTCCCAGCATCCCTGGAGATCCAGCTGCAGTGAGGCGCTGGGGAGTGGAACACCTCTAGCCTCAGAGGAAGAGGATGGGAAGGAGCGAGGCTATCACTTATGCATTCAAACACTCCCTTGGCAGCTTGTGGACACATCCAGCAGAAGCTGTGGGCGCCTAGTCTAGTGCTTAATGACATCTAACCTACTGCTTTGCAAATATAGTATGCTACTGCCTCATGCTAACTTAATTTCAGAGACTAGACTCACTTCGATTTAATCCGTGTGGACAGCAGCATATAATATGTGCACACGCTCACACTCACCCATTGTCACTCTTCATGGAGCTATAGACCACTTTTCTGTTAGTAAAGATGATGAAGTATGTGGGCGGAGGGTAGATCTGAACATGTTAGCTAATGCTGGCCAGCAGGTTTGTTGGCTTGTTTTTTTAACAATGGCTGAAGAAAATACTAGTTTTTCTGAATCTACAGTCACTCATTCTCAGGGACCACAAGGACTTATCAAGAGAGTATTCCAATATCGGCAAAGCGTTTCAGAGATGGAGAGGCTACGGTGACAAGTTTGCACCCCTGAGCAATGGGAGTGAATAGAGAGAGAAAAAAGCATAGCAAACCGTAATCTGCGCATAGGAGCAATAGATTTTTCTAAGGCTAAAATATTAGCAACGTTTTCTCTCTCATCTCTTTAACGCTTCGCCGATATTGTTGCTCGCTATAGCCTCGAATCACAGTTTGTCATCTCAGATGTATGCGATATCAATCCTGACACCCAACAACACAGCAAGATGACATTTTGGATGTGTAACTTTAAGTCTACTACTCTGAGATGATTCGTGTGTTTGCTCTCCAGCTGACACTGTGACATAATCAATGAAGTTGGCTGTAAAAGGCTCTATTACTGTAAATGCTGTTTGGTACACTATGTGGATAGTAATAATTCCCTATTGTGAAATGAACCAGCCTTTGATTCAACCTCTTAATGTTTGGAATAAATATCCCCTTTAAGATACAATCAGTAATGCTTTACAATAATACAATATGAATATGTTGTTCATGATCATGTCGTTTTCAAGCTCTCTACCTAGATAAGAGTTTGCCTGGCTTTGAGTATTTCCTCAGAAAGGTTTTTTCATGTCTTCTTTGCTTTGTTTTAGGGCTCCCATCTCAGTCCCTGTGTGTGTGTGTGTGTGTGTGTGTGTGTGTGTGTGTGTGTGTGTGTGTGTGTGTGCGTGCGTGCGTGCGTGTGTGTGTGTGTGATGGATGTGTGAATAGAAACTGCACTGACAAGCTTGCCACATCAACCTAAAAGTGATATGTCAATGTTGTGTTCACACTGTGTTTCCGCTGCCCCAAAGTATCCAAAAATCAGTTGCTACAGGTTTAATATTTCAACTTGGTAAAGCAATAAGAATAGCAAAGACATGATCATTAAAGCGTTTTTAGTCCCTGTAGGTCCAGTTTGGCTCCAGTCCCAGTTTACCAGAGTGACCCATACATGTACCTTGTAAAGGCTCAGATACCTTCTTTGGTCTGCCATGGAGCTGAGGTAATAAAGCAAAAGCCTCACAGCTGAAGTCTGAGTTAGGGGAGTAACACAAAGTCATTATTACCCACAAGCATCTTGCAACATTTTGAAGCTGTGGGGCACAGGCTAAGACATCCCAAAGAATTCAGAATGATATGGTACAATAGTAGAGAGATGATACACTGCTGCTGACTGATTTCAAATTCCAGACGACCATTAGCTGAAATATTTGTTTTGGAGGGAGTGCCTGGAAGGTAGTATTGCTTTCATATTTCTAACAATGCCTTGTGAACACTGGCAGCGTGCTGAGTTAAGGTATAGTACCAGGCCAGACCTAATGCAGACAGCTAGACTGTATATGTTTCCCATAAAACTGACAACAGGAATGAAAATAGTCAGATAAATAGCAAACCAAAGAATTCTAAATATTAAATAGAGAGTTATGAAAGTGCATATCCAATTATGATTGGTCTTGTTTTGTCCAACAACAGTTCCACAGATATTCAGTTTACAATGATATAAACCTCACATTTAAAACTACACGAGTATTAGGGCCACATTGACGGAAAAAAGAAAAAAATTGGAGGATTTCGAGAATAAAGTCATATTATTACGAGAATAAACTCATAAATTCACGAGAAAAAAGTCGTAATACTATGAAAATAAAGTCATAATATTATAAAGTAGTAATTTTTACGAGTTATTTTAGAGGGAAATAGCACGAGCAAACAGATTTTATTGATATTACCTGACTGATATTATCAGTGTTTATGGGTACATAATTGTTTTTTTTTGAGGGAAGATATTGTAGTGGCACAACATAGACTGAAAAACAGGCTACTAATGTACATGTAAAAGGTGTCCCCAACAACAAGCTTTTGGGTTCTATAGAAACTGACACTATCATACCTGTGCATGACATAATAATGGTGGATAATGTGATTTAAAATAATGAAATTGATAATGTAATGATAATGATGATAAGTGCTACATGCAGTAACTGCACAAAATCTAATGATGGTCAATAATATAATAAAGTCTAAAAAAAACAAACAACCTGCAAATATAACACGTAACATAACAACATAATGTACATACTGTACAGAGAGCTTTTCACTGAAAACAGCTGCTGCCACGGTGAGAGTGCCTGACAGCTAAACAATGACCTGAAACTCACTATCAAGCTCTGTAAAAGCTGAGGGGAGCTGCCAGGTTCAGCTGATTATTACAACTTTTCACGGGAGCAACCTTCTCTTCTGAAAAGTGAAGCCAATGCAGAAGTGCCTTAAACCTGCATTCTTTCTACAGTCCAGCAGGGGCGACTCCTCTGGTTGCTAAAAGAAGTCTGATTGTATAGAAAGTCTGTGAGAAAATGAGCCTACTTCTCTCTTGATTTATTACCCTCAGTAAACATTGTAAACATGAGTTTATGGTCTGAAGTTTCAACGTCTTCTTCAATACAGCATGATGTTCATTTAGTAAATGATGTCCCATTTAGAGTCAGATAGACCATAAAGCAGGGGATGCTTTAGGGCAGGGCTACCTTGTGATTGACAGGTTGCTACCACGGCGTGTCCGGTATGGGAGTTGTCCGTGTTTTCGTCTTACAACTTTAAAGCTTCAGTAGGCAGAATATTTTTGGCATCATTGGGCAGAAATCCCATAATAACCTTTCAGCATATTGTAATTCAAGTGTTTCTGAGAGAAGAACTAGACTTCTGCTCCTCTCATGGCTCTGTTTTCAGGCTTTAGAACTCTAGCCCTTGACGGGAGACTTAAACCAACCACAGGTCATTTCAGAGACAGAGCGTTCCTATTGAATGTACCCTGGCTGGTGGGCGGTGCTTGGTACTTTCCCAACGATCTCAACATGGCTGCCGGATAACAAGCGTTCTCATTTTATAGCTAAACAGTACACTACAAGATGATTCTGAAACATTTGAGGCGAGAAATAGACCTTTACAGTAACAGAATATTGATTCAATTTGATCAGCTCCGAACTGCTTGTTTTCTTCCGGTCTGTGAAATCTTATAGACTGCCGTTAGGAGCCGTTTTTTTCAGATTACCTGTCTCATGCACTAATGTCTTGACGTAGGACCGTTTTATAAAACTAACTTTATTAAATCATATTTGCTCCATTCAACCCACTGCTGCTTAACCCTTTCACAGTGTGATTTCAGTTCATCAAAGTTAACTGTAACATTTTGTTTGCCAAAAAATGTCTTGTTCGGCGTTCGGTTGAACTTAGCTCCACCCTCTGGTACTCACTTCTGGTTGCAAAAAAACAAGATGGCGACGGCGAACAATGCTGAACTTGAGCTTCAGAACCGTAGTCCACAAACCAACGGGTGACATTGCCGGGTGACAGTCTAGCACCTTTACATTCTTTGATACATTGTTATTATAACAATATTGATTATAGCCACTTTAAGTGCCCCTGCTTCCTTTTCAAATGATTATGCTTTGTTTGATCTTCCGTAATGGTAATGGTATTACCGCAGCTTCTACGTACACACTATAAGATTATAACGTTACTACCAACAGCAATTCATGACCCACAGAAAGGAACACATGGGTGTTATGTGCAACAGCGACAGATGCACTCCTGCAAGCTACAATATGGGCAACAATAACACCGAGTGTGCAATGTTGAGGGGGAAACTATGTGTGAGATAACGTGACTACATATCTACATATACTGTGTGTTTGTAAGTGCTTTACAAGTCTCCAGACTCCTGAATGTCTGGACTGTAAAAGGAAACCAATAAATATTGTGCATTCTTAAAGCACCAAGGACCACTTTATTGATCACTGGATGTGTTGACTGCAGTAACAGTCAAGTTCATCTCATCAGCTGTCTGTCAGGTTTTTGACAATCCATTAATTACGAGACTGTTATCAATCAAAGCAGTTATGGCTCGCCGTATTAACAAACTGTACTAATCCAGCAGGAAACACTAAGACTGCTCTGATTACAGTAATAGACGCTGGGTTGGACGGCTGAGAGTGAAGTTAGGTTTATCAACCTCTAAAGTCTTCTTAGCTTAAAATAGATGTATTCCACCTTTTCTTTTTCAAGATAACCAGGTCTGAAAATAAGGAAACCCCTTCATAGTGCAGTGTCCATTTTAATAGTAATAATAACGCGTTAAAGCTAACTCGTTTCACACCACTAATTTCTTTAATGCAAGGCAACTTGCGATTTTTAGGTTGTAGTCCCCATCAAGTTAAAAAGAGAAACGGCTAAATTACATGGATTCAATCAATTCATATTGTATATATGTAACAATCAAAAATCCCTCCAAAATACCACATTAAGACACCAAGACCTTGAGGAACACCATAGAAATATCCATGCTGCTGAGATGGGTTAAGGTCTGAATCCAGGAGTTAAGCCCACACGCTGCTATAAAGATGTGAAAATCACTCTGCCACACGGAGTTCATCTCCACAGAGACCATCTAAGCAGATGGGTTGTGTAACAGCCGCTTTACAAAAGGAAGAGAGAGTGCAACTACAAGCTACTTTTTCTTGTATTATTCTGACAAGCTACGAGTCTCTAAAGATAGTAGTTGTAGAAATATCAGAAGAAAGTTCTGGAAATATTCCATCAATTGGTGGGTGGTCTTCTACAGTTATCGCCTATGTGATCTTAATTTCTCAAACTTCCTGACCTTTTCTGTGCTCATTTGTGTGACTTTGAACTAGTGCAGAAACAACTAGTCAAGAACAGAAAATGAATGGACATTAATGTTCATAATAAACTCATCGCTTGAGTTACTTATTCATCAAGCAAAATGGACAAACATTCTCCATTCCAGCTTCATGGTAAAATGAACTGTTAATTGAGAAAACAAGACTGCAGCAATGCTAACGCTCTGTCAGGCTGTATGGTGCTTTGAACTAAATGCTAACGTCAGAATGCTAACAGTGACAATTGCTAACATACTGATGCTAAGCAGATATGATGATTACTTTGTTCACCATTTAGAGTTTAGCTTGTTAGCATTGCCAACATTTGCTAATTATCACTAAACCCAAAGTACATCTCAGGCTGATGGGAACGTCATTAGTTTATGAGTGAAAAAAACGTAGTAACTAAAGCTAAGGTGGTAATCCTTAATAAACTAGCAAGAGTACGCTAGATTTAAAAAATAATCCAATGGAAAAACCCAGCCACGCGGGAGAAACATACATGAGACACATTGCTGACGTTGAATAACCTGTTTCCACTTGGTGTTACACACTCTTTTTTACTATTTATTCCTCTAGGTGACACAACTTTGCTCCGTGTTGCAAAATGCAAACACTGTACAGTAAGTTCCTGTCGTTACAGGCGACCCCTCCTCCCCCAGGTTCCCTCAGCCCATGTCTTGCTCTCATTGACTGTAGCTCGTGGCCGGAGTCCCCGACAGGTCCAGATATTTAGGCATGCTAGATATCTGGAATGTGTCTGCGAGACTCGCGTCTTTGAGCAGTTCACACATGATGCTCGAGCGTTGATGTGCGAGCGACGAGCCAACACCGATTTGCCTCTTGACCTTGGACTTCTGTCAGGGAGCTCCAAAAACTGTCGGGGAGCAAAAAATCACGGGCTTAGTGTTTGTGTAGTGTGACCTAGGCATTAGTGTCACACAGCTAGGTGAAGGGTTTAGACGAGACACAAACTCTTTTCATTCTCTGTAATGCTCCAGAACAGATCATGCACAAGGTTGACGGATCGTGCATGTATCATAAATTCTCCTGAAGATGAACAATAGGAAAGGAGAATTTAGTTTACTGATGAACATTGTCTAAAGCTTTGTGTTCATCTACTCCACTCTGATTCACAATAAGAGTTAATATACCAAAAGCTTCTGATGGGTCTTTCTATTGACAGCAGTGGCACTTAGCTGCAGATGCAGAATACTTCACATAAAGTGCCATTGGACTGCTATTGTGACTCCTTTCCATAATTGATGCTGACACCATCAGTGGCAAATCACACAAATGGGTTTCATTTGGGTTAATATACATTCAATTCAATCAGCTCTGAAGGGGAAATGATGTGTTCAGTCTCAGAGAAAGTCAGAAGAGACGAGCAGGAAGTGAACTGTCTCGTGAAAGTGAATTGTGTATAACTGTTGAGATGGGGGGGAATTCAGAATGAAGCTTACAGTAACTTAATAGACAGATACCGAATAAAACGTTCACTGGTTGTCTGACTCTGGACCTCCTAACTCTCTTTTGGATGCTTCCTGCCACTGTCCTGGCATTCACATCAAATAGAGAACAGAAGAAAGGGACAATCAGTGAGAACAAAGAGAGAGATTGAAGACAGGGCAGTTGCTGAATGGTTTTATTGTGCACTAGTGATGAGCTCCACTCTACAAACTATAAAGGAGTATTCAATTGCCAGCTTAAGTGTACTGTTAAAAGCTTTCCTTTGTTTTGTCTTAGTCAAGCCTTTCCTCCACTTCAAGTCAAAGTCCACAGAGATAAGGGCAGCAGTCATTCAGACAGGATGGGAGGAGGAGGTGCTGGTGGAGGTGTCCGGGGTGGGGGGGGTTTGTACGAGCTGCCAACATCACTGGCTGAATCAAACAAAGCTGAAAGCGACGATGTGCGCTAGAGCTGGCTTGCGTTCTTTAGGCCAGTTACACACAGCTGATCATTTAACTGTCTATAAGAAGTAAATAAAGGAGTACAAAGCATGACATGTTGGCCCATGAATGAGGTCCACAATGCAGTAAGGTGGGAAAGATTCAATTGAGTCCATGCAAAGGTAGAAGGAAGTTACCACATTTATTGTTATAGTCTGAGTAACGTGATTGTCAATATCCGTTTAGTATCCGTCAAACAAAACAAACCGAGCCTAAATGACAAAGCAGCGAACAGCGGCGGGTCCGCGTGGATACGACCTGCACCCTCACAAAGTTTTTTATAAATAATTCCTGAGCGAAATGACTGATATATTTGACTTCAGGACATCTCTGACTACATACATGCTGAAAATCAACATTTTAATGCAGTCATTAGATATTTTCCAAATAAAGTCCCTAGAAGTGTATGATTCAATTTAAAAAGTTAACAAAAATTGCAATAAATCCTAATACCAAATCGCAAATCTTAAAAATCGTAATACCCATCCAATCGGGCACCCAAGTATCGTGATAGTATCGAATCAGGAGATAGGTGTATCGTCCCAGCAATGCAGCATGCAACACAACCTGCTGCATGTTACTGGTATCACATAAACATGATGATAGCAGAAAAATCAAATCAGGGCAAAAATGCAGTCATCAACCATCAAAGCAAAAACATCGCCTTCAGTGCCGCGCTTTGCTCTTCTTTCAATGAATGAAATACTCTCCAGTTCTGACATAACTGATTCTATTGCAACATCCACACTAACAGCCTCTCCGTGTCGTCGCCTCTCCGTGTCGTCTCATACTATGGTTTCACCGAGCCTCACACAACCTAAGCCCGCCCGTAGCGGCCAGTAGCTCCTCACAGGACGCTGATTGGTCCGTGATCTGGCTTGCTGGACGCAAACGCATAACTTGCTGCCCGACAAGATTGGAATTTTCATGTGATTTGTGATCTTGCGATTCTCGCGTGATCTCGTGACATCGCAGGAACCCAGCTGTTCGTGCAAGGTTACCGTGTCGTACCATGCAGTATATAAGAGGGAAAGAATCACCCAGTGGATCAAGATGAAGTTTTCCATTCCATCACTGGATTAATAAAAACTTAACTAATAAACTAGGAAAATATATTTAAACTCCAACAAATTAAACATCCGGGTGAAACGCCAACAAGCCTGAGAGAGAGAGCAAAGCATCAGTGTGGTCATTGGAACCTGGAACAGGGATTCACATAAACTAAGAGTTTATGAGGCCGCCTCTTTAAGTTGTTAAACGAGACGTGATGTAAGAGGGAGATGAGCCTACAGTCCATACCCAACCTATCTCCTGTCATGGCTCTCCCTGCAGCCCACAATGCTCTTCTGCAGACGCTGATTAGTCCCCCTCATCACTCTGTGGAGACTGAGAGATACTATACAGGCTATTTATCGACGGGGTTACTTCACTTACTGATGGCTCAGACAGCTGGCAGGAAGAAAGACTGGCGGTCAGCTGGCAGCCGCACGCACATAGATGAGGAGCACCTTCAGAGAGCTTTGATAAATGAATGCCGCGAGTGAACACTGCACTCATCAAGCACCAGTCATTTCAATCTTTTCATTAATCCGCAAGTCTTGATAGCCAACACCCTAATCAATTATAGTGAAACAAGCCAAAAGGGAGCATGGCTCACCCCGCCTCACTGGCTTGACCCCTACTAAAAGTAGGGCCAAAGGTTTTGCCCTTTGGAAAAATTCAAAACTTTTGGGCACCCTGGACTTCTAACCTCCCAAAAGGCACAACTAGACCAGATTGTCAACCCATCAGACCAAATTTGAAGTTAAATAGTTCCGAGTTCTACTCCCGGAAATAAAAGTGTGACAGACGAACGGACAGTACGGACGGACAGACGGACACACAGAGCGCTATATACCCCCGACTACGTTGTCGCGGGGGTATAAAAAGCCACCTCCTTATGCATTAAGGTTTTCTTTTTGCTGTAATTATGCAACAATGGATCAACACACTTTTCTAGTGTGTATAGGGCTGACTTCCATGCTTCGAAGATCCGACCGTTGCCATGGTAATCGACCTCCAAATCAGTATTCGAATGCTTTGTTTTTTTTATATACAAGTATGTAATAATAAAGTATAAATCCCAAATAGCTCATGAAATAAGTAATACCACAACGTAATTCATTATTCATAGTCAACAATTCATTATTATTAGTTATTCTCAGACGGATATCGCTGTTTGTTGTGTGTACAGGTGTGTGTGTGTGTGTGTGTGTGTGTACAGTAGTCTGGCAGCGCCACTGAAACGGGGAAAATATTAATAATTAATTAAAAAGCTGAAAAAACTTTAAGGAGAAAAGCTGGTCTACCTTAAGAGCCCACCTTAAGAGAGTCTGAGTCGGGGTTACAGATACAGGAAGTTGGCTCCGGTCTTCAGCCGCTTGAGCGGAGGAGTTGTAGCCTCGTAGCATTTATTCACCGACAAATAAACTGTGCACACACTGTCTGCTACACCTACGTTCACAGCTAGAACGCCACCAGCAACCTCACACTCACCGCCGCCACACACACACACATGGTCTGTTGGAAACCCGCTGACGTTTACGCCGCACTGACAGACCGGATGTGTGTGACTACGGGGAGCACGAAGTTACCAGCAGAGCTACAGCTTGCTAACGTAGGACAAACACACACACTGTCTTGCTGGATAATTAATATCGTTAATCCGGCAGACACACAGCTGACAAACCTGCTAAACTAAACTAAATGTGTGGTGGAGACTTTTACTGGGAAAGTGGCTGCATGTCCGCGACACTACACGCAGCATCGTGGGTGCTAAGTTAATGCTACCGGACGGTGAACTGGAGACAGTGAACGCAGCATCGTGGCTGCTAAGTTATGCTACCGGACGGTGAACTGGAGCAGTGAACGCAGCATCGTGGCTGCTACTGTAAACGCTCCCGGATGGTGAACTGGAGACAGTGAACGCAGCACCGTTAATTTAGTCAGGTAATTATTGACTGCAGTTGTTCAGTCAGCTTGGCTCTCAATTGGCTATGGTTCTTTCCCACGGAATGCGTCATCGGCTGAATGATGATCTTTGGAACCATCAAAAAATCAGGGCTTTGCTGATTATTGTCCGGCCCAGCATAACAATGCTGGCAGAGACAGGATGTTACTGGATGCTTATTAGTGCAACAGGGTCAAGCAGCTATCATCAGCTTCTGAAGGAGATATTTTTGGGCCATGTAGAATAATGTATTGTATTCTCAGTATGAGATGTCACCATCAAAGTGCAACCAAGTAAGAACATGCGTACTGAGAAGAGTTCAGAAGAACAATCAGAGTTCTGTTTTTTTTTCAGTACAACATGAGTCAATTTCCTGCGTATCTCGAGGAGAGAGAGAGAGAGATTGGCTTGGGTGAATAATTTATGTCCTTCTAAAAGCATCTCTCAGCCAATTACTGCCAGAGCAGCCCAATTTCCTCAAGGGCCAGTGTGCTGTCGACCCAAAACCTCTGCAGTCCTAAACTTTAGTGAACAACTGCACAGCAGCAAGGCCACAATCAAAGCTACAATCATGAAACAGTATTCAGGTTTATCGTCGATAATCACTCACTATTGCTGTGGTAAATGTGGGCGCTGGAATATACAGTATGCAAAGTAAGAGAAGGCAAAAGTGAGCCTATGTTTGTGTGTTGAAGGTGTGCGCGATCTCGACTGACTTTACTGTCTTTCAGAGGATGTAGCAGGTTTAGTACAGCTAGAAACTTAAAAAACCTAAGGACTCCATCGGTAACCAACCATGTCATGCTAGGTTGTCAGGAGGAGGTTAAATAACGCTCCAAAGTTAAAAGGGTCCCTTGACCTCTGACCTCAAAATATGTGAATGTAAACGGGTTCTATGGGTACTCACGAGGTCTCCCCTTTACAGACATGCCCACTTTATGATAATCACATGCAGTTTGGGGCAAGTCATAGTCAAGGCAGCACACTGACACACTGACAGATGTTGTTGCCTGTTGGGCTGCAGTTTGTCGTGTTTACTATTTGAGCATATTGTTTTATGCTAAATGCAGTACCTGTGAGGGTTTCTGGACAATTTCTGTCATTGTTTTGTGTTGTTAATTGATTTACAATAATAAATATATACATACCATTTACCTACAAATCAGCATCATTTGCCCACTCCCATGTTTGATCAAGAGTATTAAATACTTGACTAATGTTCCTTTAAGGTATATTTTGAACAGATAAAAATATGATTAATTTGCAATTAATCGCGATTAACTATGGACAATCATGTGATTAATCACGATTTTAATCAATTGACAACCCTAGTATTACTAAACTGATGACAAAAATTGAGTACTACGTAACTTAATAATGTTATGGTAGTACTCAAGGTACTGTGGTACGGTAAGTACTACACGCACATATGCGCAGTCGCGTGTGGCTACGCTGTTCAGACGAGACTCCAACAACCAAACTACACGGGAAAGCACCAAAACCTCTTGATTGTATCTAGTGAAGCCCGTCTGTTAAACAGTGTTGGCCCGCGGTCGGAGGACGTGGGGGAGACCATAGCTTGTGTCTCCAGGACCGGAGTCCTCTGCTGTACTCTGTAATCTGCTACTCTGCCTGCTTCACTCACAGCTTGCTCCACCTCTACACGTGCTGCGCGCACACTCCACAGCTGCAGAGAGTTAGGTTTAGCTCTGAGAATATCTAGTGAATGTACAGTGGACATTGTGCAGAAATAACTACTGCAGCTCCTCCAGACCAACAGAGGTTTCCTGTGTCTTGTGAAGTGATGGGCTCCGTAGAGAGAAACGTTATCGTCTCCGACCAAAGTCGGTGGTCTCCCCTGTTCCTCCGGCCGCGGTCGGGAGGCTGAGGCAGGAAAAGCCAACACTAGGATCAGCAGTGATTCATGGAGAGACCTTCGTCTGGTCAGCTAACATTACTGCAAAGCAGCTGAAATATAGAGTGATATTGTGGTTTTAGCTGACGTGTGTTGCCTCACTGTTTTGAGCGATGCTCGTTCATGTCTATGTAGAGCGAACAAGCGCGAGCACGACGCTGACTTTTGTTGACTTACGTAACGGCCACAGGTGTCGCTGTTAACAAGACATTCTGAATCTTACAAACAGTCCCTTTAATGAACACAGTATATTTTGGAAGTTGGTTAAATCTTCAGGGGCTGTGACACCCTCTACTCTTCCTGATCTTTTTAAGGTAAATTAAAGCAAAATGAAGGGAAAACATAATATAGCAGATGCTTTTAATAAGCAATTTAGCAACATCGGCTTTTCAAATCACCCTGTCGATATTGAAGGCCGTGTAATGAAAATTCAGAGTTTTGTTTCTGAACACATTATAAATGTTTGAAAATCATTACTGAACACATGGTGTAAAGTCTGTGACACACTGGTAAGTACTGGGATTGTGGAGTTAGACCGTTAAACTGTTTTCACCATTTCGGTGTTCAGGATTTTTTTAGGCGGGGCTAAATCATGGCTCGATGTACGCACTGGAAGCCATCTTTAACATACCTCCACCCATCTTCACAAACCTGAACCTTTTTGAAACGAAGAACAGATACCCAGACAGTTATTATAGGGTATCTCAGCTAGCTCAGTCAGTAGAGCATAAGCCTCATACATCCAGGGTCATGAGTTCGAGCCTCCATTTAGGGCGTTGATATTTTCATGATTATAATCCATCCCACTGTCCGATGTATATTTATTATTTTTTCTGTAACTCTCCGCCTCGGAGGAAATGTGCCCGGCGGAGGCCAACCTGCGCCGGGGAGAGGTCCCACGAGGGGATCCTCCCACACCGAAGTGGCCGTCCCTAACCCGCCGAGTTGAATCCCCCGTGGCAGATTGCGCTCGGGGGCCGTTACCGGCCTCACACCGTCCACGGCTTGAGCCTCCATCAGAAGGACTCAGGCCCCCGAGTGACACCGGGCAAGCGGTTTCCGTACGCTGCATTTCCCAATCCGCGCCCGTCGGACGGCGATATTCGGCGATTCGGCGCTGGACTCTTCCATTTTTCGTCGACGCTACTGAGGAATCCTGATAGGCTGCACCTTCCCCTCTTGTTGGGCGTGGTTCAGCCATGGATGTATAAGAGAGGTTTCAGGTTTCAGCGCCATCAGCAACACGCCCCCAGCGTCTCAGAGCAGAGAATACTGATTGCTTTTTCCATGATTTTAAAAGTAATTTTTATATACTTGGTGATTTTTTCATCATTCAAATTTGGCTGGATGGTTAGTAACACATTTTGCTGTGGTGTGGACAAACCAGAATGCATATTTATTTTGCTTTACACAACCTTAAGACAGTGTAGCCACCACCCTTAAGTTGCCCTGGAAATAGTTTTAAATTCTCCCCATTTCTCCCACTCCAGTTCATTAAAGCTCGATCAAGTCTCGATGTATAAAGTCTGCAGGTCCTGATCAAAACTGAGCCGTGTTTTCTAAATACAGCCGCACATCTGACTTGTGAGACCCATTGCCTCCATTTTGATCTTAGTCTGAGCAGTGGTTTGATCCCCAGTTCCTGGAAGTCAGCGTTCGTCCTTCCTTTATTGAAAAGTGAAGGATAATTATCGCCCTATTTCAGAATGTCTGTCGTATGTTTTAAATATTTGAATCCTTGTAAACGATCAGCTTGAACACTTTTTGCCTGATAATAATATCCTTATTATAAGTACAACTCAGGCCGGGTTTAGACAAGGACATAGTATTTTAAACGGCAGCCATATCAGTCACAAATGATATTCATTCTGCTCTGGTTGATAAAAATCATGTGCATATTGCTTTATCCACGGCATTTGATTCAGTGGATCATGGTCCTCTCCTGCAAGACTCAAACGTATAGTTTCTAGTGACCCTAAAATGATTACAAGTCTTTATGGTACTGTTTCGTAACCCAATTCACCTGGTTAAACACGGGGGAAAGATGGTCGCTTTTAACTTTTATTAATATTTAAACCAAAGCTACAATCTTTTCCTAAGCCTTAACCAAATGATATAAGCTCGCAAAACATCAGACACAACCCCGGCTCTCTAGTGTCAAACTCCTGTAACAGCCTGATAAACACCTTTTTGTAAAAGTCCTGCCATTAGACAGCACATTCCAAAAATCACCTGAAGCCAGCAGCATGATCTCCATCTCAACAACAATTTCTCCAAAACAAAGAAATGTGATTATTTTTTGATCGAGCTGACAAGCTGCTGTTAAAACGAAATGAAATAAAGCACAATGAAAGCCTTTGTACTACCACCATGAGAGGCTGGTATTACTGTTAGAAAGGGTCAAATCAACAATGTTCCTCTGGCAGAAAAGCTGCTGATTACATGTGGTAGAAGGCCTTTTAATAACAGCTTCTCTATTTTCTATAATTATGTCTAATTAAGTTAAATTATGGTGTAAAACAATACAGTAAATCATAGCAAATTACAAGTCAGTAAAGCAACCATTATAACATGAGAGTGTTTTGGTCTCCATTTGCTATTGTTGGTTTCTAAAATCTCTGAAATCTCAATGACCGGCTTCCTGACAGCAGAACACATTTTGTCACATTCCAATGTTTGTAACGCACACTATCACCGAGCTGTCTCCTCACACGTCACCACGTTGTGTTTCACCATACCGAAGGCCACAGACAAACTAAAGCTCTTAAGGTGGCACTTCCTGACAGGACAGCTTGCTCGCTGACCGCCTTCATAAACACCGTTAAATATGAACGCTGTCACATTCCTCACGCCTTCTAGCCTGGAGGACTAAACTGTGTCAGCAGACGGATCAATAAGACCTGACTCCTGGAGGACTGAAGTAGCTGGGTTTGGATGGATGGATGGGTGTGGATGATCACAGCTACCCAACAAAATAATGTTGGCTATTTTGGTAGATCACAGCACACTTAACGTAATGCACTGCAGAAGGATTTATGTTTGGTTTTTGTAATGATTACGCACTGAGGTGATTCACACAGATACTGATAATGAAAAGGTGCAGCTTTTTATATTGTAGACTCTCATTGAAAACACTTTATAAATAAAAAGATAGTCCAGAATTATCTGACTGCTTGTAGGGGTGGGAGATATGACCAAAAATGTATGTCACGGTATTTCTTTGGTTTTTGCGGTGACGGTATTATATCACGGTATTCCAAAATTAAAAGGGATACTCCACTCAAATCACACCTCTTTTATTTCTATTGGCAATGTAATAATAATAATAATAATATATTAGATTTATATAGCGCTTTTTAGTGGTCTCAAAGACGCTTAAATGTAAGAGGACAATATCCTAAAGGGACTCTATGTAAGAATCAGAAATGTCTTCTTAACAGCGACACCTGTGGCCGTTATGTCAACGAAAGTCAGCGTCCTGTTGCTCGCGCTCGCTCTACATAGACATGAACGAGCATCGCTCAAAACAGTGAGGCGACACACATCAGCTAAAAGCACAATATCACTCTATATTTCAGGCTGCTTGGCAGTAATGTTAGCTGACCAGACGAAGGTCTCTCCATGAATCAATGCTGATCCTAGTGTTGGCTTTTCCTGCCTTAGCCTGCCGACTGCGGCCGGAGGGAACAGGGGAGACACCGGAGTTTTGGTCGGAGACGATAACGTTTCTCTCTGCAGAGCCCCGTCACTTCACAAGACACGGGAAACCTCTGTTGGTCTGGAGGAGCTGCAGCAGTTATTTCTGCACAAACGTCCACTGTGCATTCACTAGATATAATCAGACTAACTCTTCGGCAGTGTGTAGTGTGCGCGCATGCACGTGAGAGGTGGAGCGAGTGAAAACGAGCGCGGTGTGTGAGTGAAGGCAGGCAGAGGAGCAGAGTACAGCAGTGACTCCGGTCCTGGAGACCAAAGCTACGGTCTCCCCCCGCGTCCTCCGACCGCGGCCAACACTGTTTAACAGACGGGCTTCACTAGATACAACTAAGAGGTATGGTGCTTCACTGTAGCTTGTGTTGGAGTCTGAGTCTGAACAGCGTAGCCAGACGCGAGCGCACATGGGACATGATTTATACGTGTTAGGACTGACAAACAGTTGCTTTAAGAAAGTTTTTTTTTTTTTTTTTAAACAGATGTGTTTATTGGCTCCAAATTGAAAATGAGTTCTAGGCCTACATGTATCTTGGAGGAGTAGCCTGCCCCATAGTGTAATTGTAATGTGATTCATTCAGAGTTAACAGTAACAGTCTGTTGTTTTCAAGTTGTGAGTGAACTGTAGCTGACTGTCGAGCAACCTGCATCTCAGCAATACAAATGTTGTTTTCTCACACGTTCAACCTCCTGTTGTTTTATTATTTCAAAGATTTTTCACCTCTTTTGGGAATTGGGAATTACATCACATTTCATTTAATTTGCCTAACCATAGACAACCTGTGTGGGTGTGATGTAGTTTATCGGGTGTTGTATCCGTTGTGTGTGTGTGTTAACCAAGACGTGTGTGTGTTTATCACGGTAATGGCGGTATTGCAAAATCCATGTCTTGCCCGGTGACGGTGATTAAACCGCTCTACCGCCCACCCGTAACTGGTTGTATTAATTTATGAAGAAGTAGACATGCAGTAACATAGAACATTGAGGATAAAGGGGTCGTTCACATGCCGCGTCTTAAAACACATGGAAAACGCTAGCTGTGCCGCTTTCATCCTTATATCCAAGGTGCTTCGGAGGTTGCGCTAATGTTGCGCCTGCCGTTACCAAGCAACCAAAACCTGTGTGCTGCGACGATGATGATGATGATGAAGTTTGGTATTTAGCAGTAAAAGCCTCGCTGACTAAACTAAGCCAACGATTCAAAACAAAGATAAATGGATTTCCAGCACCGTGAATTCCTCACAGTAGCTTTACTGCTGGATGTGTCTGTGTCGGTCCGGCTGACCTTTCAACCGATGTTGTGACGTTCTTGGACGGAAAGGCTGAAGCAAGTAAAATAGTCCGTTGGACAGATGGTAAAGCTCTGGGTAGTCCTGCACTCAAATCATTAACTTCTACTCTACATATTTACCGTAGACTGATATTTATGGAATAAAGAAAAGATGTCTGCCGGCTGTGATTGGTTGTTTCTCGTCACATGACATGTGGTGCGTGCTGCAGTGTTCCAAAAGTTGAACAATGTTCATTTCGAGGTGCAGTCGTTGCGCCCTGACAAACAGTCGAACTGGCCTGATGCACGTCTACATTGACAAACAACGGCCCCATATCGAGATACATCGGGAATCATTGTGCGTTCCAATCAGTGACAGGTGAGTCATGAGGCCTGTGAAGATTCACACCTCTATCTACCTACATCGACATGACTGATCCCCATTCACAAACTGTTCCAATTTGAGTTTACAATAATCCCAGTCCTGGTCCAGTTTACGTTCTCTGGATGAGGATTTCCACACGCTAACCTGGACAGAGAATCAGTGAGTCAGTCCAAAGGAGATTTTTTAAAGGGCACTTCACTGAGCACCTCAGGTGCCATGGTTATGGAGAAGGTCATTTCAGTTTAAAAAACAAGTTTTGTAGTGGAAAGCAAACTCTATTTCATCAAATTCTTTTTTTAAAACCTGAAACACAGTTTCATATTATGACGTACAAATCCAGGTTAACAGAATTCAAATTCAATGGCTGTCAGCATAAATATCTGTCCATACTCTGCAGTATCGTTGAGTCACTTATCATTTCCCTCCGCATCAGCCATCAGCATACTAATGTATCTGTAGACAGACAGGCTGGCTGAGAGGAGGGCCCTTTCATATCTGTCTGATGATAAATCCCCCCTTCATGTATGAATGATGACACAATATTCAAAAACTCCAACCCGACAAGCCCCCACCCCCCCACTCTCCATTTTATTGTTCCATCCAGCCTGAAAAAAAAGAACGAGTGGTTGTCTTAGACCATAACTCCTGTCATCACATCCAATCAGGTGGACTCTCCCGCTGCTTTCAGCAGGTGTGTCAGCACTCATCCTTTGCTGGTCTGGTGACTTCACACACACCAGGCGGTGTTAGGCTGCACTGTCATACGTCCCATCACTGCTCCAACAATGTGTTCCGCGCTCTGATTGGTCAGTAGGAGGTGCTTTAATACGAGTTGATCTCTTATCTAAACACATAACCTGCTCCAGAGCAGGTTATGTGTTATCATGCATCAGTTACCATGGCGATCTGCCTCGGTAAGAAGTGAACCACCGTCGTAGGACGGAAACCCTGAAGTTACCTCGCTAACCCCAAATCCTGCTTCGTAGTACAGGCCTCTGTACTGCAGGGGTTAGGGCAAGATATGAAAAAGGAAAATGAAAATTGCTATCCCAATGGTTCCTGTATTGTGTTTACTTGGAAAAACCAACCGAAAAAGTAAAGGGTAAAGACCAAAGACAAATACTGCGCATACTTCTACTAGTTGCTAGAAAGATGATAACTGTACTTTGGAAGAAAGCACTGTCGCAGACGCAAGCCCAATGGACTCAGAGACTGAAACAAGTTTACACAATGGAATATATGACGGCAAAATTGCAAATGAAGATGGACATTTTTCTACAAAGATGGACTCCGGTTATGATGTACTGAACTACATGAATGTTAGGATGTGGACAGATATCCAACAACAGATGTTCAATAGTGTTATGATAAGTATGGGGGGGGGCTAGAGGGGTAGAGCAGGTCGTCCACCAATCGGTGGTTCGATTCCCGGCTCGTCACATGCTGAAGTGTCCTTGGGCAAGACACTTAACTCCAAATGTCTGTGCCGTGGTGTGTGAATGAGTATTTAGATCAGATCCTGATGGGCAAAGTTGGCTCCTTGCATGGCAGGCTCTGCCGTCAGTGTATGAATGTGTGTGTGAATGTAGTGTACATGTAGTGCTTTGAGTGGTCGGAAGACTAGAAAAGCGCTGTATGAATGCAAGCTATTTACCATTTACCATACTGATATTGAAATTTAAATGAAAAGAAAGAAAAACAATGGTGGTCTATGGGCAAAATGCTTTTTGGGCCGCAGGGGGATTTTTCGCGACAATAGTGGCCACTTGAAAAATTTGGAAGCAAGGCTGAGCGGCGGCACCGTATCCAGCTCTTATTTCACTGCCATGGACACTACGCCAACAGAACTGTCTTCTTCAAATTCATTTTCCATGAACAAATCCAGCAACAACATGTTGCTGTGCCTCTTTTCTAGTGTGACTGAGCACTGGTCGCTTCATGTCGGTGTGCCACCAGAGGCAACAGCTGCTGATGTTTGATTGTAAAAGAAATATGCGTAGAAATCCAATGTGTGCCACGACATACAGAGTGCCTTGGTTAAGTCGTGTACAAGAAATGGTTTTCATCACAGTTGACTGACATAATGCTAAACATGACAAGGGTGCAGCAGCTCTTTGAAAGAGGCCGAGGTTCATGATGAATCAGATAGACTTTATAAAACCCTCAACAATCCCTTAAGGATTTGCTTTGCAGCTGCTGAATCAGAGAGGGCCCTTCATGAGCAGTAAGACGCTTCAGGGAGCCGGGAAACTGGCCTCTAAAGGCTGCATATCACTGACTGCTAATAAAAGGAATTATTATTATTATTCATTTATTTATTATGCATATCTCCTATTTATGAACAGCTGTAGCTAACAGTTGAGTTTTACATGTCTAACATTATCCACAGAACATGAGTTCATTGTGAAAATTTAAAGCAGCAGTAGGAGAGACTGGAGCAAATATGATTAAACAAAGTTATTTTTATAAAACGGTCGCTACAATCCTTACAGTAGTGCATGAGACATATAATCTGGAAAAAAATCATGTTCCTTTGTGTCCTCCGGTGGTCCTGATGACATCTGTAAGATTTCACAGACCGGAGGAAAACAAGCAGTCAGAGCTGATCTGAAGTCTGCCGTCCATTTGCCATCTATGAGAGACGGCTGTCAATCACTCGCAAACTCCGATCAAACGGTCAAACTAGGCAGCGCTGATCAAATATGAATCAATGTTCTGTTACTGTAATGACTATTTCTCTCCTCAGATGTTCTCAGAATCATCTTGTAGTGCACAGTTTAGCTGTAAAATGAGAAAGTTTGTGACCCGGCAGCCATGTTGAGATCAGTTGAGGAAATACCAAGCACTGCCCACCAGCCGGAGCACAGCCAATAGGAACGCTCTCTCTCTCTGAAATGACCTGTGATTGGCCAAAGTCTCCTGTCAAAGGCTAGATGTTCTAAAGCCTGAAAACAGAGCCATGAGGAGGAGCAGAAGTCTAGTTATCTCTCAGAACACTTCAATTACAATATGCTGAAAGGTTATTATGGGATTTTTGCCCAATGATGGCCTTGTTGCCTACTGCAGCTTTAATTCCACACAGACACCAGTTATGGATGACACCCTTAATAACTGAAGCAGGAAAATAAAATGGTAATAAATTCCATCTATTTTGAACTCTGCTTCTAAAGCTTGTGGAAGAAGGATGGGACTTTGAATTCCTACATCAAAGAGGGAAAGTGTACAGTGAAATGCTGTCTTCATAAAGCAACCAAATTAGTGTTAATGGCAACTTCAGCTCGATCTCCATCCAGCTGCGGATAAAAAGTCTCAGATAGACTTCAGACATCAGAATGTGTGCGTGTAAGCACATATTTTCCTTGTGTCTACGTCTTTAGTAGTGGCCCTGTGTCTCAGTGAAGACACGACAGCTCCCTGAGCTCCTTGTGAAGTATTCATCAGAAAGACAAGAGCACACAAAGCCTCAATGCTAATCAATTAATACACGCGACCTCTCACAATATCCTGGCAAACAAGCTCAAATCTGGAGCGCAAACCACACAAAGGCGGGATTAGCTCCATTAGCGCAGGAATCTCGGAGGCAATTAACCTGCCATGAGCAAAGCCCTCTCTCAGATTCCATTATGTGGTGTCGAGCGGCAGAGCAGGAGGAGGAGGGGATGTGCTTTTGGAAAGCTCTCAATGCTGGGGTCAAAAGCAACATGTGATTGGTATAGAAAGCTGTGATGAGGTGATGACCTATTCCAACAGCTAACACTGGCTCATATGAACCTAGTGGGAGAGGGAACTTTACCGCTCTTCTGCGCAGCCACTTCCATTGCTCCACACGTTCATTTCCCATGCTTTGTTTCTTTACAACACTACCACAGCCCACACTAGATAACATCTGTACTTCTCAAAGGTATACACACATCTCTGCTGTTGGACTTCAACGGCATTCAAACGGCAATTTGATTGAATACATATAAATACCTCGACTGCTACATCAAATCTGTCATTTGAAAATCGACACACAAAAACATATCAAAGACAAAAAAATAAAATAAAATTGGCATTTTCCAAATGTTTTGCTATCCCTCTCCACAAGCTGTAAGAGCTCAGTCACGACAGCATTTATAACAGTGAGATTTTGAAGTTGATTTTACATAGAGTTCATATTAAGAAGGTTTGACACACCAAGTTTTGCTGCTGACCAACAGCAAACCATCTTGACAAAGCTGACCTGTCAGGTAACAGAAATATCCAAAGTGTAAAAGGGAGGAAGCTGGGTTAGCTGTGTCACCCCAATCATCCAACTTCACATAACCGTCCTCTGCGTGGCATTTGCAGATTTTCAACCGGCTTTGTATCATTGTAATGTGGTTGGTATCAGGCGGCAACGTCCGGTTCTGAAAAGCACAGGCAATGTCGAAGTGCCTTAAACTTGCATTCTTTGGAGTTGGGGTGGGGAGGCGACTCCTCTGGTTGCAAAAAAAAAGTCTGATTCAAGTCTTCTTCAATACAGCATGATGTTCATTTAGTAAATGATGGTCCCATTTAGCGTCAGATAGACCATAAAGCAGGGGATGCTTTAGGGCGGGACTACCTTGTGATTGACAGGTCGCTACCACGGCGTTGTCCGGTCTGGGAGTTTGTCTGTGTTTTCATCTTGCAACTTTAACCCTTTCACAGTGTGTTTTCAGTTCATGAAAGTTAATTGTAAAATTTTGTTTGCCTAAAAATGTGTTGTTCAGCGTTGGGTTGAACTTAGCTCCACCCTCTGGTGTCACTTCTGATTGCAAAAAAAACAACATTGCGACGGCGAAAATGCTGAACTTGAGGCTTCAGAGCCGTAGTCCACAAAACCAACGGGTGACGTTGCGGTGACAGTCTATGCATCTTTTACAATTATTTGATACATTGTTATTATAACAATATTGATTGTAGCCTTATATATAACATTGGACCGTCTAAAAATTTCTTATTCAGCCAGAAGACCACCATCTTGGTTCCAAAAAGCCAAGATGGCGACGGCCAAAATGCCGAACTTGAGGCTGCGACACCATAGTCCACAACCAACCGATGACTTCATGGTGACTACGTCCACTTCTTATGTACAGTCTATGGGTGGTATACTATGTGCAAATGAACGATCCATGTTACGGGCACTCAGAGCTCTCCGCACATTTGCCGGCGAGGGAATTTTGCCGGTTTGAAATCGGCAAAGTTTCCCTTCAACTCTACAAAAGAGCATAGTTGGTTAGTCGTGAGATGGGCAAATATGCTGTCTTGTATTAACTGTGTTAACCTGCTGGTATACTGACTGACTGAGAGTACAAAGAACCCCTACATCACTGAAGGTCTACTACAACCTACGTTACAAGGACGTACAACTGAATTACACTGTGACAATTTCTAGTGGGACTGGAAGGTCGTCTCTTTTTGTTCTTTTTTTTTTTCCTAAATTTTTTCGCTGAACATTTTCAACTCAACAGAGATTTGTTGCCTCAATCTGTTCAAGCTTTTGATTTGCAATTGTTTCTAGTTCAATCTAAATACATCTTAAGATGAATGTTTTAAAGTTTTCTGCTTTAGGTCTTTGGGAAAAAAAACTGAAAACCTCTCAGAGGGTTATCCATGTGCATCACATAACATCAAACCATGTACTCATCATAATAACAATATTGCCTCATTTATCATCACTCCAGTATTTTGGAGCAGGTAAATTCCGTTGATATGAAAGAACACATGGTGAAATGAGTTGTAGTAACATGTTGGACAGCCTGTCTTGACAAAATGGCGGCTTCATTAAGCTTACATCTTCATGGCTACAGAGGACTGTGGGATTAGCAGTTGATAATATTGTGGTTGAAAGACTCAGCAGCATCACTCATTGCATTGCTCACTTATAATGCCATATATGTCATACTGTGTTGAGGTTTGGGGAAATGTATATAAAACAAATATAGACCCGATAATTAAACTCCAGAAAAGAGCTATTAGAATAATACATAAAGCGTCTTACCGTGAAACTACAAATCCATTATTCAAGTCCGGTATCTTAACATTTTTGGATATCGTGCACGTAAAGACATTAGAAATACTTTTTCAAGTTAGGAATAAAAGCCTTCCTGTTGTATTAAAAAAGAAATTAAATTAAAAGAAGGACATTATAAGTCAAGAGGGTTGTGTATTTTTGAAACAGGTAAAGTGAGAACCAATGTAAAATATAAATGTGTGTCAGTTTTGGGAGTCAAATTATGGAATGGCTTAGTGATGAGTTGACATTTTGTAGCTCTCTGTTGAGCTTCAGAAAAGCCTTAAAATGTGAAATAATTAAGGATTACAATTTAGAGTAAATGTTATTTTTGTCTTTCCTTTGCAATGCTGATATTCTGGGTTATTTTATGGATTGTATAGGAGAAGCCAAATAAGCCTCGGGGCTTCAGCCTATTCCTTTTGGTCATTGATTATCTGAACGTTGTTGTGTGAAATGGATACAGTGTTGGTTTATATTCACACAGACTGTAACGTTTTGTTTTTTTTGATGTATGACCGAAATAGAACTATTCATTCATTCATTCAACATTGGGCCAGAACATAAATTGACCCAAGTGCTGTACTTAGATACGATTCTGAGGTTCCATTTTATGCATTTTTATACTCCACTACATCTCAATATTTGTGTTATTCCACTACATTTATATGACACCTCCAATTACTAGTTAATTAATGCATCAGTAATAATAAATCTATATTATAATATATAACAGCATAACACTCACAGGACACTGGATACTGTAAATACATTTTGCTGATTATAATTCTGTAACATTTTCAAAGCTGGATTGTTACAGTATGGTATTGATACTTTTACTGAAAAGGGTTAGTGTGTAGGATCTCCCGTTGTGCCAAGTGTGTCTGATAACTATGCTGGCCGGTGCGAAAACGCAAATGCCCTTTCTAGAGCCAGTGTTAACAGAGGGAACTGTAAAAACTAAATACATCATATATGGCAATAAGATTGATTGAATTATATTCACCAAAAGTATAAAACATTACATGTCCCTTATACATTCAAAAGAAAATACCACTAATTTGTGAGGGAAATGTCTTTAATCTTTGATTTTTGGGTTACTGGGAAAAAAATAATAAATAATGCCTGACAATGACGGATAGATTTGACTTCAGAACATGAAAAATCAAACCTTTTTACTGTATTCATTTTGACACTTTCTAACGTAATAGTCCTCAGAAGTGTATGATTTAACTTTTCCCCATGGTCTAATGTTAAAAAAGTTAACAAAAATCGCAATAAATTATAATATTGAATCACAATACTTGTAGAATCACAATAAATATCGAATCGGCACCCAAGTATGGTGATAGTATCGGATCGGGAGATAGGTGTATCGTCCCAGCCCTACTAACTTGTATAGTCCTTAGTACCTCATAATCTTGATTTTTGCTCACAGGTTTCATGTAATGTGCATTTTAAGCATCTGTGGATTTGTTAATTTGCCCTGAAGCACTTTGTCAGAAGATTACTCGACAAATTAAATGAATATCATGACTATTACCACAAAGCTCTATTAAAGAACAATCTGTTAGAGTTGACCTCTTACAGTGGAGGCTGGCTGAAACATGTAGGAGGGTAAAAGCATCCAACAAGGACAGCAAATAGAGCTCTCTATGTATCTGCACTGAATCACACTGGACTCAAAGTTTCACTCCTGCAGGCAAAGAGAAGTCTTCAGTGTGTGCTCCGTCTTGTTTGTTCATTCTTCTCTCTCTTGTCTCCCTAGCTTGCTATTTGTGTGAGTGTGCATGTGTGTGTGCAGTATGTGCCCGGAAACCTCATCTGTAGAGAACAACTCCATTGGGGTGTTTTGTTGTTAAGTGCAATCCATGAATCCTACAATTAAACCTGTGATAGGCAGATATTCAGAGAGCCACTATCAAAGTTCTAATGAAAAAGAAAGTCTCAAAAGGCATGTGAGCAGGTGGCCACGTTCAGCATGAAAACTTCACAAGTTGCTAAAAGGCAAGTGCTTACCTGTGCCAAGCTCCATGGAGGGAAAAAAAACAGAGAATCCTGAGGAGAATTAGTGCTAGCAGACTTCAGCGTTGTTCCTCAAAAGTAGCAGAGCCCATAACACAATCCCCCCTCCAACCAGATGCAGCACTGAGCCCGGGGGAGGTGTGCCGCCGCTGAGGTCAACCACAGGTAAGAGGCTCCGGAGCTCTGCAGCAGCGTGACTGATCTGAAGGCAGATCAGCTCCTAGTGGCTGGTAGAGCGGGTCAGAGCTGCTGATCTCTCCTGGGAGTGAAGAGCAGTGAACAGCCTGCAGCTCTGAGAGCAGGGGCCGGCCAGCAGTCCATGTCTACATGCATGATGTCACAGGTGTTGGGTTTCAGCTGGAGGCTGAGAGGCGGGCTCTGCTCCGCTGGGAAGCTCTGCTGAGAGTTTGACCCAGCGCAGGTAAGACTGACTCCTCCCTCGTGCTTTACCTGGCGTCAGCAGAGGAGAGCGAGCGGTAGGAGGGGGGGTTCGTTTGTTTGGAACAGACCAAGCCATTAATCGAACTGGGCTTTTAGAGACATTAGCACCAAAAGCCTTCGGTACCAATGTTAATAACAGGACACACTACTCAGCCGCTTCATAGAGGTGAGGTCCAAAAATCAGAAAGGAAAGCTGATTTTAAGGAACATCCCATTTAAGAGATACTCAGTGTATCAAAAATACTTGATTTAAATCCTCCTATAAATAAATTCTCAATTTTGAAATTCAAAAAAACTTCATAGAATTAGAGAAGTGTTTTTGTGTCATTCCCATGCACGTGCCCTGATCACATGGACTTTAAGGGTAACTTTGGTATTTTTCAACCTGGACCCTATTTCCCCATGTTTTTGTGTCTAAAGTTGAGTTTCCACCAAAAGTTCTCGGGACTTTTAGACCCAGGAACTACTTTTCAAGGAATTGAAAGGTTCCTTCAGCCCACTGTAGTCTGTGTTTCCACCGCGGTCTAAAGACCTGCGAAGATTAGGCTAGTTGGTCCGCTGATGTATTAAAAAGCATCATGAGATGAGACGAGGGCTGCTGGTGGTCAACACTCTGCAGCCTGCAGTTCAGTGTGTCCGCCTGTTTCATCTAGAAAACACGCTGGAAAAAAAAATGTTTAGTCTCACTGCGACAATATTTACTGCTGCATATATTTACTGATGCACGTTGGATGTGATGAATGAAATGCAGCGGAGGAAAATGAAACTAAGAGCGTCTGTCTCCACAGTAAATCATCTGTTGAGTGTTTTTTATAGGGGTGTAACGATTCATCTACTACATCGATGTATCGATTTATATTCCTACGATCCAACTACATCGATAGGTACTCGGCAAGTTGTCCTTCACGGGAGACGTATATCGATATAAAATCGTTCTGAAACGCAAAAATGGATTGTATTGATACTAATGATTTGCACCTTGTATTTAAGGATGACAAACGTTATGTCAAAGTGTTTTTTAGCACTTTTATTAGTGAAGAAATATTAAACGTTACTCCTGTTCACTCTCAGACATGCGCCAGCTCGCCAGCTCCGCCCTCTGCAGCGCGAGCACGCATCCATAGCGTGCATACAGACGAACGGCGCACTGGACTCCTCGCTCTCTCGCCCGGTAACGGCGTGAAGGGAGACGGGCACCAGTTCTGCATGAGCTGCCGGCGCTGCGATGCAGAGGAGCCGGTCGACGGAGTTTCATTTTAGGGGCATTACGAGAGCAGGCGCTATCAATCACTTGACGGGGACGGCTTCACCCACCGGTTTTTCATTCAGAGAAAATGACTTTCCTTTCACCGTCATGATATCTATGTACACGCAGCATCAGCCTCACATATCCAGACGGAGAGCAGACGGTCTGCGAGTCAAATTATCACGACGGGAGTAAAGTAGAAAACAAAACAGAAATTCAACTAACGTTAGTCTAACGTAGTTTTAAAGGTCCCATATTATAAAAAAGTGAAATTTTCATGTGTTTTTATTATAAAGCAGGTTTAAGTGTTATATAAATAATGTGAAAATATTGAAACACTCAATCCACAGGGAAATACACACAGCCCGTATTTAGAAACTCTGCATTTGAAACAAGCTGTCAGGATTTCTGTCCATTTGTGATGTCACAAATATACAATATTTAGACCCTTTACACAGATTTAAACGTAAAAATTCTAAATGTGTTCCAGTTTATTCCTGGTTGCAGCGTATGTGAATGTCATCAGCTGACACGAAGTACACATGGACCCAAGTTGCTGCCTAGCAACGCAATTCTGTTGCAATTTCGTCGCAATTCCTTCAAAATGCGCTAAAACAGAGCGTTTCAGACAGGGTAAATACAGGTTTTTTTTAACATTACAGCATGTAAACATGTTCTAGTAGAAACACAAAATACAAGTATGATCCTGAAAAAGAGCACGATATGGGACCTTTAAAATGTTGTTCCGTATGTTTTCATGTATGAAAAGAGCCCAAATGAACCCTGTAGGTGGACTACTGGATTACTATCAGCAGATTATTTAAACAGCGTTTGTAGAGGAATGATTCTGTTCCAAGCGGTCGGATCACTATCAGCTGTTTGATCACTATCAGCCGTTTGATCACTATCAGCTGTTTGATCACTATCAGCTGTTTGATCACTATCAGCTGTCTGATCACTATCAGCTGTTTGATCACTATCAGCTGTTTGATCACTATCAGCGGTTGATCTCTGTATTATTGATCTACTGTTTATATTGAAAATGAGGACAGAAGCAGCAGGTTAAACCACTGTTCATTTAACTTCAATAGAAGTTGGTTTATTATATTTTGTGTTAAACATTGCACTGCCTTGTGTCTTGAGAACTGAATCAGCAGGTCCTGAAGTTGCACTTTTTATTATTTTCAAATAAAATCCTGACCTGCTCTGTCCAGTATCAGATATTTATTTCACAGTCACACTGATTACATTTTTGGCAACAAAAGTTGCTGTATCGATTTCAACTCATTGTATCGTATCGTATTGCTCTAGATGAGCCAAATATCGTCCTTGAATCGTATCGGAAACCATGGAAACCGTATCGTATCATATCGTTGTAAAACGTATCGTTACACCCCTAGTTATTTATTTGTGCTTTAGAACGTTAACGGCATGAAACAATCAGAAAATAACTTTTCTCTCTGTCATTTACAGCACCGTCTTACTGCTACGTCTCTCTCTCTTCTACCGCTCGCACCATGTCTCTCTCTTGTTCTCTCTGTCTTTTTTTAAATGAGTCGGAGAAGCTGACGGCAGAGCCGAACATTACTTTCAATGTTATTAAGCAAAAAGAAATGCTCTCCTCTCGTCCTAAATCGATACCGGAGTACTTCCTTGTTTATGAATGAAACGGTTCATGAGTAGAAGCTGTTGAAGCAGCAGTGCTGTGTGCATGTTTGACCAATCAGCAACGGTCATCCCCGCACACTCCACCCAAAAGTGGCAGTACTTTCAGAAAGTACTACTCCCCAACCAGGGCTTTTTGGGGGGGTAAAAAGGTCCCGTAAAATGTCCCCTGAACTTAATTTAGACCCTGGTCCCTGCGGTCGAAACACAACGAGTTCCTCAAAAGGTTCTTAGTTCCAGGGGAAAGTTCCTGCGGTCGAAACAGGGCTAAAGTGACTAATGGGGGCAACACTTAAAATTGGTCCAGTATTGAGGGAGTACACTACAGACATCAGTCGCTAAACGGGCTGCTATGGAATTTCTCAGGGTAATTCCTCATCGTCAATTTACCTAAACTGACGAAAAAAAAGTAAGGTTTGCCGAAAAGCATGTTGTTTGCATCACTCTAAATCATTTGTCTTCAGTCTCACCTTCCCTCCTCAGGAAGGCAGTGAAGCCTTCTTGTTTCTATGGCTGATGGTAACAGGTAGGTTTAACCATCATGCTTGCTTTTCTGAGAAACTATGACCGCGATGTTGGTTTGTACCAAACAGCACCAGACCATCTTTCCTGAAACATACGGATTATAGTCTCATTGCACTGTAACCTGGATGTCCATGCAAGACCCCCCGATTCAAGATGTTGTTTCAAATCCAGATCACTGCACATTTCTCCAATCCATCCCATATCACCATTAATAGCTAAAACTAGCGCGAACTTCTGAACTCCAAAAGCTTGTCTATTTTTCACTTTACACAGTGGATTTTAATGGCTTTCCTGGGTCACAACCTTTGCTCCACAAATGGAGCAGCATGTAAGCTGTCAAATCCAGAAAGGAAAAAGGAAAGTACACTGAGTTTGGAGTCCTGGGGGTTTTCTCACAGGAACAGAGCTCAAAAGCAAAGAACAAAAGGGGCACAGTATGGGCACATATTTCCCTGACAATTAAATGTCCAGAGCTTACAAAATAAATGAGCTATAATTACTTCCATTAACTTGGAATGTGAGAGGCGGAGATCAAGATAGGAACACAACTACAATTATTTCATACCTCGTGTCTTAACCATAAATGCAAGATGAAATCTCAACAAAGGGCAGAATAGAAAAGATGAACATGAAAAATCCAAGACTGCTTCAAGACCGACTATATATTTAGTAGACGTCATTATCTGAAATATGTTTGTCAATGCATGTTTTATCCAGTGATCACTTTACTGAGGATTCAGACAGACAATTAATATTTACTAGGGGTGGGGGGAAAAAAACGATTCACCTATGTATCGCGATTTCTTTTTATGATTTTGAAATTGTGCGGAGTCTGCAGTTATGCGGGGGCTATACCGGACCGTCATGGTGAAAAGGGAGATGGCAAAAGAAGGCAAAGCTCTTGATTTACTAGTCCATCTACATTCCAACCCTCACCTATGGTCATGAGCTTTGGGTAGTGACCGAACGAATGAGATCGCGGATACAAGCAGCCGAAATGAACTTCCTCCGTAGGGCGGCTGGGCTCATTGACGGGAAAAGCAGAGCTAGACATCATGGACAGGTAATATTATCGTCTTGCGTGAACGTGCGGTCAAGCCGGCCATCGCTCTCATCACCGTGGTCAAATGGGCCGACGCTACAACTGTAGAGCACCATATACTGTACTGACATTTGTGTTCTCTGCATTGAAACGGCCCCGATGGAGCTGACCATGGATGGATAAAGAGAACGGAGCTGACAGGAGAGCTAGAGACCACCTTGGAGAAGTTAGAGGAAGTAGACACGTGGGACTACGTCCGGTTTTCAAAATAAGGTGTTAACAAAGGGAACTGTATATACAAAATATATATATGGAAATAAGATTGATTGGATTATATTATCACTATTATTATTATTATTATTATTATTATTATTATCATAACCAGAAGTATAAAACATTACATGTCCCTTAAAAAGAAAATACCACTAATCTGTGAGGGAAATGTCTTTTTTTTTTTTTTTTTTTTGGTTGCTGAAAAAAATTTAATAAATAATTCCCGACAATAACTGATATGTTTGACTTCAGGACATCTCTGACTACATACATGATGAAAATCAAACATTCTTACTGGATTAATTTAGATATTTTCCAAAGTAAAAGTCCCTAGAAGTTTATGATTACATTTTTCCTATGGTCTAGTCTTAAAAAAGTGAACAAAAATCACAATAAATCGCAATATCGAATCGCAATACTTAAAAATTGCAATACATATCTAATCAGCACCCAAGTATCATGATAGTATCGAAACGCGAGATAGGTGTATCGTCCCAGCCCTAGTATTTACCAATTCATATTTATATGGACTGAACCTATAATGTAACTAAGGAGATAGTCAAAGCATGTATTCATTTCACATTAGGTTATTAACATGAAGTATTATGTTATAAATGGTTATTACCAAATTCATTTTAGCTTATTTCTGTTTAACAATTAAGCATTGTGTTATTAACAGTAACTGACTATTGAGTATTAGGTATTTAATGTTATTAACTATTAGCAAGCCTGTCATTGTTAATAAGTAATATGTTATTAATTATTGAGTAATCAGTTAGACGTTGTGAAAGGTAATACATATTTAAGATTAGGTTATTCATGGTTATTATTAGGGCTGTCAAAGTTAACACGATAAAGTGTTAACATAAATCCAATTTTTAAGTTGTATTGGTTTCAGTTTTAAAAGATGAAAATGTGAAGATACTGTTATCATATGAAACTAAGAAAACCTAATGAATCCATCGGTACCATCCATGTCATACTAGCTTGTAGCAAAAAAGGCTAAATAACGCTCCAAACTAATGCTAAATTTTGGCGAAGAAAAACTGGCATGACCATTTTCAAAGAGGTTCCTTGACCTCTGACCTCCAGATATGTGAATGAAAATGGGTTCTATGGGTACCCACGAGTCTCCAGACATGCCCACTTTATGATAATCACATGCACATAATAAATATATACATACATTTACATAAAGCAGCATATTTGCCCACTCCCGTGTTGATAAGAGGATTAAATACTTGACAAATCTCCCTTTATGGTACATTTGAACAGATAAAACATGTGCGATTAATTTGTGATTAATCACGATTAACTTTGGATAATTATGCAATTAATCACGATTAAATATTTTAATCGATTGACAGCCCTGGTTTTTGTGTAATGAGTGCTGGGTTGATATTTAGTTTTTAGTCACTATTGGGTCTTAGGATTCATGTTTATCAACTATTAAATATTAGATTACTAATGTTATTGCCTCTTGCTATTATCTGTTATTAAACACTATTAACTAATGCTTATTAGGTTATTAATAATCCATAGAAGCATCAGTAAAAAATATCAATTATTAGCTTTTTCAAATATATTATTATTATTGTATTCTCTAGACTGTCTTGCACTATTGATACTGTGCTGCTGGTTTATTAAATCAATGGGAGTTTATTACAATTGTTCCAAAATCGAAGCAGATTATTTTTCAACCATTTCGCATTTTTAGTAGCAAAGCAGATGGTTTTTTTTTGTTTGTTTTCTTCCCAGTATGCAGTTAAATATGGATTGAATCTTGTTGTTAAAACTAATTTTCATGCTTTTTTAAACGCATTTATTTAAAAGATTAGAGCGCCCGGCATGTTTTGATCAGTGCTCATCAGGCAGCCACTGCCATGGCCAATAACTGAAATAACTGAAGCAAATGATAAGTACATAAAGATACAGAACCACTCATGGCCTCTAGACTGTAAAAACGAATGCAGGGTTTTTCTAATTTTATTTGTTCAAAATATAGAATGGAATATTAGCCTTGTTATGTTCAACCCGTTCTCACTCCCATCTCATCAAGTACCGCAGCTTGGTCAGTGGCCCTCAGCGGCTGTTTCCGACACATCGAGGCTAAGTGGTTTTGTTGCCGAAACCTTACTTCCTGTGAAGACAGAAGTTTATTCTGAAAATACGCCATGCATAACGAGTGTATATTGACACGCCGTCCCTGACGCGTCCAAAACTGAAGCTAGAGGGTTCATTTCAAAATAAAAGCCCTGAAGCTTTTTTTCTGTGGACAGAATTCCTTCATTTGTTAACACAAGGCTTTTATTCTGAAATATGTGCTGGACTTTGAGAATTCCATGAATGAATATAGTACGGGGTTTTAATTGTGGATTATTACTATTATTTACAAATTACCATACGTTTCTTAACCTTTCTCTGTCTAAAATAAATATAAATGACATTTATAATGAAATTAAATGGCCATTATGAAAGGCAAACTCTATGTGGAAAGAAAGTGCTGACAGCAGCAGATGCAGCAGCAGAAACGCAGCAGACACGCAGCTGAAACGCAGCTGGTGTGATCACCCAACACGTGAATCACGCAGCCACCATGCAACGCAGCTGCGAAACGCAGCCGCCACGCGGTCCTGACGTTCCCAGTGTGGACAAAGCGTTGGGGCCACTGACCAAGCCTCTGTATTCAACGAGTTGGGAATGAGAATGTGTTGCAAAGTTAAATGTGACTTTGCGTCAGGCAACGCGAACACCGCAGAAGTTTCATTGGACATCAGAGCCAGGAGGTGGCATGTCCGGGCAAATACTTCACATCCGTTAAAACCACAACAACCACCTTATTAATTTTAGGCACAGGAGCTCCTCCTCATCATCCAACTCTAACATCATTTATTTCCAGCCATGGAGTTGTGTTGGGCCAAACTTATATGGAACTATTGAATCACACCTATCGAAGACCGCCTGACAAAGGATCAAAATCCAAAAGAAATTACATCCTTGCAATCCGCTACAGTACAATGCATATGCGCACAGCCACAGGAGTATAAATCAAGCATTAAACATCTCCACTGACTACCTGTTCAGAACAGAGCTGACTTTAAAGGTGCTAAATTCCATATTCAGAGCATTAATATGGCATCAAACAACTATTTGCTATGTAAAGATATAATGGAATAATGTCTATCTGAGCAGAGAATGAAGTCTCTCTCCTTCTGTGTGTGTTGTAATCAGAGCTTCTCTGCGCTGTACACGCATTTCTGTGCATGTGAGTTCCCGTGTATATGCCCCACTGGCTAGCTAATCATCGCCGCCGCTCTACGCTGCGCTCATACGTTACCACTGATAAGACACGTCTCAGACGCAAAGAAAACAACTTACAAGTTCCTCCTCAATTCAGACACTTAAAGAAAAAGATGCCAACACCAAACAACCATCAGAATAACAGTAGTTCTAGCAGTAATATTGATTTGGTTCAGAAGAACTTCATCGAATGAGGGTAAAGGGGACAATGGCACAAGCCACTATAGAAAGGTGAAGTCCCGCCCCTTCCGGTAGAGCCCATGGGACCTTATTCCAGAAGAAATATGTACGATAATCAACGACGAGAGACAAATCATTTTTTGATCCTGTTTGAATTGCGCCACGAATCACACATTTGACACGATTGACATTTGTCAATTGAAAAGATATTTTTTTAAGTCAAGAAAGTCTCAGTTTGTCGTAGTATCATTTAGTTTTGTGTGAAACCGCTCAGTGAACTACATCTCACGTCTCGTACAATATACGTCACCAACGCTAGCTAGCTAGCTAACTATGTTCCACGCACAAATGTAACGTGATCTGACCTGATGTGTTTTATCCAGAGACTCCTGGTCTGTTTATCAGCTGGGAAGAGAAAGAATGAGTCAGACCTGTTGCTGGTGTGAGTTCATCCCAGTACAAAACACATAGGCGGGAGGCAGGTGACGTCACTTACGCGACTTTTGGGTGTAGGCTATAGTCTTTCTTATTACGTATTTTCAGTAATTAGAAAGTTTTATAACAGTTTTATAACAAACTGAGACTTTCTTGAATTGCAAAATCATCTTTTAAATTGACAAACATCATCTGTGTGATTCATGGTGCAATTCAAACGGGATCAAAAATATTTGTCTCTCTCCGTTGAGTACAGTTCATATTTCTTTCCGAAATAAGGTCCCATGGTGGTCCACCAGAAGGGGGGGGGGTCTTTGCCTCTCTATACTGTACAGGTATCTGCTTGATTGACAGTTGTCACCGCCTATGACATTCCACCTTGCTCACTGCATCTCCGTGCCATCCAGGCTTCTCCACCAATCCAGATTTCTGGCTCTGGCAGC
The DNA here is from genome assembly GCF_015220745.1 of Sebastes umbrosus. Lineage (NCBI taxonomy): Eukaryota > Metazoa > Chordata > Actinopteri > Perciformes > Sebastidae > Sebastes > Sebastes umbrosus. Next base: position 36,405,741 of record NC_051273.1, read on the forward strand.
CAGTAGTAAACCTCTACCCTTCCCCACAGTCTATGGTGCTGAACCTTCTGGAAAAAGATCAATCTAGCAATGTTAAAAGGGACCTGAGTACAAGTACAAGAAAAAAAAAAATCTTGTTTATTTATTAACAAGCCAAGAATAAGCTTGAACCTTCCATTTACAAAAGAGGGGTTTTACCACAGCAGGACCTGGTTCAACACAAATAAGCAAGTCAGTGGCATTAAATCCATCTGCAACAAAGAGCATCTCTCTTTACCTCTGCTATGGCTGCTCTGACGGGGTATCCATTTCAACTTAACATCACAGAGCACATTTAAAAAGTCTGCCAGCTCATGTTTCTCATAAAGATTTATCATTTCAGCGAAATGAACTCCTGCAATTTCACAGGGTCAAAAGACACATCAAACAAGCTGTAGTTCCCCCTGAAAGTGAGCGGCCACCTGGTAGAGGAAACTGGCTTTAATACCGTTCCCTTCACTCCGTTACAAAGAGCCGCCTGGCATCTGTGATTAGTGACGTGAGCTGGCTGTTAATAACCTTTTGAAGTCATAGATTCAGAAACAAAATGTGTCAGGCCAAAATCCAATAATACTGGAGGTGAACTGATCACTGACTTTAAAAGAAAATTGGTTGGAGTCTTGAGTCAGCGACTGTGCAGCTGGGTGCAATGCATCACTTTTCTCCTCCAGGAAAGAGCTCTGACACCCCCTTTAGGGGCGGGCTGCTCATAGGAAACTTCTGACTGACTGTCAAGAACACACACGCACTCTCCTGCAAACATTTACAATTTCTGAAATCAGCACATTGTTCACATTGTGGCAGCTGCCAATTCTCTGGTGCTTGCTGTTGTTTCCCTTTTCCCTGGTGTTTTTTTGGTTGAGTTGCTGAGTGATTAGAGGGTTATTCAGTTCACCTGTTGCGCAGGGTGTGGGGACTGGCTCTTAAATGATAGTTGAGAGCAGCTTGGTGCATTCCCCTCTTGGCCAATCAGGGTGTAACGACGCCCTTTCTGTAGGGCTTAAAAGAGGAGGGAAACTGCACACCCAGGGTCATTCTGATTTCTCCTTCACTCAATGCAGCATGTGTTATCAGCTTTATCAGAAACTCTGGTCTGTTTTGGGCCCTTTTGGGATTCTGTGATCTTTGTGTTTTGTTTGTTGAGAGTGTTGACTCTCCTAGTTGGGGAAATAAGTTAAGTGCCAACCAATTGGGTTACCTGCACTGGGACGTTTAGTACTATTTGTGCAATGATCTGGCTTGCCTTACAATAGCCTAACGCCTGCAGGCTGTATTTTTGTATTCTATTCATTTGTTGATTTTCAATGAAACCCTTTATACCCATTTCTTTTAGTGTATTTTATTTGGGAAAACTTTAAAGGAGGGTAAAAGGAAAAGTAAAACCAATATTTCAGTTTCCTTAATTGTTTATTATTGAAGAGGCATTTGTTCATTATTATTATTAAGAAGGCATTTTATTTTATATTATTATGTGGATGGGAACAGTTTTTCAGTCTTCTGACTGAACAACTAAAGTCTGGGGAACTCAGTACCGCCACAACATAATAATGCTGCTTTTCTGCAGGACTGCTCCACATGAAACTCTGTGAAAGGTACATTTGTGGGTGAAAAGTTCTTTGTGTCAATCCCAGAACTGACTGAGAAAAGCTGAGGAAAGTAGCAGTTTACCACACCTGCTCCATGTACTGATCAGTTAGTCAATATTCACCACTTTATTGGTTGGCGAATATAATAATGTATGTAATACATTATATATTGTATACAATACAACTGTTCTTTGTGTTTGTTTTGAGGGTTTACTGAACTCTTCTATGCTTTGTATGACTGCTGCTGTTAAAATATTTTAGTAACAACAGACAAAGTTGTCCCTCATCTGGCGATAGCACTGTGCTTTCCTACGCTGTGACAAGAGTGTGTGGATGAAGCATTAAGTTATTAAATTGAACTCATGTCCTCTGGCTCTCTATGCTTCGTAAGGTTACAACTCCACTGCTCGTTTTAGTCGTTAATGCAAAACCTCACCTCAGTGAGTCTGCGACTTGCCTTAAGTCTGTTTAGTTTATACAGAAGTAAGCCTGCTACAACGGTTGCAATGGCAACGGTCCCAATTCTCCCGATTTATGACAAATGTTCACACCTTTATTTCCTTTTCGTTATCTCAATCTGTTTGTGGCGCTGTACACAGTGTATATGCCCTACTGTTTCCACCCGGACAACAATACAGCTACACCAGATGTTGTTTTCTGGGGGAAGAGGGCTGCACATTTTCAGTGCGCGCTGCACCCAAAGTTGGGCTTCACTCGATGCAGCAAAAAGCCGCCGTGGTGTGGCGCAATCCATTGGAAATAACAGGTTTCAGAGCGCAGTGGTGGCGTTGTCACGTAGTGTCTGAAAGGACCTTCAGTGAGTGAGAGAGTAGGAGAAAGAAATAAGCCTACACAAGCAGGGGCAGAAAATGAATGAATGAGTGAATGAAAGGAAACTGATGATGCCAGAGTTCACACAAGTTCACACCCGAGGGGCCAGTTACTCTGTATTTTAGAATTAAAAGTAGGCTATTTAACATAAAACTGCCATTGCAATGTACTTTATAATTAGAATTATTTTGAAATTTTCATTCTTTAAAGCTTCAGTAGGCAGTATATTTTTGGCATCATTGGGCAAAAATCCCATAATAATCTTTCAGCATATTTTAATTGTAATATTGTTCTGAGAGATAACTAGACTTCTGCACCTCCTCATGGCTCTGTTTTCAGGCTTTAGAACATCTAGCCCGGGACAGGAGATTTTGACCAATCGCAGGTCATTTCAGAGAGCATCCCTATTGGCTAGCTCCGGCCGGTAGGTGGTGCTTGGCATTAGGAGCACCGGAGGACACAGATGCACATGATTTTTTTCAGATTACCTGTCTCATGCACTGATGTCAGGATATAGTGACCGTTTTATAAACATAACTTTTTTTATTTATATTTGCTCCATTTCTACCCACTGCAGCTTTAAGTCACCAGAATGCAGGAAACAAAGTTAGGCTTGGCGAGTATGAACTGACCTTCTCATCTACCGATGCTGATCTTGACTGTGCCTACCTCGCTCTGTCTCGTTGAGCTGTAGTTTAACCCTCGCACCATTCTCCAGTATTTACCATGTAGCTAAATGCCAGACTGAGAAATGAGTTGAAAACAGCTTGAAACAGCAGACTGAAGCACGGATACTAATCAGGGGAGTGATCTGAAGCATTATGCGCTCGACTCTTTGAATGTTAAATGCCGTTTTTTGTAATTGAGCAGGATTCAGTGGAGTTCTCAGGAGAGGAGAGGATGACAGTCTGTTCCACTGTGCACTATAGACTATGACAGTTCTTAGATATGAGATCACTAACAAACTTTACCTTCTAATGTTTTCTCACCACGTCTGTCAAACTGCCATAAAAGGGGTATAATCTATTTGCCTTGCATTTTCATTCAGCTCTGCTGCTCTCTATTTTTAGCTTGAGCGTTCTCATTGTGACACGGCAGTGCTTAATATAGCCTGTTGTATGAATACTACAGCACACAGGCACTAATATTTAGATACAGTATGTCTCTATTTGTTCCAGAAGAACATCACACGAATATGGCATGAAGCATTTTAGGCCTTGGTAAAAAAAATACCAATACACTGATGCATTGCATTTCTTTTACAAATCAATATCTGCTCTGAAAATGCTGATGCAGACAACCTGCTGGTTTCTATTGAGCCCTCCACAGTCGTCACGGCTTGCGCTCCAGCCTCGGTCTGGGTCTCACTCACATGAACGGAGGAAGGGAAATAACTCTTGATTTGGCTATTTGTGCGTTTTACAGCTTTAAAAACTGACTTTCTGCAGTGAGGACATATTAACAGTAATCAGTGTGATCGTGTCGCCTTATCAGATTAGTGAAGTCACAGACTCTGTAGATTTATGTATGGGCAGCGTGATGCACAGAGCGCCATTATCCTCTATAGCATGCATTAACATTTTCTTTCTCTAATTACAAATACAGCCTCAGTTCATCAGCGGATAATTAAAGGTCTGTCTAAAGGTTTTCTGGTGGCTGTGTGACAGCCACACACCAATGAAATATTCATGGGGTGGCAAGAGGGTGGCATGGAGACTTTAAGTGGGGGCAGAAATATATGATTTGATTGCAAACAATCACATAATATATCAATATTTGTTTGGAAAAGCCCCCAAATGAAGATATTTTAAATCAAAAACTAGGGCTGTCAAAGTTAATGCGATAAAACTCGATAACGTAAATTTGTTTTAACAGCGCTAATTTCTTTAACGCATTTACGTAAATTGTGATTTTTAGGTTGTATCGGCTCAGTTTTGAAGTTAAAGTGAAGATACTGACATCATATGAAACTAGAAAAACCTAAAGAATGCATCGGTACCAACCATGTCTAACCATAGCTTGTCGGAAAGGAGGATAAATAAAGCTGCAAACTTCTGCTAAATTCTGGTGAGGAAAAACTGTCCTGGCCATTTTCAAAGGGGTCCCTTGACCTCTGACCTCCAGATCAGTGAATGTAAATGAGTTCTATGGGTACCCACGAGTCTCCCCTTTACAGACATGCCCACTTTATGATAATCACATGCAGTTTGGGGCAAGTCATAGTCAAGTCAGCACACTGACACACTGACAGCTGTTGTTGCCTGTTGGGCTGCAGTTTGCCATGTTATGATTGGAGCATATTGTTTTATGCTAAATGCAGTACCTGTGAGGGTTTCTGGACAATATCTATCATTGTTTTGTGTTGATGATTGATTTTCAATAATAAATATATACATACATTTGCATAAAGCAGCACATTTGTCCACTCCCATGTTGATAAGAGTATTAAATACTTAACAAATCTCCCTTTAAGATACATTTTGTACCGATAAAAAATTTGTGATTAATTTGAGATTAATCGCTATTCACTATGGACAATCATGAGCATAATGCCGATAGATATATCGCAATATATAAAAAAACATTGCATAAGGCAAAAAATGGCATAAGCTGTTAAAGCACCTCATGATCAGGTCATGCAAGTTGCACCAGCTTGGCCACATGAAGGTAAACAGTGTAGAGTAATATATAATGTTCATAAGTAATGATATTTAGTGTTGTCTGTATTGATATATCAACATAATAGAAATATAATGTAGTAAGACAGTGCAGTATGACATGTTAACATAATATAGTATGATAAAGCAAAGTACAGTACAGGATATAAGGATATTACATTGCCCCTTATACTATATAAGGGGCAATGTAATAATAATATAGTATCGTACAGCAGTATAACTGCATACTGATAACCGCAGTAGTGATCTCAATCACTAACCTAATCAGCAGCAGACATTTTCTGTCCATCCAGCTTAGACTACAGTACGTCAGCCAGCTCTCACCGGTCCAGACTCCTCATTTCCTCATGCTAGGTAATTATTCGTCCTCCACATGAGACAATCTGATATTCAGCATCTTTGTGCTTCAATGCGTGTCAGTTGTGAGTATTAATATTTAGAAAATCAACATGTCAGCACATGCGAGGGGCGATGGAAACCACAGGATCACATGGCCACAAGCCTGATGAGAGTCTTGATGAGTAGGGAGGAAGCGGCAGCCCGGCAATGTGCTCCAACGCTAATGCTCACAATCTAAGCCCATAACCTGCCACATGACTGACACGGCTGGCTCCCGTATAATTCTTCTCACGCAGTCAAAATCACTCCTAATATCCACAGGAATCCGAATGTGTTCATCAGTGGCAATCAGTAGCCCCCTCTTCACAACACGCCTGATGATCTGTGCTCATCATGTTTTATAGTGCTTCATGACACCCACAGAGTCCACGGATGTGCTGTCCCAGGGGGCCACAATAATGAGGCGATAACAACCCACATGTTTGTAGGAGCTGATGCCGCAGGTATGAGCTCCGCATCCACACACACCTGTCCCACCATGAGAGGAGCTGTGTTTATTCAGCAACAAAATGAGATCTAATGACAAGAGCAGCTGCAGCAGTAAAGCATATTCCACAGGGTGTTTCAGTACTGATGCTGATAGCTGATTCACAGCGCTGTGGTCAGCTGATTACTGGTTTCATAGCTAGAGCCAATCAATGTAATCCTCACATCATGCTTATATTCAAGATTCAAGAGTTTTATTTGCCATTTGCACCTAAGTACATTGGAATTCTGAGCAGTTTACACTGAGTCAGCTTTAAAAAAGTAGAAAAGGCACAAGGTAATTACAGTACAAAATAAGTAGCACATTCAACTCAACACAATAAATACATAAATTATTAAAATATAAAACGCCCTCAGTGTAGTCAGTAAACTAAACTACCCTCTGCATAGGAACGTATTTGCATAAAAACACACAATTCAAATGATTATGATTATTTAAAGGGACTGTTTGTAACTTTAAGCGTATAAATGTACCGGGTCGGGACACATGCGCGCTCGCATATGCGTGCTCGCGTGTCGCCGGCGTCTCCGCTCCTCTGACTGCTTGCCTTCACTCAGACAGCGCGCGTGCGTTCTCGCGTTCTCGCGTACTCACGTACTCACTCCACCTCTAGATGTGAACGTGCGCTCACTCCACACTGCAGAAGAGTTAGTTTAGCTCTGAGAATATCTAATGAATGTACAGTGGACGTTTGTGCAGAAATAACTGCTGCAGCTCCTCCAGACCAACAGAGGTTTCCCGTGTCTTGTGAAGTGACGGGACTATGCAGAGAGAAACGTTATTGTCTCGTTACCGACCGGGTGCCGGTGTCTTCCTGCTCTCTCCGGCTGCGGGCGGAGGGAGACGAGTTTCTCGCTGCGGAGCACCAAACGGAGAAGCAAACACAGTATCAGCATTGATTCATGGAGAGACCTCCGTCTGGTCAGCTAACATTACTGCCAAGCAGCTGAAATATAGAGTGATATTGTGGTTTTAGCTGACGTGTGTCGCCTCACTGTGTTGAGCGATGCTCGTTCATATCTATGTAGAGCGAGCACAAGCACGAGCCCAACGCTGACTTTCGTTGATTTCACAGCCACAGGTGTCGCTGTTAACAAGCATTTCTGAAAGTTACAAATAGTCCCTTTAAATATTTGCTTTGATTAAAAGAAATCTTGGCAAGCTGCTTAGAGCTAGTGTTAGGAAGTTAAACGGGTCATAATTCTCTCTCTTATACAGTATCTATTTTATATTGATGTGATATTAACATAATCACTTCCTGTATTAGATTGTTTTGTCCACCTTTGCACCGTCACTGTGTGTGTTCTTTCCACCTTGAGTGATGGAGATACTTTCCAGCTCTCTCACAGTCACTTGTTGAAATGGTAAACTCACCTGAACCTGTCTGCAGAATGCGGACAGCCGTGGTGTCCCTCACATTTATAGGCTTATTGAATGAACTAATGTATGAGTTATCTTCACACTTAAAAACACACGTCCCCCCCACCCCCTTAAAATAACCTCATTTATTGTCATTGAATAAGAGTGCATTTATGTTTCTAGTAAAACAATACACCATCATTGTGATACAGTATGTCTTGTACACCTTACAGTGAAGGTGTCAGTAAATAAATATCTAAACATAATAAATAAGGTTTAATGATCTTTAATTACAACAGTTCTGATCGGTCAGGAATAGACGTGGTTTTAAATATTATTATAGATATTCGATCTTACAGCATCTTCGGCGATACTCCGAGCGATTTCTTCCGCGACGTCTTCAATCTCCCGAGAGTTTTGAGATTGCAGCAGCGCGTACTCGGAGTCCGGCACGTCAACCAAGAGAGGGTCCGTGATGTCGTTCAACTGCTTCTTAATGATGATTGTGACATACGTGATGTCTTTCATCGCAATCACGACGTCCGACGAAGGCGTTACCGCATGGCGGTCTTCGGCGTCTGAGGGTTCCGGTTCCACATCTGATTGTTCGCAGATGGTCCTCTGCTTGCGCGGTCGAGGCGAGAACACCGACTTCATCTTGCCGATGAACGCCTGGCACATTTTGCAGGCGTGCAGAATCATGTTGTTGAGTCTGCTGGGAGGTGTGAGGCGCTGAACTATGCCCTCGGGGCTGGAGAGGGCACTTCGGACGCTCTCCGAAACCTCTTCAGAGATCAATGTCGTCAAGCTTTTGGAGCTCGGACACTGAACTGAGACGTCGACGCCCAGAGCTTCGGCAAAACCCTGAGAGATTGTGTCGCCCAGATTGATTTGGACGTCGTCCTCAGACGCCAGGGTCGTGCTCCCCAGAGATTTCAGGAAAGATTTTGTCAAGGCCGCTGTCATGTCCAACAGCAACTCTCCCATCATGGTCATAGTGGCGTCGTCGGGGCTGCCGGATTTCAAAAATCCCCACTGATCCGCCGTCATCCCCTTAAAGAAGGAGTTGAGCAGCTTGGAAACAACGTGACGGACGTTGAACTCTGGCATGATGGCTTCTGGCTGGGAAGTTCTTGATGATACCATGATGCTGATTTACGGTCAATTCTTGTCGATGCTTTGTGGTTTTTGGAGAGAAATTCACTGCTTCTCTCAGTAGAAAGTCTAATGAGTGAAAATAATCGTTAGTTGCAGCCCTAATTATTATTAACTAACATGTAAGCTGCATTTAAATGTTGAGGCTAATTTTAACGGCTTCATGTACTGTTGGGAGGTGTAATCTAAAGCAATGCATTCATAAAATTCATACCTCTTCCTCTTGAGACAACTGCTTCTCTCAGTCAATGTGTTTTGTCTGATCGAGTCTTCAGATTCAACTACAGTTGTGTGATTCTGGGACTCTCTCCTGAATGTCACTCCTTTATGATGTCACCGCTCCTTTCTGATGTCACCACTCCTTTAATTCATCAGTGTTCCATCTAGTGATGTCACGATGCAGTGATGATGTCACCACTGCTGTGATGTCACCCAAACACACCTGCACACACACCTGCACACTGCACACACACACACACATGCACACTACACAGAAACGTGCACACACGTGCACACTACTCACACACACGCTCACACATGCACACACGAGCACACCACACACACACACACTACATACACACATGTGCACACACACATTAACGTCTCGTTTGGGCCCTCACTGCATTATAAAATAAAAGGACAACATAACATCTCCTTCAAACAACTGGATTTATTCAAGGTTCTCACCAAAAACTACATTTTACGAGATTACATTTGAACGCATCATGATAACGTAGTAATTTACCTTCACCAGATAGTCATTATTCCTGAGCAGACTTTGAACACCTCATAATTATAATTCAATGGCACCTCCGTTAACGTTGGTATCTACAGTATTTAGCCGATCAGGACTGTGCTGCCCACCAGCTGCTAACAGCTAACGTTGCTAACTCTCCTACTGCTGATTTCAACACAGGTTCGTTGTTCGCAGTGAAGCATTATCAGGGAAAAACAGGGTGCGTCCTCTCAGGTTTAGTAATGCCACGTTGAGCTTTTTTTTCTCTCTGCCGTGTCTCCGGTCCAAAACAAACTGAAACATGATACAGTGTGCGTATGCGTCATTGTGCAGCGTAACTGTGGGAAAGCATCAATAAGAGGAACCAATTGCCACGGAGGCATGAGATGCCAAGAAAGCAGACAACTACGGTTCTCTATTCCCATCACTGGCATTTTCCCTGCCTGCCAAAGTGGCGGATGTCCTGATGATTTCAGACCCTGCGGATAACTATTTACTTACTTACTTATTTATTAAACTTTTTGCATGGGTGCTTCCCAGATGAGCATAAAGTGAGCGATAGACATAAATGGAATTTAGAAAAATCCAGCACACAGATTTTGAGAGCAATCTCAAACTTTTTCATGTCAAGGATCCAAAATGGAGTCCAACAGACCACAGACCATGGATGTAGAAGAGGGTCCAATAGACCATAGACCATGGATGTAGAAGAGGGTCCAATAGACCACAGACCATGGATGTAGAAAAGGGTCCAATAGACCACAGACCATGGACGTAGAAGAGGGTCCAACAGACCACAGACCATGGATGTAGAAGAGGGTCCAATAGACCACAGACCATGGATGTAGAAGAGGGTCCAGTAGACCACAGACCATGGATGTAGAAGAGGTTGTGTCCTGTGCTTTTGCCCGAGGAAAATAACTCCAGATTTGACTTATAGTGAATTTTACAACTTTTAGGACATAATGATTTAAATGAGGGCTATTTAAGTGTGTGCACTTGGAAGTTACCAAGACGGCGACGGCCGGAGCCACCCACTTTGAGCTTCACAACGGCTCTTCAGAATCCTATGGGTAACATCACGAAGACTACGTCCATATTTTATACAGTCTATGGTGTCAACGCACAGTAAAGGGCAGCGGCGCTGTCTCATCCACGTCAAAACCCATGCACCCTTTGTAATTTATTTATACAGACACTGCCTTGAGTTGACATTCGTCACCTCTCTAGAAAGGCAGGCAGCAATTTTATTACATTCAATCTCCGGATAGGTACATCATCTCAGCTACTGCATGTTTACTGTTTACTGCTTCTGTATGCTGCAGGTGTCAGTCAATGTATGTCAGGTCGAATGGTACAACACTATAGTGGCCAGTGTGTTGCACTTAAAGAGTATTAAGCCACAGTTTCAGCTCTGTGAGGCTGTAATGCTCATTGTTAAGAGACTCAGGATGCGACACCCTCATTTGTGTCAAAGTCCTACTCATCATACCGCGTCGCGTTGCGGCTGCGTGGCGTGCTGGCTGCGTGATTCACGCGTCGGGTGTTCACACCAGCTGCGTGTCAGCTGTGTTTCTGCTGCTGCAGCTGCTGCTGTCAGCCCTTTCTTTCTACATAGAGTTTGCCTTTCATAATGGCCATTTTATTTCATTATAAATATAATTTATATTTATTTTAGACAGAGAAAGGTTAAAAAACGTGTGGTAATTTGTAAATAATAGTAATAATCCACAATTAAAACCCCGTACTATATTCATTCATGAAGCTCTCCAAGTCACTGCATGTTCTACAACACTGTCCTGCACATATTTCAGAATAAAAGCCTTGTGTTAACAAATGAAGGAATTCTGTCCACTCAAATTTGAAATGAGAGCAGGAAGTATTGATTGTCTTTACTTTTTTTCATCTCTGTAACATATTCTACATATAGAGACATTGAAACTGTAGTAATGTTGCTGGTATGATGTGAATATAGAGTCAATAGATCACTTTCCCTGTGTGTTGTTGCTGTTAACCACGCGACTCGCATCAAAAATAGGCGAGACCTTGAATGTCTAGAAGAGACGCAGCTGACATGCAGCCAAGCCGTGTCTCACGCCGGCAGTGTAAAATAAAAAAAACAAGCGGTAACGCAGCCACCACGCGCTGCTGACGTTACCACTGTGGACAAGGGCTTACATTTATTATGTTGTAACTACAAACAAACAATTTAGCAATATAAGAACATAATTTGTAGGAGACAGGGTTTCTGTATCGGGGCTTATTTTCCTCATCAAGGAAAAGGATGGACCAATATGTCAACCTCAATTATAAACAGTGACTCACTTCATTCAGCATTATAGCAGAAAGCAGACAACAGTGAGCTTAAATTTCTCATATAAAGTTAGCCTTAAATGCAAGTTCAGCATTATAGGTTGCCGACTTATTTTACTCATGGATGAATTAAATAGAACACACTAACTGTTGCAGTTTTGAAACTATATAACATCAGTTCATTAATGCAAGTTAGTGAAGGTAGAAAAACAATGGTATCATATTGAGATATTGGGATTTTGGATATTGTGTTGAGATGTTTCTCTTTGTCTAGGGGAGACTCCACAGAAAATATTAATGAGGCTGGGGAGGGCGAATCTTTTGAAAGAAATGGAAAAAAGGTTCAGCCCCCCCTCCCCTCTTCCAATCATTTTTTGTACAGTCCCTTATACATGTGTATATTCACTGTAAACAAATGTGACCGTAGTAGATGTGACTGTGACTCTTCCCCATTTCCCTAATTGGTGTCTCTAAAAGCCATTACATTTCCCTTACGTCCAGTTGCTTCCTGTTCCCCTTCTCCTCCCTCGCTGTGGCTCTACTGAACTGAACAGACATATTCAAGCATCTCCACTAAAAAGAAACGCTGCGGTGCTGTTCCTGTTTGTGCTAATGTAACATGTAGTGTAGAGACCAGGTGAAGCTTAAAAAATAGGCTTAAAAATAGAAATATACATAAACTACAGTGGAAGCCGCTTATCATGATCATGTCTGTCCGGGTCAAATTGATCACTGTAAACGGGTGATTATTATAACCACATTTTGTTGTTGTGCATCATTTCTCATGCAGAGTACCATCTGATTCATCCATCCATTATCTGTAACTGCTTATCCCATTCTGGGTCGCGGGGGGGGCTGGAGTCGATCCCAACTGATATTGGGACGGGGTACACCCTGGACAGGTCGCCAGTTTATCACAGGGCTGACACATAGAGACAGACAACCATTCACACTCACATTGGTCCACGAGGCAAAGTATCACAGGAGTAAAGTAAAAAACAACACTCAACTTCAACTAACGTTAGTCTAACATAGTGTAAAAATGTTTTACCGTATGTTTTCATGTATGAAAAGATCAAAATGAACACTGTAAGCGGACTACTTGATTATTATAACCAAATTATTTAAACAGCATTGGATACATATAAGCGGTTGATCACTGTAACTGCAAATAAATCATTGACATTGCGAGCGTGGGGTTATACCCATATCTTAAAGGGACTTTATGTAAGAATCAGAATGTCTTGTTAACAGCGACACCTGTAGCCGTTAAGTCAACTAAAGTCAGCGTCCTGTTGCTCGCGCTCGCTCTACATAGACATGAACGAGCATCGCTCAAAACAGTGAGGCGACACACGTCAGTCAATGCTGATACTGTGTTTCCTGCTTCAGCCTCCCGACCGCCGTCAGAAGGAACAGGGGAGACACCGCAGCCCCAGTCGGAGACGATAACTTTACTCTCTCCAGAGCCCCGTCTATTCACTCAGCAGCAGGAAACAACACAGGAAACCTCTGTTGGTCTGGAGGAGCTGCAGCAGTTATTTCTGCACAAACGTCCACTGTACATTCACTAGATATTCTCAGAGCTCAACTAACTCTTCTGCAGTGTGGAGTGAGCGCACATGCACGTGAGAGGTGGAGCGAGAGAGCGAGCGCGGTGTGTGAATGAAGGCAAGCAGGCAGAGGAGCAGAGTAGAGCAGAGACTCCAGTCCTGGAGACCAAAGCTACGGTCTCCCCCGCGTCCTCCGACCGCGGCCAACACTGTTTAACAGACGGGCTTCACTAGATACAACCAAGAGGTTTTGGTGCTTCACTGTAGTTTGTGTTGGAGTCCGAGTCTGAACAGCGTAGCCACACGCGAGTGCGCATGGGACACCGACCCGCAATGATTTATATGTTAGGTTTTACAAACAGTACCTTTAAGCCAAGTGCAATTAAAAACACCATTTTAAAACTATTCTATCCACACTGACCTTAAATTGTAGAATAATGACAAATAGCAGCAACCGGGGATTTGTTTTTACATCATGCATTAATCCAGAACTATAGTAATTCCTAAGGTACTCAGTACCACTGAAACCACACTTTTGCCCCCAAATGACCCGTCGCCTCTAGCTCTGTGTGGTAAAGGTGTATGCTTTGCGTCATAGTGAACGATGAATATAAAGTCAGCGTGTTTCATTTGTTTCCATTACTTATCGGCTGTATATGCACGGTGACAGGATAAGTAGCTTATTCAGTATCTTGATATACGTCTAGCAGATGTGTTTGTTGTCAGGGTGAGACACCTAAAACAAATTGATCAATGCAAAGTGCAGTGAGCGAGACAGAGCTCGTAAAGCTGAAGTAACTCTCTCAGTGAGTGGATGTGGTGGAGTTTAGAGGAGGCTGAGATTGGAGATGATGTGTTTGATCTCTGTTCAAGGCTATGCATTCATCAACTTTTGAAGGTGGTGCAGCACTCAAAAGTTGACTTCTTCTTCACCATCTATCACACTGCTGGAAAAGGCTGTATCAGGCTTAGGCAGCGTGTTTATCTGACTCGTTCAGATGTTCACATCTGACTACGATGTCAATGAACTTGTTGATCCTATAAACCAGACATCAGTTGTTTTCTATTTATATTTCAATCACTTAATTGACACCCAAACAGAAATTGACTGTTCGCCCAACATGTACCTCAAACAGAAAGGAGACACTAAAACATTGCTGTTTTTAGTCGTTTTACAATTTGTTGACAATATAACAACAATATAGAATAGCACCAACCTAGTAGTGTTACTGCAGTACACAACACTCATATTACTGTAGGCTTGGGCGGTGTCACGGTATATTTAGGAATCCTGACGGTATGATTTTCAACCCAGTCACGAATACAGATGCTCCTCTTTCTATTAAAGAGATACGGAGACGCTGTACTGATGAGATGTATTGTAGTACACAACACGCGCCACCAGAGGTCAGTCTCTACTTGTGGAACAGGTAGTTGAACTGAGAAAGATGGCGACTGCGAGTGGTGGGGATGTTACAGTTACACGTTAAAGGTTGAATGGATGGTCTGAAAGACGCTTGCCCGATTCTGCACATGCGCTTCCTATATTTCAGATCTTTATTTGATAGTAGATCGATTAAATTTCACGTACTCGATCAAATTCGTAACGACCAATTAATCGATCGATGATTAATCGTTAACATCCCTACTTCCTGCTTGAAAAAATGTTATTCACCTATGTATCGCAATTTTTTAATAAATTTTTGAATGCCAGAATCGATATATTTGCTTCATTTGAATCTATGCGGAGGTTGATAGAAGTTACCGCTTTTATTCTTGTAGTCTGAGTAACATGACATCATATCCGTTCCGTATCCGTCAACAAAACAAACGGCAATGAGCCAAACGACAAAGCAGCAAACAGCGGAGGGTCAGCGTGGATACGACCTGCACCCCCCCATGTTAAATCCAGCGTGGTAAACACTACACATCCAGTAAAGGATGGAAACACTTTGGGATTCACACATTGACAGGAAAAGCAGAACTAGACATCACGGCTAAAGCTGCATGCTAACTCCGTCATGGACAGGAAACGTTGTCGTATTGCAGTAATGTGCGATCGAGCCGGCCGTCACTCTCATCTCAACTGTAGAGCACCCATATACTGATATTTCTGTTCTCTGCATTCAAACGGCCCCGATGGAGCTGACCATGGATGGATAAAGAGAACAGAGCTAGCGAAGCACTTGGCGAAGTTAATGGAAGTATACACGTGGTTTTCAAAATAAGGTGGGAACTGTATATACAAAATACATATATGGAAATAAGATTAACTGGATTATATTCACCAGAGGTGTAAAACATTACACGTCCCTTGTTGCTGGAAAATAACGGACTTGTAATGTTGCTGGAAATTTTTTATAAATAATACCTAACAATGACTGATATATTTGACTTCATCTCTGACTACATACATGCTAAAAATCAAACATTTTTACTGTATCAATTTGTATATTTTTCAAAGTAAAACCCCTTTACTTTGAAAGTGTATGAATCAACTTTTTCCCCATGGTCTAGTGTTAAAAAAGTTAACAAAAATTGCAATTAATTGTAACATCGAATCGCAATACCTAAAAGTCGCAATACATATCGAATCGACACCAAAGTATTGTGATAGTATTGAATCGGGAGATAGGTGAATCATCCCAACCCTACTAGATAGCTGTTATGTTATTGTGTTAACCATTCCCTCTCTTTAAAGATACAGCCCTATTAATGTATTATGTGATGAGATAAAGTGGACAGCAGCAACGTTTGTGATTGGGAATCACCCATCCAGTTCTGAGCAGTGTGACAATAAAAAACTCTAAAGACAGACAGTAAAAGGACACGAGAGAAAATTGTTTATCATTAATCCCAGCTCAGAACCAGTTTTTACATTCTGGACAGTATATAAGCAGTGTAAGGACACCTTGTGTTTGCTGTTGATGGGTTACAAACTAACTAGAACTAAACCCCCCCCACACACACACACACACTTCCTGTAGACAGAGCTGAAGCGAGGCGGTTGAGACAGAGATAGCAACAGAGCAAACCCAGACAGGGTCATTGTCCTGGTGTTGGTCGTGTCACCTCCTGTGATCCGTCATCGGCGATGTGTCTAACAAGGCAGCTGGCTGAGAGCCGACAGGTATGAGGACAGAGCAGCGTGGCCGGGAGGCCGACACCTGTCAAATTAATGTCCTCTGCTCAGAGCCGCTCGATAAACTCTCCCAACAGCACCTGATGAAGGATGTGTTCCTGCTGCCCTCATCGATCTCCAGCCCCAATACAAAACACATGTTATTGCTGTAATGTGACACTGCTCAGCTGCTTAACTAATCATTATCAGGTCTATTTTTATATTTCATATTTTGTATCTAATGGTAAATTTATAGTGGCTTCAATTAGTTCATTTTTCTGTTTGTTCGTTATTCTTTCTTTTATTTTTTAGTCCTATCATTCAATAGTGTTATATGCAATCAGGGTTCTGAAATTAGCACCTGTCAAATGTGGGTAATGTGTTGGCAGTAGCGGGTAAAATCGTCAGGCTATCCGCCGCTTTGGCAGGCAGTGAAAACACCAGGGATGGGAATAGTGAATCAGATCCTGTTGAGAACCGGTTCCTAGTTGGTATCTCATGCCTCTGTGACAATCGATTCCTCTGTATTGATGCTTTCTGACAGTTACGCATGCACAGTGACGTAACGCCATAGGCAATCTGTATCATGTTTCAATTTGTTTGGGACCAGAGCCATGGCGGAGAGGAAAAAAAAGCGCTAAAAGCACGGCACCACTACTACTAAACCTGAGGGGCGTATCCTATTTTTTCCCTGATAATGCGACACTGTGAACAACAAATCCCTGTTGAAATCGGCAGGAGGAGAGTTAGTAACGTTACCAGTTAGAAGCAGGTGGGCAGCACAGTCCTGATTGGCTAAATAACAGCGCTACTAACGTTAACGACGGTTCCATTGAGTTACATCATGGTGCATTCAAGCTCTGTTCAGTAAAATGACTATTGGGCTATGACTATTTTGTCACGATACGTTCAAATGTAATCTCGTAAAATGAAGTTTTTGTCGAGAAACTGTTTTTACAGCAATATAAAATAGATATCAGAGAAGGAATTATGACCTGTTTAACTTTCTAACGCTTCGTCCACACTGTTAACGTCAGGAGCACGTGGCGGCTGCATGTCTGCTGCGTTTCTGCTGCTGTCAGCCCTTTCTTTCTACATAGAGTTTGCCTTTCATAATGGCCATTTCATTTCATTATAAATATCATTTATATTTATTTTAGACAGAGAAAGGTTAAGAAACGTGTGGTAATTTGTAAATAATAGTAATAATCCACAATTAAAACTCTATATACTCGTACTATATTCATTCATGGAGCTCTCCAAGTCACTGCATATTCTACAACAATGTCCGGCACAAATTTCAGAATAAAAGCCTTGTGTTAACAATTTAAGGAATTCTGT
Organism: Sebastes umbrosus; assembly: GCF_015220745.1. Lineage (NCBI taxonomy): Eukaryota > Metazoa > Chordata > Actinopteri > Perciformes > Sebastidae > Sebastes > Sebastes umbrosus. Next base: position 36,423,318 of record NC_051273.1, read on the forward strand.
CCACAGAAAAAAATGCTTGAGGGCTTTTATTTTGAAATGAAAGAAGGAAGTGTATTTTTTTCATCTCCGTAACATTTTCTACAGATAGAGACATTGAAACTGTAGTAATGTTGCTGATACAATGTTAATATACAGTCAATAGATCACCTTCACTGTCTGTGACATATTTTACAGATGTCAAGACATTGAAACTGTAGTAATGTTGCTGATACGATGTCAATATACAGTCCATAGATCACTTTCACTGTCTGTTGTTGCTGTGAACCGCGTGCGGCTTGCAACCTCGCCGCTCGTGAGACGCTAACCTGTTAACACGGACGCCGAAAGGTAACGCAGCTGTCACGCGCACTTGACGTTCCCAGTGTGGACGAAGCTTAACACTAACGTTAGCTCTAAGCAGCTCATAATACATCATTAAAACTACTGATGCCAAGATTTTAGCAGAAGCTACAGTGTAATTTTGTAATTTACCATGCATATGTTTTTTGTGTAAAATATATTGCACATTGAATGACATCAGATCTAGAATGTTATTCCTTCATTTAGCACAGAGATTTCAAAAGTGGCAGATAGAATTTCTGAGTAGCAGACAAAAGAAATACTTGCCTGCCACAGTGGCAGGGAGTGAAAAAAGTTAATTTCAGACCCTGTATGCAATGCTGTGCCAAATGTTGCATTATTTGTGTGTCCATGTGTGTGCATGACATGTCCTGTCCTTCGTTAGTGCTTGTATGCTTGTGTGTGTTCTCACCAGGCCTGTGGAATGATCCAGCACCATGCTGAGGTGTGTCTCTGTGTGTGTGTGTGTGTGTGTGTGTGTGTGTGTGTGTGTGTGTGTGTGTGTGTGTGTGTGTGTGTGTGTGTGTGTGTGTGTGTGTGTGTGTGTGTGTGTGTGTGTGTGTGTGTGTGTGTGTGTGTGTGTGTGCGTGCGTGCGTGCGTGCGTGCGTGCGTGCGTGCGTGCGTGCGTGCGTGCGTGCGTGCGTGCGTGCGGATGCTGTCCCTAGGTGCTGTCATGGAAGTGCAGAGTCAGCTTTAATAGTCGACCATATCACTCCTCACAGCGACGTGCCCCCCTCCTCCTGGGATAAAAGCTGCCATATTCTCTCTTTATCTGCATACATTATAAGTCACCCAAAAGCAGTGCAGTGCTTTATTGTTTCTATCTGCACACAGATGTCTCTTTCTCACTCAGAACACACTGTTTCTCTTCTTCTGCTCCTCACATCATGTCACATTTCATTTCCCAGTGTCAGCAACAAATTACATTTACTGTTAGTTAGCAGAGATTTCAGTCATTCAGAGAGACACACTGCTTATGGTGGGTGGGAGTGGAGGAGAGGTGGATGGGTCCAACAAACACAGGACTTTCAATCACTTTGAAGTTACGTTAGTGACGTTTGTAACGTGTTTTCTGTACTTGCTTACGTACGTATTTTACTTAGGTTACGTAGTTTTTTTAAGCACAACCATGATTTTTTTCACTAAACCTAACTAAGCAGTTTTGTTGCCTAAACATAATTTTGCCCCTTGTGGTGTATAACTGTAAAAAATGGAAAAAAAAGCCTAAAATGCGTTATCGTGACACATTGAATGTCCTTAAAATGTTGTGCTATTTATACACCTTCCATGAGATTGGGTTGGATAAACAGATATAGACCCTATTCAGTCTGGTCATGAATGATGAAAACCATTGTAATGAAGCTCAGCATTTACACTGATTACAATAACATGCTTCTCTTACAATAACATGCTTCTCTGGCGCCAACCATAGGAAAAGCAACCACATTGTAACTTTTCTACATAGTTTTTCATACTTGGAATAACAAGCCCGTCTGCACTTTTTAGAGTTGAGTGTTGGTTTACTATAGTAAAAACGACGATGAATTAATGATTGTGTGAAACTTTTTTTTTGTGAAATGCACAGAACGCAAAGACTCATGTCAGACTTGGTGTGAAAGGTTTGAACGCGAAAAATTGTCAACGAATATTCTACATTTTCGTTTTTTCGTGAAAAGGCCTTAAGAGTCGCTGACTATGTCAGTTTGTTTGACAATTTTAGGTACTTAATTTATTTCATTTTCACTAATGCATTTTTTATGATTTTCTATGACCTTTTCGATCATGGGAAAACATCATGGTTTGGCTTAAAATAAGTCCTTAAACTAAGTATAAAATAAGTACGTAAACAATGGAACATAAGTACAGAAAACACGTAAAAAAAAAAAGTCATAATGTAACTTAAAAATAACTCAACAACACTTTGGGACATGAACACCGGTCTCCTGGTTGAAAGTCCTGTATTTGTTGGACCCATCCACCTCCCCTCCCACCATAATTAGTCTTTCTAACTTTTTATTCTACGTCAGTAGCTCTGAGCGTAGCATATTCACATGGATGCGTTTACATTGTCAGTACAGAATGACTGAATGAAGAATGAAATGACTTACAAATTGCTGAGTCATTCATACGCCACTTGGTGAGATTGGGCTTAATTACCTGTGCGATAATGGCTCACATGGTAAATTCAACATAATGTACATTTCCACAGCACTAGTTCCATCAGTACAACAATACAGTTGTGTCATTCTCACCACACTGCTTCCCTGAGTTCTCTGACAGAAATACTGTCTACTTTGTCTATCCACACTGGCTACTGACACTGCACAGATATTTCACATTAAAAGTCTTCCAGCTGTTCAAATGGCACAATGTTAGGGTCTTAATGTGACATGACAACGGGAAGTGTTGAGTTACATTGACAGCAGCTTAACACCGCATGAAGCAAAGTACAATCAATTGGAATTAAATAATTAATGAAAACAACATTTCTGCTAGGGAAGAGAAAGTGAGAGCAGCAGAGTGGTGAGCATGGCATGAGTCATCAAAACAACAGGTAAGCTTGGCAAGGTAAAAAACAGACCCAGATGTCTGGCTCAGAAGGTGGACTTATTGAGACAGTGTGAAACCATTAGCCTCCTGCCTGATTCCCTGTTATTTTGACTACAAAACAAACTGGTGAGAGTCGGGCCAGAGCCTGGAGTCATGTTGGCAGGTGTCACTTCTTACAGTTTCTGTGGCTTTCAGTGGATTATCGAAACAATGGCAGTTAGTATTCCCCTATAGAATTCGGAGACTGATATACTGTAGATCTATATAGATATATAGATCTACAGTATATCAGTGGATAAGAGGAGGTTGCTCCTCTATTTTTGAGAGGCAAGAGGGAGATCAAAATATGAAAAAAAGAGCAGTTGGTTGAAATAAATCATTACAAAATGTCATTTATAAAACATTTTTTCTTTCTTCTTTGGAAAAAATCCATTATTCAAATCCTGATTAAAATTCTTCAACATCGACACCTGAAGGCAGCCCGTGTGTGTGAAGTGGTTGTGGGCATCGTGGGGGGTAGACCATGGATATATAAAGAGAACTGGATATAGCGTTGGAGGCGGGGCCCCGTTCATTCCTATGAAAGTTTCTCAGTGGCGCATGAAGCCTAAATGGCTCAACATCCGCCTGGAAAAGTACCCGGATCTTGGACTACATGGAACATGCGCAGTAGCGTCTGCTCGGTCACATGACTTGGTCACGGGGTTACAACTTCACGCCGTCGTCACGGCTTGGCGCTCCAGCCTCGGTCTGGGTCTCATTCACATTAACGGAGGGAAGGAAATAACTCTGGATTCAGCTAATAGTGCGTTTTATGACTTTAAAAACAGAATTTTTAGGCTATTTAGGTGTTTGTACTGGGAAGTTGATAAACATCAAAAGAAATTATCCGTTGAGTTACAGACGTCTCTTTCGCAATGTAAATATATGGGCCTTTTTGGGCCACGGAAGTTGTAGTACCGCCGTTTGGCCACTAGGAAAGTCTGTATTGATGACCGGCACACTTCTTGGGGGCTTGGGATAGAGGAGGACGGCAGGACCCCATCCTCCCTTGAGGCGGCACCTCTTCTATCAATTCAATTCATTTTTTTCATGCTTATCTATGATTGGCCAAAACACGTCAAATGACACTCCAAGGGAGGTTATCTTCCCTTGGCTTGTTACCAATCAACAACCAGCAGAATACAAGATTGACAGCATGTTGGTCCAATGATGATTTCCAAATGTAGGCCTGTACAACAGAGTCTAAAGTTTCCCTTTTTTTATCGAGGAGCTACACTATTTGAGTTAGCCGACGCAACAGTTAGCTTGATGTAGCAGCCCTGAAGGATCCGTGCAGCACTCCATCACCCTCACCGGGATCCAGTCCCGGGTTGAGCGGAGAGCAGCAGCATGTCGGGCCGTCGCCCGCCACTGTAGTCTCGCTGCAGGTCGGACGTCTGAGCGAGGGCCGACACTGCTTGGGGCCCGCGACAGCAGCAGGACCCCGCGGGGAGCGGATGGAGAGTTCCGCTTTGCTGGGGCAGCCTCAGGGCTTGCTGTCAGTTGTCCGGGCTGGACCCACAGCGGGACTCCGTGCTGACATACTCCGCTCATCTGGGATTGGATCCCGGTGTGGGCAACGGACTGCTGTACGGGCAGCAGTTTACAGACAGGCTCCTAGTGACACCTTACACACACAAGGTTCATTGTCATCCCGAGGCTGCAGTGATTTTTTTTTTAGAAATCTTAGAAAGTATTGTTTTACTGCTTAATATTTCGTTTTACATTAGAAAGTAGAGAGAAAAGCAGCCAACTAGTGTGTTAATTATAATAATGTCATGTATATAGCACACAGACAAGTGCTTTCCAGATTAAAAGATTCACAGAATAAGAAATAAAAAATCTGAATCCCATGTATTCCCCCCTATGTGACACATAAATTAGGAACATGAGAGCACATCAAGCAGCACTGAGACCATATATGTACACATAAGAAGGAGGTGCAAGTGCAAAGTAAGAGAAATAACTAAATAAAATAACATGGCGCTGTATGGGTTGGTTCCATTTGCCTCCTGTCTTCCCCAATTTTTGGAGTCACCAGCTGTCACTGACGTGGGAGTATACACAGAACCCCACATCAAAAAATGGGAACCAACGCTTTCAGTTATTTCCAAACTTAGCACGGCTGACGTTGACTCAGCTAGTGCTAACGTTCACATTATTCATAACCTTATTGATTATCTTCATGATTAGCTTATTAAACCTACGTCACTGTTTTTTTTCTAACGACTAATCGGGCATTTTGCATTTGAAAAAATAACGGAAAAGGTCGTAGATGGACCCTTTAAGTTACATTACAGCAAAGTAAAATTAAATTTAAAAAATCTGATTTGAGATTCTGGATATTTATCTTGAATCATTTTTATTTGAACAAGCACACCGTTTCCTTAATGTCATCCATTGAGCCTGACTCTGGGTGTTTAAGTGTTATAATAGCGGGAACACATTTATATTCATGAATGCAGCTTTGCTAATACAGAGAGGTCCGCTGGGTGCACGGCAGAGGAGGCACTCTTTATGTGATGCACCGCTCCCACAGCAGACCAGCAGCATCTCTCCAAACCTGCCGATGCAAAGGTTGTTTGCCCACATGCCATTAACCAGCACACTTCAACCAGCAATACTGTCTGTCAAGAGCTCCTCTCAATTCCAGAGCAACGGCAAATTGTGTCTATTTTAACTGTGCCTAACAGAAAAAAAAACAGACACTGAGGAAAACAGAGATAAAGATTGTTTTTTTATACTGCTTCAGCTCTGTTACAACCACTCACTCCTAAGAGTTGTCCTGATGAGAAATTGATAATCAGACCTTTGAGACTGAAGAGGACAAACACATTACACAGTGTTTATGGGTTAATCAATGAAGTCAGACTCTCTGATACATGTTTAATGAGGAAAATGAGAAATAAACAACATTTCCCAGCAATCAGCAGGATGGTTCAGCTATAGCTTCTGTAACTTTAGAATAAAAGGCTCTAACATTGTATGCCATAATAATCAGGGGGAGGTGTTTCTATGTACATTTACCACATTTTGCCATGATGACTCACACACAGATTCACAAGGTGAAAACCAAACCAGCCACACGCCGACACGGCTAGTAACTATGAGAAGGATGAGGCAAACAATAACTGAAGAGCATTATTAAGAAGCTATGTTAAAATGATACCGATTTTAAACATCAACAACAGCTGATGGAATTTATGGATTTTGTTTGATTAATTTATTAATCAATTATTCAATCAAACGTCACAAATATCCATCACAACACTAAAATGCTATTCAGTTTGAGCACAGAAAAGCAAGCAAATGTGTGCATTAGAGGAACTGTGAGCAGTCACTGTTTCGGATTTTCAATTAATAAATGACTTGAATGAGGAATTGGATTTTTTTTTTTAAAGCTAACTAAGTTTAACTAAATCGTTTTTATCTCAGAACTTCTGTATTTAAGTTATGCCACTTCTGTGATCTTTTCTTAAAGCTAACTAAGTAGTTTTTGTCACGAAAATTCCTAACTTAAGTAACGCCACTTCCGCAATCTTTTCTTAAACTTAACTAAGGAGTTTTTGTCACGAAACTTCCGTACTTAAGTTACGCCACTTCCGGTGTGGTGTAACTTAACCCCGATCTTTTCCTAAATTTAACTAGTTTTAGTTTAATTTGTAGTTTTGTTGCCTAAACCTAACCAAGTCATTTCTTGTGAACACAGAGGTTTATTCTGAAAAGACTGGAGTGGAAATTGACGCTGGACAATCGTACGGAAATGCACGAAAAATTAGGAATAACTGTTTGTAAGATATCATACAAACCGTTGTATGAGAATACATTGAAATAAGCCATTTACATTATGTAGCTATAACAGCTCGGCACCCGTTACCCTAAAACCACAATGTGACAAATACAGTATATAGCTGCTGTTTAGAAACATGTATTTGTCATGTGTATTGTGCTGTATCCATCCCCATTAAGAGCCATTAGAGGCTTAATGGTCAAACGCATGTCAGAAACACAACAATTAGACTGATCTTTATTGAGTTTGATTTCTGGTTTTTGTTAGCTAGAGTGTGGCGGGATTGACTCCTATATCAGCAGTGGTCATTTTTCATTATACTGTATGTGAGAGTAGTGCAAAATGATTTCTCTTGTCAGCACAAAGGAAAAAACAAACAGAGATGCAGGTGTTTCAATAGCAACATCCCCACAGGAAAGAATTTCCAGCTTAAAACCTTCAAAGCCAGCAACCAATTCTCCCCCTGCTGAATACATTTAGAAGAGAAACCTGAAATCCTTCAGGGATTGAAAGTGGCTAACACCCCCACACCTGCACACAAACCAGGCAAACATATGTCTCGCTGCTCTAATGCTGCATTTTAAAAGCTGCTTCAACAACTTCTTCCAGTCTTATTTCGACTGCTTCTCTTTCGGCTGATCAAATCCTCACAGGATGTGTGTTTCTCCTGTAACCTTTCACCTGAGGGATCAAACTGTAGCTTAGTGTGCACCAACAGAGCTGCACAGTGCGATATGTATGTTGCATGTACTACGAAAGAATCAGTCTGTGCAGGGTCTGAAATTAACATTTACATAGCGCCAAATTCTGGTAGATTTTCTGTTTGGCGAGTAAATCTCAAAGACTATCTGCCAATTGTTCGTACCAAAGATAGTTGTAATATTAACGGGCGAGAGAGAGCAACCGTGTGTGACAGTGAGTATGAGGGCAGCAGTAACGTTATAGCTGTGAACGTAGCAGTGCTTTGTGCTTACAGTTTAGGCTGTTTGTCTTGAATAAATGCTACAGCTCCTCAAGACCCAAGCCAAGTTCCTTCAAGTTTTCTTCTTTATTTTTACACAAATATCATCATATAGCCTACTGTTTAGTACCCTAATACCCGGTGAAATATCAGGAAGGTATGAAAAAGTAGATACCACCCAAGCCTTAAGGTTTGAATTAACTGTTGATCAATATATTAAAATGATTTTGCTTCAAATTTTGGTCTGGCTTCTTCTCTAAGTTTGTATTCAACATAATAGCTTATTAGCTGAATGAAATGTACTGAAACACATGTATATGTCACACAAAAAGGCAATTTATTAATTTGGCTGGTAAAAAATATGTTAGGCCGGTGGATTTTTTCATCTACCAGTCCCGTTGGCTGGTGAGTCAAAATGTTAATTTCGGTATTAGCACCCCTTGTGATACAGCTTTGCTATGCGTTTGTGTTAGACAGAGCAGTCCATCTGCCACCGAAAAAAAAAAGGAAAAAGTGAAATATTGCCTTTTGGTTGTACGCCTCCGCCAACCAGTCAAGTTGCAGTTTACATCCATGTCTGTCCAAAATGTCATCACTTCATCATCTTATCCTGTTACTGATTTGTGTGAAATGGTCATAATTAGCATATGAATTCTTGAGTTATGTGACCTTGACCTTTGATCTTAAAAATCAAATCAGTTCATCCTTGAGTCCAAATAGATGTTTGTGCCAAATTTGGAGAAATTCCCTCCAGGCGTTCCCGACGGTACGGACGGACAACCCGAAAACATTATGCCTCCGGCCACAGCTAAAGCAAATTTGTTTCAAAACCACTCATTTCTTTAACGCCACATGTGATTTGTAGGTTGTAGCGGGCTCAGTTTTAAAGCTAGAGTGAAGATACTGGCATCATATGAAGTTAGAAAAATGAAGGAATCCATTGGAACCAACCATGTCATGCTAGCTTGTAGTGAATGAGGTTAAATAACACTCTAAACTTACTCTAAATTTTGGTGAGGAAAAACTGTCATGGCCATTTTCAAAGGGGTCCCTTGACCTCTGACCTCCAGATCAGTGAATGTAAATGGGTTCTATGGATACCCACGAGTCTCCCCTTTACAGACATGCCCACTTTATGATAATCACATGCAGTTTGTGGCAAGTCATAGTCAAGTCAGCACACTGACACACTGACAGCTGTTGTTGCCTGTTGGGCTGCAGTTTGCCATGTTATGATTTGAGCATATTGTTTTATGCTAAATGCAGTACCTGTGAGGGTTTCTGGACAATATCTGTCATTGTTTTGTGTTGTTCATTGATTTCCAATTATAAAAATATACATACATTTGCATAAAGCAGCATATTTGCCCACTTCCATGTCGATAAGAGTATTAAATACTTGAAAAATATCGCTTTAAGGTACATTTTGAACAGATACAAAATGTGTGATTAATTTGCAATTAATTGAGATTAAATATTTCAATCAATTGACAGCCCTAAAATAAATACATATTATTAAGACATACAAGTACTGTATTCACTTAAAAGGTCATGGAAAATGACTTATTAAACTGTATTTTTGTATGCTCCACGCACCCCAACACCGAATTTGAACAGTCTCAAACTAGAGTGGGCTGACTTGATACTTTTAGAAAGATAGATACTTTATTAATCCCAGCAGGAAATTTCATTGTTACAGTAGCTTCGTAAAAAGACAAAAGTATTGTGCAAAATAACTGAACAATACTTATCAATACAATAACTTATACTTGCTACAATTTTGCAAACAATCAGCGGCTGTAGCACCAGCAAAAAAAGTTAACGTGCAGCGTTCAGCCCTGACCAACACATCAGCTGTCCACTGGGGATATAATGCAAAGCCACTATCTGTTTATATCACAAAAATATCTGTATTCCAGTCGGAAGTAGTTGGATACTGTCTCTCATTTCCCATGTTAAATTGTTTTCTACTGCTATTTATACTCTATACCTCATTTACACTATGCAAGTCACAAAATACACTAAATTACATTATATTGTATTTCTACCTTTTTCATTGTATCATGTGCCAAAATTAATCAAACAAAAAATGGCATAATGTTGCCATGAAAAGAAAAAAGTAAACTGAGTCATGCAGGTTTTTTAAATCCGAAGGCTTTAAAATCGAAACCTGCCCTCAGGCCTAGATCCCGGACCCCGGACCTCGGACCCCCTTTAGAAGACTGTGAACAACAAAAACCTAGGGATGCAGTGTCCCGATAGCGATACCTGGGCTTTGGGTATCGGCCGATACCGAGTACCGATCCGATACCAGTGTTTAATTAATAAGCTGTATGCCTCACTGTGTGGAAGTGACTGGGAAGAAAATATCAATACACATGAGTATCACAATATTATGTTGTGCGATACAATATCAATTCTCCAAAACACTGTATCGATTTTTAATTAACCGGACGCTATTCTATCTTTCGTAGGTCGTAACGGGCTCAGTTTTAAAGCTAGAGTGAAGATTCTGGCATCATATGCAACTAAAAAACCTCAGGAATCCATTGGTATCAAGCATATCATCCTAGCTCGAGAAGGAGGCTAAATAACGCTCCAAAGTTACCCTAAATGTTTTCGAGGAAAAACTGGAATTGCGATTTTCACAGGGGTCTCTTGACCTCCGACCTCAAGATATGTGAATGAAAATGGGTTCTATGGGTACCCCTTGAGTCTCCCCTTCAAAGACATGCTCACTTTATGATAATCACATGCAGTTTAGGGCAAAAACTATGCTGTGTTTTGCATGCAGTATTAATGTGTTATTTTTGCCTATTCTAAAATAGTTTATTTCTGGTGTAATCTTTATACTATTACAGTTTTCCTAAAATTAAATAAAAAAAGAAAAGAAATTGCAATATATCTCCTTGTTTATAGTATCGAAATAAATCGCAATATATTGAATCGTTACGCCTGTATCATGATACGTATTGTATCGCCAGATTCTTGACAATACACAGTTGAATATGCCAATAATGTTGATGATCATTTCCTCAACAAGATTTAGAAGTACTTGTTTGAGAAAGCCAGTCGACACCAGGACAACCTGTTTGTGGTTAGGTTGTTGCCTAAACCTAACCAAAGTGTCGCCCCTGACACACTGGGCAGGGCGCACTTCACTGCAATCTGCGCTGCACCGTGGGTTCACAAAAATAAAGCCTCTAGCCTCAACAACTAAACACTGTAAAGGTAATATTGATTGCAGGACAATTGCATTGCATTACATCGTGCAGGTGTTTCTATTTTTTGTACAGGTGGGCTTCCACCTTGAATTCCTCAGTAGTTGCCAAAACACTTGCAGGAGTCCAACAGCTCCAACCCATGTGCAGCTGGCCATAAAAGTATCCTGTCGTCAGCTGAGACTCCCAGGAGAGCCTCGTTAAACCCACAGCAAACTAAAAGGACAGAGAGAGGCTGAGAGAGAGAGAGGCAGGAGGACAGGAGGACATGAGGTGAGGCTCAAAGTATCACAGGACTAATTAAAGTGGCACCGGGACTAAAGGGCACAGAGAGGACAATGACTGGCTCATTATTTACAACTCTTTATCTCAGCTTTAATGGGAAAACCAGGTCCTAATTGCAACAAATTAGTCTTGCCAGAGGTTCACGGGGCTGCACATTAAATCATTAGCAGGTTCGACCCCGTCTGTCTCTCTGCTGTTTATACACTGAATCACACATTGGATTTTACCCCTCACCTCAAGACATACAGCTGATGGTTTCTAGTCAGCGTGAGCAGCAAAAAGTTGTTTGTAATTTGGACTGCATTGGCTACATTCACACAATACACACACGTGTACATTCACAGGAATACATGGTAAAAAGTAAGTCGAGTGCTGAAGTTAAAGGGACTATTTGTAACTTTCAGAAATGCTTCTTAACAGCAACACCTGTGGCCGTGAATTCAACGAAAGTCAGCGTCGGGCTCGCGCTTACTCGCTCTAAATATACCTGAACGAAAATCTCTCAAAACAGTGAGGCAACACACGTCAGCTAAAAGCACAATATCGCTCTATATTTCACCTGTTTGGCAGTAATGTTAACTGACCAGACGAAGGTCTCTCCATGAACATGATTTAGATCTGATCCTAGTGTTGGCTTTTCCTGCCTCAGTGCAGGCTGAAGCAGCGGGGCTCTGCAGCGAGTCTCCCTGCTCTCTCCGCCCGCAGCCGGAGAGAGCAGGGAGACACCGGCACCCGGTCGGTAACGAGAAGACAACGTAACTCTCTGCAGAGCTCCGTCACTTCACAAGACACGGGAAACCTCTGTTGGTCTGGAGGAGCTGCAGCAGTTATTTCTGCACAAAAGTCCACTGTACATTCACTAGATATTCTCAGAGCTAAACTAACTCTTCTGCAGTGTGTAGTGAGCGCGCGTTCACGTCTAGAGGTGGAGCGACCTGAGCGAGAACGCGCGCTCTGTCTGAGTGAAGGCGAGCAGGCAGAGGAGGAGAGGCAGCGGCTACACGCGCACGCGCATATGCGTGCGAGCATGTGTCCCGACCCGCTACATTTATACGCTTAAAAAGTTACAAACAGTCCCTTTAAGTACAATTTTTAGTTTTTTTATTTGAGTAGATCCATTCGATGTTACTTTATGCTTGTACTCCACTACATTTATATTACAGCTGTAGTTGCTACTTATTTTACAGATCAAGATTTGAAATGAAAAAATACATGACAAGCTTATAAAATCAGCACAATGTTAAAGATTAAACCAGAGGTACTGAACCTTTTAGGCTTGTGACCCGTCACATTTCAGATGACTGAGTTGTTACCAAAGAGATATTTACCCTCAAACTTCTCACATGGTTTGGTTTTAATTCTGAGATCTAAAAATGGTACTGATCTGCCACCAACTATTTTGACAAGCATATTTGTGACTGTGCGGCAGCAATGACACATTATACAGAAGCAGGTAATGGCTGACTTGGTCTATTAGCATGTCTTCAAAACTTTCCGCCATTATTGTCTCTGTTGTTGCTGTGCCTACTGACTCCTGACCCTGTCACAGATATCACCACACTGCCCCAACACTGACCCTTCCGTTCATGTGCGTATTGCGTATTGCATCTTGCGGAAGCGTAGCATTAATTTCTGAGGACCTGCACAATCAACATTCCATATGGATAACAGTCTGGGATAATCCAAAATAACTCATAAATTCTGCTTTTCTTATTCAAAAATGAGTGGTATCATTTCATGTAAATGTTAGCTAAAAAGGTGTAACACAGAATTGGGTGATAATTTACACTTTATGCCTTATATAAACAGTCAAACCAGACCGGGTCAATTCTGACCTGGGAGGACCACAGGTGTCATTATGGGCTGCCATTAAAAGAAACGAAATGCTTTCAAAACAATATCCTGATTAAACGCTGACATACTGTATACCAGTCTGTGATAATCCATCAGCATTATGTTCCTCTGATAATTTACTCAAAAATGTCAAATGTCAAATGTCAAAAATGTATTTTTAATAAAAAAAAAAAAAGGATGGTTAATAAACCTTTAAAGTGTAAAAGTTGTGGTAATGAGTTGGAATGAAGTTGGCCAAAAAGGTGTAACACAGAATTAACCCGGGAGGACAAAAGTTGCACAGTTGACGGGAAGACAATAGGAGGGTAAATAACTGTCCGAGGCTCTCCAATATTTCACCAACAAATCAAAAGGACTTTTCAGACTGATATGAACAGAAAACAGAAATGAGCATAATATTGGACCTTTAATGCTCTGCTTTGTTTGTCTATTTTTTTTCTTGCCATTGTAGTCCCCTGACGCTGTGACATACAAGGCGTAGCTCTGCAGCCCTGCCCAGCAGTATCCAGGGGAGCAGCAGATTGCCGGGACCCGGGGCTCTGCCAGGCTCAGTGGGTCACATCCCCTCAGAGCCACGGCCAGGCTGCCGTTGAGCCAGAAGCCAAAACCTCCCGCCACCGGGGACGTCACGCTCCCAGAGAAACAGGGCCAGCACCCCGCCAGTCCTCTCCTTATTCAGCTCACAGCTGACTGTACGGGCACATCATGTACTGGACATATGGGCATGATTCATATCCGCCGAAGGAATCGCTCGTATGACAAAATAAACTGTAAAACCTCAAAGTAAAGACAAGTAGGGACAAGACAATGAAGACAAGAATAAGCTCTGCAAGACATAAACTAGCCATTAGGGACAATGTGGGAGATCACAGCAGGACAGCAGCTCCGGTCTGAGGCATGAACATGCAAAACGTCAGCTGCAAAACGGGGACATGAACATCTTCACATTAGACATGTATTTACACACTGTACTCTGATTGGGGAGTTATTTCCCTTCATTTCCACTCTACTAGTGCACAGCTATGTGATTAATTTCCTGGACAAAGTGTTTCCACAAGTGTTTCAACACACCATTCTTTTGCATTCAAGTCCCCGTATCTTGTTCAAGTTATCTCAAAGAATCAGGAAGCTGTTTACCATGACAATCAGCCATATTTTGTACTTTTATGTAGTTGAGTTGGAGTAAAAAACAACTACTGTTTCCCAAGGGAATTAAAACAAGTGTGATTGGTTGTGTCTCCTGCATGTTGGAGGATATTTTAAATGTTTCTACTTCCCCAGGTTGTGCAGCTGAGCTACTCTGAAGTCTTGACATTGGATATCGGTCTGATGACGGATAAGCCTCTGGGAGTAGGGGGCTACATTTCTGGGGTTCCAGTTAGGGATGCACCGATATCACTTTTTTTCAGAAGTATAAGTACTTACATTTGGGTACTTGTCGATACCAAATACCGGTATGAGCACTTAATAATACCATTACAGTTCAAACAGTGACTTTGACTTCATCAAATGCTCCTCACTTTCTGACTGTAGCAAATTAAATATACAACATGATGTTTTAACATACAACTTTGTGTTTTTGTGACACAAACAGATCATAGTTTGTAGTAGGGAAATTAACAATTAACCATTTCAATATTAAAGGGACTGTTTGTAACTTCTTACACGTATAAATCACCCGGGTCGGTGTCCCATGCACGCTCGCGTGTGGCCACGCTGTTCAGACAAGACTCCAACACAAACTACGCGGAAGCACCAAAAGTTAGTTGTTAGTTTAGCACTGAGAATATCTAGTGACGTTTGTGTAGAAATAACTGCTGCAGCTCCTCCAGACCAACAGAAGTTTCCTGTGTCTTATGAAGTGACGGGGCTCCGCAGAGAGAAACGTTATCGTCTCCGAACGGGTGATGGTGTCTCCCCTGTTCCCTCCGGACGCGGTCGGGAGGCTGAAGCAGGAAAAGCCAACACTAGGATCAGCATTGATTCATGGAGAGACCTTGGTCTGGTCAGCTAACATTACTGCCAAGCAGCTGAAATATAGAGTGATATTGTGCTTTTAGCTGACGTGTGTCGCCTCACTGTGTTGAGCGATGCTCGTTCATGTCTATTTAGAGCGAGCACAAGCGCGAGCCCGACACTGACTTTCGTTGACTTAACGGCCACAGATGTCGCTGTTAACAAAGCAATTTCTGATTCTTACAAACAGTCCCTTTAAATAAAAAAAAAAGCTAAGCAAAACTCAGAGGAGCAGCTTGTCGATTTAAGGAGAATAGCTGTGTTAACTTAAAGATCAGTTCACCTTCAGTTTGCCTGAGCCGGAGTTGTCGCTAACTTCGGGATTAACCCCCTTCACTTTAATCAGAAGGTGGCAAGCAAGACACCGGCTTTGTTCACAGCAGTAACGTTACTGCTGAGTTCATATTTGCCATCACACGCGCTCTCTCTCTCGACTGGACACTCTTAAGCGGACAACCTCGCAGCTAAACTAATTGATGGGGTGGAGGCTAAAGCGGCTGCATGTGTCCACGACAATGTACACAACATCATGGCTCCCAACGCTCAGATAACCGTTACTGGTATCAGAATTGATGCATCCCCAGTTCCGGTGTAGTCAGTGGATATCCGAGCCAGGACTTCCATTTCCGTGCGCTGCTCATTGTTTGCAGTCCGATTAGCAACTTGAGATGCGAGACTGGAGTTGGAGTTGAGAGACGGCCGGATTGTTTCACAAGTAGCCAGATTTCAAACTCATTTTAAACCATTAGACCTTTTCAAACTTGACAACATAAACATTCTAAATGAGCCCCTTTGTATTTCCTGTTGCAATGTTTGTTAATGCAGTAGCTGACAGGAAGTAAACTTGGACCAAAGCTGTTGCCCTAGCAACAGAATGGCAATGAAAAGGTCAATAAAAAGCTAAATCATCGTCAGACGATAGCCGGTGGGTTCCCAGATTGTATTTAGGCCAAAGCGTTCCGCCTCTTTTGCTCTCCACACGGTCTGTTTACCTGCCTTCAACCAAAGCCCGCTCAAACGTGATTGGTCAATACTACCTTCCGATACCAAAATATTGACCTGTTGCCTACATGCACATGATTGCAGAATCTGTTTATAGAGATTACATAAAGAGTAATACACAGCCCACACTAAATACATCACCATGGATGCCAATATGTAATAAATATACAGTTTGCATCGATCCCATCAGCCTGCTGTTACCAGTTAAAGAACAGACAGCGGCGATGAACACATTGTCAAAGCTACATAAGATGTCATTGTCATACCTTGTCAAGCACATCCTCACTTTGCAAAGGCTGGAGATTTGCTTGTGGTATAATTTTCCTGCTACCTGTGAAGGAGCAATATCCAGGTTTTAAATAGAACCTGAAGAAATACAAACCCTGAATAGCTCAGAGACAATACCACTAGCATACAGGGAGGAGCGATAAGAGCTAATATAGCAGAGAGAACAGTATTCATTCAGTTGATTTCAGTCAGAGAGGAAAGGTGACATTTTAAGCCTATTGTCAAATTCAAATGAGAATATACTTTCTACCAATATTAGTGTATATTAGGTACTGAATGTCCAAGAACTGGCACAGTAATGGCTGATTAAAATGGGTAAGTGGTTGACAATAATCTTAAGCCCTAGCCACAATGACTCACTCAGTGGCTTGACTTACTTGGCCAGATTCAGATTTGAGCTAGGGCCAAATCCAGGGCAGCAAAGTCAAGGGTAAAGCAAGGGTAGAACAAGAGGGTCAAGGGAGGTGGTCAACACTGTGAGCCAAGAAAGGAGCGTCCAAGCTGAAGTGTCACTAATTCAAGGAGGACAGGACAGACGGGGGATTCTATTGGATTTAAGTGCTTGAAGGGATTTGTTGAAGGTGCTCTTTGGTTTGGGCTAGTTGGTAATTGAGAAATAAAAACTATGAAAAGAAAGAAGTAAGGACCCAAGATGGCTGCTTTGCTTCTATGGTCTATACTTTTTCTTTCCTTCTTCTGCAGCTCTTTTTCGATCACGTTACCTCTCGCCTCTACATAGTAGTTACGTTTGTCAGCTTATCTTTCTCTAGCTTTGCTGTCTTTGCCATGTCGTTACCGTGAAACGATCGTGGTTATGTTTAGGCAACAAAACCACTTAGTTGGATTTAGGAAAAACATCATGGTTGGGCTTAAAATAAGTACGTAAACTAAGTAAAATACGTCTGCAAACAACAAACACACAACACTTTTGAGACACGAACACCGGTCTCCTGGTTGAAAGTCCTATGTTTGTTGGACCCATCCACCTCCCCTCCCACCATAGGCAGTCTCTCTCACCTTTTATTCTACGTCACCATCTCTGAGCATAGCATATTTATTTGGATGCGTTTGCATTGCAGTCAGCACAGACTTCATGGCGTACATGACACGCCAAAGGTGTTGTTATTGAATGCAAAATTACTTACAAATTACAGTGTCATTCATACGCCATTTGGTGCGACCGGGCTGGCATAAGTGCATTGAGAACTACTGTCAACCAAAGTCAAATTTCAATAGAAGCAATTTAGATTTTGATATTAGGCAGCCATTGGTTTCCATTAAAACATCTAAAAATCTGATGTATTCATTGAAAAATACCAATTATGGTAAATGGATTTTCTAGTCTTCCGACCACTCAAAGCGCTTTACACTACATTACATGTCAGCATTCACCCATTCAGACACACATTCATACACTGAAGGCAGAGGCTGCCATACAAGGAGCCAACCTGTCCATCAGGATCTAATCTAAATACTCATTCACACACTGACGGCTCAGCCTTCGGGAGCAATTTTGGGGTTAAGTGTCTTGCTCAAGGACACATGGACATGTGACCGGCGGAGCCCGCCAACCTTCCGATTGGTGGACGACCTGCTCTACCTCCCAATTAGGCGCAATTAGTGCATATGTATATTAATAAAGTGAACTAGAAACACGTTAGCGTTGAAGTTTTACAGTGTTTTATTAATCCTAACTCGAACACATTTATTGAATCTAAATAAGTCTCGGGCCGAATGAATTGATTGGACGGGCTTATTACAGTCCAGCGACAGCCACAGATACCAGATTTTTTTTTTCCAGAGCATTTGACTTATTCATTGCTGTCTGGATATAATTAGACTTTCAACAAATGAAACAAAAATGTTTTCGAAGAACATTACCAATCCTACCAAAACCCTAGCTTTAAGGATAATAAAGCAGTAGCGCAGCTTTTCCAAAAAGCTCTGATATGTAACAGCATAAGTGGTTTGTTCAAACTCATGATATCGTTTTGATGTCTTCCAACCTGTTGTGGTCATGCAAATAATTACTGTTCTCTCTGAGAAGCAGAGGTGGAAGGCATGACTTTGTTATAGCACCACAAAACCTCTTAGAAGGAGGTTAAAGTGGATGGTTGGGAGTACAAATGTGCTATGCGGCAGCCCCATCGCTCTGACATCTCTTCACCAATGCATGTCTATAGGTCCTGTGTGTGTATTTCAGGCCGATGTGTGTGCGCATAAAACAAAATAACAACGGAGTGAAAAAAAAAAAAATGAATTTCCCCAAGCAGATACTCTCCTCTCGCCTTGATGAACAGGCATTCATCGGTGAAATGTGCTTGTGTCTTCATGGGACTTCATCTTATCAGTGTAATGTTTGTCTATCATCATGGGCTGAAGGTCTTGTTTTCTCAAAACTGCCAGTACAGTAAGATTATTTCAGTTAAAAAAACAGCTTGTTTGAAGAAAATACATGATAAGGCAAATCACTGCACTACAATCATGAAACATTATTATTATTAACTGACACTTCTTAGAACAATTTGATTTTTGATTTGTATTAGAAACAGTTAAGATCATCTCATTGCTATGGATTTTGTTTTAGGTAGTTTTGCTGCCTACACCTAACCAAGTCAATCTTTTCTAAAACCTCACTAAATAGTTTTGTAGCCTAATCCTAACCAAGTTGTTTCCTGTGAAGACGGCGTAAGTTTATTCCGAAAAGACTGGTGCGGAAATTGACGCTGGACATTTGTAGGAAAATGAGGAGTAACTTTTCGTAAGATATCATACGAACCGTTGTATGAGAATACGTTGCTCATCAACAATGTTAGGGTAAGGTCATGATTTAGAATTAAACGGTAAAGTTGGGGGGGGGGGAAATCGATTGACCTATGTATCGCGATTATTTTTTTTCCTTCCCATGTTATATCCAACGTGGTAAACACTACACATCCAGTAAAGGATGGAAACACATTGCAGGAAAAGCAGAGCTAGACATCACGACTAAAGCTGCATGCTAACTCTGTCATGGACAGAAAACGGATTATTGGATTATATTCACCAGAAGTATAAAACTTTACATGTCCCTTATAAATTAAAAAGAAAATACCACTAATTTGTGAGGGAAATGTCTTCATTTTTTTATTTTTGTGTTGCTGGAAAAAACATTAATAAATGCCTGACAATGACTGATATATTTGACTTCAGGACATCTCTGACTACATACATGCTGAAAATCAAACATTTTAATGTATCAATTTAGAGATTTTCCAAAGTAAAAGTCCCTATAAGTGTATGATTCAACTTTTCCCCATGGTCTAGTGTTAAAAAAGTTAGCAATAAATCGCGATATCGAATCGCAATACTTGTAGAATCGCAATACTTAAAAATCACAATACATATCGAATCGACCAATCAAGTATCGTGATAGTATGGAATTGGGAGATAGGTGAATCGTTCCAGCACTAATAAATGGAAGAAGAATCTGTTTGATTGTTTGTTATACTATCAAACATATATTTTACAAAATAACACAATTACAATATTGATCACTTTTGATACCAATCCAGCTATCACTCCCTTTGAGGCTCACAGCTGTTGAACAGAACAGAAACACTAAGTTAACATAAGGCATTTATTTTACGTCCATCTCACATCCAGGCTGTGGCACTCAAGTTGTTTCAGTACACATATTAAAATCCCATTTCTCTTTCCATCAGCAAAATATTAGTAATGACATTACCTCTTCTCATAATATTTACATCCTTTGGAATTAACTCAGCAGCCAGCAGGCTGTAGTTTACTCAAGCTGACTGACTCACCTTCCTGAGGATCATTTTATGAAGCTATCTGACAACAGTTTGGTTAATAGTTTACTACTGTATTAGTAACACCACCTCTGTCCAGATGTCCTGGCTTTAATCCAAAAAGATCTCTGTCTGGGTTGCATATGGGCCCCATTTCCACCTGGTATTAACATGTGAACTGTATCTGGATATCATATTTGGATCAGGAAAAATACATGTTGATGCAGATGTCAATGCACACATAGATTGCAATCAGAATAGATTAGCCAAACAACACAGGGAAGTTGTCTTCATACCAGGTGTGAATGCAAAAACCTTGGATTAGAGGCCATTATCCAGATACCCAGACACAGATTACATGTTAATACCATAGATTGTACATGAGAAGTGGACGTAGCCACCGTGATGTTTGTGGACTACGGTTGGAAGCCTCAAGTTTGGCATTTTGGCCATCGCCAATTTGTTTTTTTGCAAGAAGTGACACGAGAGGGTGGAGCCGAGTACAACCCAACGCTGAATAAAATGTTTTTTTAGCCGACCAAAATGTTACAATTAACTTTCATGAACAGAAAACACACTGTGAAAGGGTTAAAGTCCTAAGATGAAAACACTGACAGCTCCTGGACAACATTGTGGTAGCGACCTGTCAATCACAAGGTAGCCCCGCCCAAAGCATGCCTGCTTTATGGTCTATTTGACTCTAAATGGGACCATAATTTACTAAGAGAACATCATGCTGTATTGAAGAAGACTTGAAACTAGAGATTGAGACCATAAACTCATGTTTACAATGTTTACTGAGGTAATAAATCAAGAGAGGAGTAGGCTCATTTTCTCATAGACTTCTATACAATCAGACTTCTTTTAGCAACCAGAGGAGTCGCCCCCTGCTGGCTGTTAGAAAGAATGCAAGATTAAGGCACTTAAGCATTGGCTTCACTTTTCAGACCCGAAGGTCGGCGCCTGGTTAATACCGGGTGTGCTCTCAATTACAATCTAATGCATCTTAAAGCTGCAACAGGCAATTTATATGTAAATATACAGCTGTTTAATTACAATAAACCACAGAATGGAGCCACAGAATAGTCTCATCCCTACTAACTAAAGCATCCAAAGAGAAAACTGAACAAATACAGCGACCAATAACTATTTCAATGCACACATGGCATTATGAGAATTTTGCTCAGACATATTTAAAAAAAAAAAAATATGAACCCCTACCAAACGCTGCTGGGTCATATTTTATACATGATGTCACCAGTTACAATATGAGATGTGGTAGAGTTCAAATTGAAAAAGCGATGGACGAGGTGATCATATTTATGAACGGTTTCATCAACATTTTTTATTATCTATTTTAGGGGTGGAACGGTACGTGTATTTAACCCGAACCGTTCGGTACAGGACATTTGGTTCGGTCCGCGACATCCTTTCGTTACGCCGTTACCCAAACAGCTGTTTATGTCTACTGTTCTAACGCGCGGAACAGAAACTCTAGAGCGTGAGTTTTCCCCGGAAAGTTTTGGCAGATAAAGTAATCTCTAATGCTATAAGAGTGTTTATCGCTGCATATACGACCACACTCCATCGTAAACTATACAGAATTAAAGCAGATGGTCAAAGAGCGTGAGTCTTTACATGTGAATGTTAGTCTGTTGTGCCTGCCCTGTAGAAACTATAACCTATAAACTATAAACTATAAACAGTTGAGGATTTACCAACAGCCTTAAGATGGAACATTATATTACAGACATTTGTGATTTTATTTTTGTATTTTCGGTGCTGTGAATGAGAGAAAGAAGTTATTTTCTGATGGTTTCATGTCGGTTACGCTCTAAAGCACAAATAAATAACCCTCAAACACTCAACATGATTTACTGTGGAGACAGATACTTACTCTTAGTTTCATTTTCCTCCACTGCATTTCATTTATTACATCCAACGTGAATCAGTAAATATATGCAGCAGTAAATATCGGCGCAGTGAGACTAGACCTAACGTTTATTTTTTTCCAGCGTGTTTTTTAGATGAAACAGACGGACACACTGAACTGCAGGCTGCAGAGTGTGTTTACTGCTGTGACCACCAGCAGCCCTCGTTGCACGTCAAGTTGCTTTTTCATACATCAGCGGACAATTAGCCTAATCTTCGCGGGTCTTTAGACCGTGGTGGAAACACAGACTACAGTGGGCTGAAGGAACCTTTCACTTCCTTTAATTAGTAGTAGTTCCAGGAACAAAAACTTCCCGGAACATTTGGTGGAAACCCGGCTAATATGTATTCCTGAAGAAGTATCTTTCCATTTGTTGTTGTTGTCGTCATGCTACACTGTGATTGGCTTAGCTGTTTCCCAGCAATGAGACCTGTGATTTGATTGGTTGACAGTATATTTATCAATCACCATACCCTCCAATATATAGTCCACTTTTGCCCTCTGCGCTGCAGCACTTAGATGAACCAAAACAGCAGGTGTGCTTAGAGATGCCCACAAAGACTTTGCGCCCATGACCTACCACTGTTGCACATTTGCGATTAAAACTGGGCTTGTTTGATATCAGATAGCTAGTCAATCTGTCCATTATGTATTATTTAGATAATCATAAAATGGCTGGATTTTCACTTCAGAATCTGGCTTTATACTGCTGTAATCTACAAGAGGAAGCAGTTGAGTGTTTCAGGTCACAAAGTGGCATCGGCTCATCCTAAACCACACCTTGACATGTGGTAAAACAGGCCGCGGGGATGACTCAGCAGATTCATTTGACTGACAGACACGCCAGCCTCGGCGTCCCCTTAGGGAGCCTTTAATATGCAGAGGAATGTCCCACAGCATGTCATTTTAGGAATAACGTGATCCACCATCACTGCTATTAACACAGCCTTTCATAACACGTGCAGCAGCTTGTTAAACAAACACAGCTGCAACACCCAGACTGTATGGGCAAGGCCGAAATAAATGCTATTTAGAATATAGAATATAAAATGACCAATTAGTTTGTCTCAAGTTCACAGCGAAGTGCTGTTTGCCTGCTCCTCTCCTCTATTTGAATGCTGATGAAAAGAGTTGCAGGTACTTTCAATGAAAACACACACTGTGTACTGTGTGAACTACTTCATCACGGAGCAAATGAATCTACGGGGAGTTATTAGCAAACCGCTTATTCATGCAAGCAGAGTTAAACATTAATTAACAACAAATCTGGACAGAAAGCAACAGAGGTTCATCAGTATTCAACAACACAGCCGCTCGCACTTCCATGTGCCGCAACGCTTAAAGATAAAGATCCTTCCACGGCCGCCTGCTGCTGCTGCTGTCAGAGGAAGCTCTGAAACCATCAACATCTGAGAAGCAGCAGTTCGTGATATAAGAAAATGAAAAGGTCTTTGTTTAGTGCTGATGGTTAAGGTGAGCTGGATGTACCAGAGATGTCATCAAACTGAATACGTCTCATGACAGCCACGTCTTCTTTCCTATCTCTGTTTTCCGTCCTTTAGTATCTCTCTCATATGTTATGTGACAGGAATGATTTCAAAATAAACAGACTGAAATGCTCTCTGTGTCTTTTAAAGGTGCTCCGAGCAAGATTTTTTGGGGCCGATCACCGACAGCTGGAAGCAGAAGTGGCCTATCCGATCACTGATCACAGGATCTGAAGCCATTTCTCCGCGCCGGTCAACAAGCAATTCTGCTCCGTGTGTGTGTGTGCTGGTCCACATGTTCTGGAAGATTACAATGTCCTGGACAATTGGGAGAAATTCCGGTCAAATATTATCTGTGTTTACTGAGCTTCAAAACGATTGATAGGCAGTCTATACTGTATAAAGAATGACATCATCATGAACGCTCAACATTTTTATTTCCTTTAGACTGGAGCTATGGCATAAGCGGTCTCCATGACGTCAGACTGTTTCCAGAGCTGTACTGGGACAAAAAAAAAACCTCCCTGGCATTTTGGCCCAGACCAGCCCACACACAAACCCATCTTCGCGCTCCCCTAGGTATACCACCTGTTCCACGCCCTAAAAACACTACAGCCGTGTAATGAGTAATAAGTAGAGCTGTCAATAGATTCAAATATTTAATTTTTTATCTTTTCAAAATGGACCTTAAATGGAGATCTGTCAAGTATTTAATACTCTTATCAACATGGTAGGTGACAAATATGCTGCTTTATGTAAATGTATGTATATATTTATTATTGTAAATCAATTAATAACACAAAACAATGACAGATATTGTCCAGAAACCCTCACAGGTACTGCATTTAGCATAAAATAATATGCTCCAATCATAACATGGCAAACTGCAGCCCAACAGGCAACAACAGCTGTCAGTGTGTCAGTGTGCTGACTTGACTATGACTTGCTCCCAAACTGCATGTGATTATCATAAAGTGAGCATGTCTGTAGAGAGGAGACTCGTGGGTACCCATAGAACCCATTTACATTCACTGATCTGGAGGTCAGAGGTCAAGGGACCCCTTTGAAAATGCACATTCCATATTTTCCTCGCCAAAATTTAGCGTAAGCTCGGAGCGTTATTTAGCCTCCTTGGCAACAAGCTAGTAGGACATGGCTGGTACCAAATACGATTCTAAGGGTTTTCTAGTTTCATATGATGTCACCATCTTCACTCTAAAACTGAGCCCGCTACAACCTAAAAATCATAAGTTGCGTTAATGCGTCAACTTTGACAGCTCTAGTAAGAAGCAGTTAAGGAAGGTTAGGAGAGAGGAAACAAGATTAATAAGAAGTGGCATTGAAAAATTGTTTACTCCACTGGGATTGAAGAAGGCTTTTCACAAGTATCTGGAGTAGCCAGCAGTAAGAATAATAGCCAGCTAGGAGGGTGCGGGGCATGTCCAGATTTGGTTCCTCTGGCACATTCTAATGCCCCTATTCCATCATATACACTGATCTTAATTCTTGCATATTTTAATGAGTTTGCCTCTCTCATTTTAAACATGAATCATTGTGTAGGAGAATTAGGCTTCTGGTGTGTTTTAGCCCACAGTCCACACCATGCCTATTCCTGACTGATCAGAACTTTTGACTTAAAACTATGCAATTTCACATAATTTGGGACCATTAGGCTAGTTAAATCATTATTTTATTATTCACACACATCACAGCCTTCGTCTGATCATTTCATTCTTCTGGAAATTTTTGCCCTGTAAAATCCTATTCTGTAAATCAAACGAGAACATTGAACATTGTATCATAAACTACAGCCCCCTCGTTGTCATCCCCCTCCATGGCAATTATGAATCTCCCGGAGAACCTAATATGGAGAGGGCAGAGAAGAGTACCAGCAGCTTGTAAGAAGTGCCGGTGCGCAACAAAAAGTCACAGTACTCCAAAGAGTAAAATGTAGAAGTGCCGGTAGAGCGTACCGGTGAGTACCGGCCAACTTCGAGCACTGGCAGAGACACAACCTGTCAGCTGAGCGCATGCCTACACACACATAGAGCATGTGGAAGCAGGACTGATACAGACAGATCTCAATCATCATCAGCACAGTGTCAATTTAGATAAAAGAATGGGTCGATCAACCTGTTTTATGGGCTAGTTAGACCAAAAAAAAAAAGATAGTTGCATCGGCCCACCAGGAAAGTGCCCGGTAAGCCAGATGGCCAGTCCAGCCCTGACTGTATCTCATATTCGCCGCCATTGTCAGACCTGCTTGGTTTCAGAGGGGCTGAACCGAATGGTTCCAAACTTCATTCATAATGTTGGCATTTGAATTCTCATATCTATTTATTCTGCATTAATCAATGTTTCCCCTATATTCATTCTGCAGCGGTGCACCGCTCTGCTCTTGTGTTTTACCGTGTGCGCCGGGGCAGCCTCGGCATCCACACGCACACACACACACACACACACACACACACAGAGAGCAGAGAGCAGAGGAGAGGAGAGGCTACGTTAAAATAACATTTTCTGTACCAGTTTCAAACAGGCCCAGTAGTGAATATTAGCCTATACTATTTGTTAGGGGTGTAACGATATGTTTCTACAACGATACGATACGATACGATTTCCATGGATCTGATATAATTCAAGGACGATATCTGGCTCATCTAGAGCGATACGATACGATACGATACGATACGATACGATTTAGTGATTTGAAATCGATACAGTAATTTTTTTTCCAAAAATTCAGTCAGTGTAACTGTGAAATAAATATGTGATACTGGACAGAGCAGGTCAGGATTCCTCAAAGTTTTTCTTGTGAGGGAATCAGGGATGAATTAATTATGGATATAAACAAGTAAACAACGATTAATGGCAAATACAGCTTTTATTAGAAAATAATAAAAAGTGCAACTTCATGACCTGCTGATTCAGTTCTCAAGATACAAGGCAGTGCAATATTTAATACAAAATATAATAAACCAACTTCTATTGAAGTTAAATGAACAGTGGTTTAACCTGCTGCTTCTGTTCTCATTTTCAATATAAACTGTAGATCAATAATGCAGAGATCAACTGATAGTGATCAAACAGCTGATAGTGATCAAACAGCTGATAGAGATCAACAGCTGATAGTGATCAAACAGCTGATAGTGATCAAACAGCTGATAGTGATCAAACAGTTTGGAACAGAATCATTCCTCTACAAACGCTGTTTAAATAATCTGCTGATAGTAATCCAGTAGTCCACCTACAGGGTTCATTTGGGCTCTTTTCATACATGAAAACATCTGGAACAACATTTTAAAACTACGTCAGACTAACGTTAGTTGAATTACTGTTTTGTTTTCTACTTAACAACATTTAAGATTTAACATTTCTTTACTAATAAAAGTGCTAAAAAACACTTTCATATAACATTTGTCGTCCTTTAATACAAGGTGCAAATCCTTAGTATCCATACAATCCACTTGTTTCAAATCAAGTTTATGTCAACATACGTCTCCCGTGAAGGACAACTTGCCGAGTACCTATCGATGTAGTCGGATCGTAGGAATATAAATCGATACATCGATGTAGTAGATGAATCGTTACACCCCTACTACTTGTAGAATTAGATTCCAGTGGTGGCTGCGTAGGATTGTTCCCGACTTGTGTGATTCAAACATTTCCAATAACTCCAGAGCGCTGTTATGTCCAAAAGTCCCAATTTAATGAAAAAAAGATAGATGTAAACATTTCCAAAATTCACATGTTTTTATCTAAGAACATTTTTGCTTCAATCCATTTTTGTTGGTGTTTAGCCTTTCAAAAACAACATGTTCACTGCAGTCAAAAAACGGTTTAATCTCCCACCTACTGAGGGAGGCACGCACTGACGAGTTATAGACCAGCTACAGTCATAGAAAAATATTATAGAAGGATAAATAAATAAATAACACTAAATAACATTTAGTTTAGCCTGTTGTAATACAATTGAAATTGTGTTTTGAGGGAATTATTTTCACCGGACATTAGGCCATGACCGGTCTGTGTGTCTGCTCGTCCCTCTCTCGGGCTCTGCATTGGCTTCACTTTCCAGACCCGGAGGTTGCCCACTGAGTGGACACAAGCATGACTGCATGTCTGCTAGATGTATTACACAACTGTTTGTTGTTGATTGATGTCCACAATGTCAATTAATATGACAATATGTCAGTGTTGTGTTGACAGCTTGTCGAGGTGCCCTGAAGTGGCCAAAAAAATCTATATTAACTGCTTTAACCTTTTTAAGATATTATATTTTAGATGTAGCAATGATATTTTTGCCCTGCTGGCGGTTAGGGCTTAAATGTCTTGAATTTATTTAACTGAATTGGTACACTGTAATGGATGGGGTTTCTTGCTGCATATTATAGTGGATGTGCAGTGCCTTGGCTGAAATAAAGAGCTTCAGCTCCAGCAAGAAATTACAACAATTTTATGCTTCAGCAAAAGTGAGCAGAGGAGCTAAATAACAGAGCAAAGGCCAACTGTTTAATAAATGAGGTGTGAATAAGAGCTGTGGATCTAATTTATGCCAATAATTTAATGTGGATTTTGAAAAGTAACTGATGACTATTTGGAAAAGTAACTGATATTAGGCCTAACCCACCTCACACCGGCCCATCTGCTGCCCCAAAGCAGTCAGCCTATAAGAAACACTGCATGCAAACAATCTAAAACATTACCATTATGTTTTTACTAGGGCTGTCAAAGTTAATGCGATAACGCTTTAACGCAAATTTGTATAACACTAATTTTTTTAGTCATTTACATAATCAATCTTTCGGGGATTTTAGCGGGCTAAGTTTTAGAGCTAGCTTTTCAGGAAGGAGGTTAAATAACGCTCCAGACCTGCGAGAAATTTTGGTGAGGCAAAACTGTCATGGCTATTTTCAAAGGGGTGCCTTGACCTTTGACCTCCAGATATGTGAATGTAAATGGGTTCTATGGGTACCCACGAGTCTCCGCTTTACAGACATGCCCACTTTATGATAATCACATGCAGTTTGGGGCAAGTCATAGTCAAGTCAGCACACTGACACACTGACAGCTGTTGTTGCCTGTTGGGCTGCAGTTTGACATGTTATGATTGGAGTATATTGTTTTATGCTAAATGCAGTACCTGTGAGGATTTCTGGACAATATCTGTCATTGTTTTGTGTTGTTAATTGATTTATAATAATACATATATGCATACATTTGCATAAAGCAGCATATTTGTCCACTCCCATGTTGATAAGAGTATTAAATACTTGACAAATCTCCCTTTAAGGTACATTTTGAACAGATACAAAATGTGTGATTAATCGCTATTAATCATGAACAATTATGCGGTTAATTGCGATTAAATATTTTAATCGATTGACAGCCCTAGTTTTTACCTTGCATGGCATGAAGCTGTGGCAATCCCCCTGCCAGGAGAAACACATTTTGGCACAAGAGACAGAATAGTGTTGGCAAAGATTATCAGCCAAATCACCCAAAATAAATAAATAAATAAGTACAACAAGGTGAAAGATTGCAGAGAAGCGGCAGTGAAAATGAGAGAGGTGAGCTCTGCTGGGAGATTCTTTTGTATCGCGATGCATCCAGGGTGCCTCTGTTCTGGGGGAGCTGTCAGTTTGCAGGAACATAGTATTTGGCAGCAGCAAGGAGACATGTGGGCCTGTTTCTGTACAAAGCTTTCAGAGCTCAATAGTGTGCTATCAGTCATGAACAGGCTCACAACAACTGTCAGTTTCCTCTTAAGACAATTCAACCATGAGCAGCCACAGTCCTGTTATCAGCCTCACGA
Source organism: Sebastes umbrosus (assembly GCF_015220745.1). Lineage (NCBI taxonomy): Eukaryota > Metazoa > Chordata > Actinopteri > Perciformes > Sebastidae > Sebastes > Sebastes umbrosus. The sequence goes on from NC_051273.1 coordinate 36,452,693, forward strand.
TCTGCTGCCTGTGGAGCGCCTACTTCTATCACAGACTCATCAAGCCTAAACTACCTCGTGGTTTCCGTTCTTCACTCTGTTTCCTCGGCAGAGAAACCTTAAATATACAGTGTGGTTATAGTTATATATGGAAAAGATAGTGGCCTTTTTAACATGAAGAATATTGTCTGATGCGGTCAGTTCTTTGTATGGTGTCACAATATTAATAATTGACCGTTAACCGACATTAAGAATTTTAACTGATTAATACTATCGGTTAAAGGGACTATTTGTAACTTTCAGAAATGCTTGTTAACAGCGACACCTGTGGCTGTTAAGTCAACGAAAGTCAGCGTCGGGCTCAAGCTTGCTCGCTCTAAATATACCTGAACAAGCATCGCTTAAAACAGTGAGGCGACACACGTCAGCTAAAAGCACAATATCACTCTATATTTCAGCTGATTGGCAGTAATGTTAGCTGACCAGACGAAGGTCTCTCCATGAATCAATGCTGATCCTAGTGTTGGCTTTTCCTGCTTCAACCTCCAGGAAGCAGCGGGGCTCTGAAGCAGCGGGGCTCTGAAGCAGCGGTGCTCTGCAGCGAGTAACGTTATCGCCTACCGACTGCAGCCGGAGTGAACAGGGAGACACTGGCACCCGGTCAGAGACGATAACGTTTCTCTCTGCGGAGCCCCGTCACTTCACAAGACACAGGAAACCTCTGTTGGTCTGGAGGAGCTGCAGCAGTTATTTCTGCACAAACGTCCACTGTACATTCACTAGATATTCTCAGAGCTACGAAGTCTTCTGCAGTGTGGAGTGTGCGCGCATGCACATGTAGAGGTGGAGCGAGCTGTGAGTGAAGGCAGACTGAGGAGCAGAGTACAGCAGAGACTCCGGTCCTGGAGACCAAAGCTATGGTCTCCCCCGCGTCCTCCGACCGCGGCCAACACTGTTTAACAGACGGGCTTCACTAGATACCACTTTGAGGTTTTGGTGCTTCCGTGTAGTTTGTGTTGGAGTCTCGTCTGAACAGCGTAGCTACACGCGAACGCATATGAGCGCTCGTGTGTAGTACTACTGTATCACAGTACCTTGAGTACTACTGTAACATTATGGTAGTACTCAATTTATGTATTTTTTATGTATCAGTTTAGTAAATACTAGGGTTGTCAATTGTTTAAAATCGTGATTAATCACATGATTTTGCAGTGTGTAGTGAGCGCGCGTTCACATCTAGAGGTGGAGCGAGACAGCTAGAATGCGCGCGCTGTCAGTGAAGGCAAACAGGCAGCAGAGGAGAGGCCCCGTCCACACACGAGCGCGCATGTGCGAGCCCATGGAGCGGGTCCATTGGGCCCATGGAGCGGGCACAGTAGCCGCCGGTCACAGGGCTCGGTCACCAGGCTCGGTCATGTGGTCACAGCCGTCCCGCTGTCGTCACGGCTTGCTAACTCCGCCTCCCAGCCCTCGCTCCAGCCTCGGTCTGGGTCTCATTCACATGAACGGAAGAAGGGAAATAACGCTGGATTCGGCTATTAGTGCATTTTACCACTTTTAGGACCTAATGATTTAAATAAGGGCTATTCAAGTGTTCATACTGGGAAGTTGATTCACCTCAAAAAAAGTTAGTTACAGACCTCTCTTTCTCAATGTAAGTCTATGGGTAAAAGTCCTTTTGGGCCCAATGGCATCACGCGTCAGACACAGAAGTTGCAGTACCACCGTTTGGCCACTACAAAAATTGGCATCGCGAGCCAGCGCTCTTCCTGGGGGCTTGGGTCTTAAGGAGTTGTAGCATTTATTCACAAACAAATAAACTGTACACACACTGCACTGTTACGTTCACAGCTATAACACCACCAACAACCCCGCACTCACCGTCGCCACACACACACGGTCTGTCGGTATGTGTGTGACAACGGCAACACAAAGCCACCAGCAACGCTACAGCTGCTAACATAGCACAAACATACACGGTTACTGGGACAATACACGCAGCGTCATGGCTGCAATAGTAACTCTCGTGGACAGGTGAACTGGGGACTCAGTTGTCTGTTGTGCTCATACACTGCAGCTGGTGATAAATGATGAATTTAACCTGTTTGTGCATCGGCTTTTCGTTGCAGCTCGGCGGCTTGTTAGGCACTAGAAAGAGAATCGCAACATGCTGCGAACTAATCTTGTCGGTTAATAATCGGTTAACAAGGGTCAGTTAAAGGTACTATATGTAACATTTTACATGTAGCCTATTAATCACTTTATATTGCTAATGTGTGAACAGATTGTAACTTAAAAACTGAGACCTTCCTCGACTTTCTCGGTTGCCTATAATGCCCGACAAGAGGTTCATTATCAGGAATAATTACGGCTTTGTTGAATACTCGATTCTGATTGGTCAATCTCCGCGTTCTATACGGTCTGTTATTTCTTTATAGCTGACCGTTGCTATGTATAACAGACCGTTGCTATGGGCGCAGTTCTAATGTCGGACTCTGGAGGACCGTTTTTGTGTCAAATTATTGATTTCTTAAGTAAGTAAGTAAGTAATAAGCGGGATAATGTACAGCTAGCGGGTCATTGTTGTGAAATAAACCCCTTCAGTTCCGCGTCGGGGTGCTGCACTGCCCTGTCGGGGTTTCTTTCACAACAATGACCGGCTCGCTGTACATTATCCCTTACTTAATGAATGATGTAGTGGGATCTCAGGATGCTGACTGCAGTTCACTAAACGGCCACAGGTGTCATTAATAATAAAGAATTTCTGAGAGTTACATACAGTACCTTTAATGGTTAGAAAAAACATTCAAAATTAGCATCCCTAATTTGAATGAATATGTATTTATTGTATAATTTTGAATGAATCAATATTTTGCTGATTTATAAACCAGTGAAGCAGACTGTATTGTATTATGTTAAGATGTTGTGTGGCTGCTTGTGCTCCACTGTGTTCCTGTAACTATTTAGATTTCACATTTTTGGCTGATTTGTAAAAATGGGAAATATAATGGCTGCAGTGTCCGTCATCATCATCATTTTAGACGTAGATATGAGAAAACCTTCATTCTTTGAACACAAAGATCTTTTACTTTTTGCTGTATTGTAGGCTAAGAATATTTATTTTGATGCTGTGCTGGACAAAAAGCAGAGATAAGAGAGCAGACTGACCGTTCATCCTTGTCCACAGGGTATTAAAACACAGCTTCTTCCTGGCAGCTCACAAACAACACCCCTGTGTCATAAATTCACATGCTCTTTTTGTTCCATATCTCTCAGAATTTATAGCTGAAATAAACTTGAATTGTGGCCATGAAAGTGCTTATATCCCTGCCGGTAACGTGGCTAACTGTTTGTTGCATCGCCAGCCATAAATCAGGCAGCTGTGAGCCTGTCTTGGCCAAAGCCTTTTCAGATCCATTTACCACTGATAATGCCTGCTGTTCCAGCAGGCCTCCAGGGGCCACAGTCAAACCCCTTCATGAACAAGCAGACCTGCTCTGTCCTCCAGCTGAAGCCCTCAACTGGGTGCTGAGCACTGGGAAAACAGTGCACCATATTAGCAAAGTGCTGACATGAAAGATGAGGGAGAAAGCCTGTTTTTTTTCCCACATGATTTCACTTCCGTCATGTGAAAAAAAGAGTTATGATCATAACTTGCTCATGTACACATCAGTAGTTGACCACAGATAGAGAATGTAAATCTTATAGTCAATGATTCAAATAGATCTGGTGTTATGCTCATTGATTGCTCGTTGGAGAAACAGTTGAGTCAACTTCCAGTGCCACAGCGAGGATGCATTCCAAGCAAAGATTGTAACAAGCGTGGATGTGATGGATGCAGATAAGCAGGTTGTTGTACATCGCCTTACAGAAATTAAAAAACTCCTAAATTGACATTTTTCTTCAATCTGACGTGTGCGTTAACTGCTCCTGACAACCGCTACCACAGCTTCTGTGTCCACTGAAAATTACATTCAAATTACAACAGGACAGACACAAAATGTCTGCCCTCCAAACAAGAATCACCTGTGCTATAACTCAAAAGAATTCAGTATAATGTTCATTTCCACATGGCTAATTCTACAGTCATGTCATATTCACAAGTCTGCTGCTCTTACTTTCTCTCTTTAACAGAAACACTGTTTTTAATCACAAATCAAATCCAATAGCTTCCATTGGAAGGCTCTTAAGTCGACACATCTTTGCAGGAAGTTTTGCATTACACAGTTTTACAGTAGCTTATTGTGGTACAAAAAAAAGAAAGAAAGATCAGAATGGTTAAACCGCTTGTTAATCGTTAGTGTGAAAAGCACTTCTATAGAAAAAGACAAACTTAGAGCAGCAGAGTGGTGACTATTATATGTTATGAGTCTGTTGGAGTCTGGTGGAACTAGGTGTGTGGAAATCTACTTTATAACAAGTAAACATGGACAAAATGAACAAATAGAAACAGGCTTTTTATTAAAATATGCAGTGTTTTCCCAAGATACATTATGAGCTTAGCCTCTTTCCACACACAGACAGAGCGGAGCAGAGGGAAGATGGGTGAATTGAAGATAAGGTTGCCGGTACCGGTTACAAACAGGCTTGGTACTGAACACCACGCCAACATGCTGACAGATTTGCTGTTTGTCTTTTTAGCTGAGCTAGATCAGAGAATATTTGTTATATAATTATCGGTGATGCTGTTTTGCTCTCATTGTGCATTTATATGGAGTGAGCACCGTGCCGGACTGCATTTAAAAAAATAGCTTTTTAAATGCTTAATTGCTCATCAGCAACCAGTCATTTGGCAATTAATGAAAACTCAACTCCTGGCATTTGCTCTTCACCACTGTTTTAGAAGAAGGAAATAAGGTGAGTAACAGGCCAACCAGCTTTAAAAAGTGCTGTGCGCTCTATCTTATTTATAAGTGGTTCATGTGGATTCTGAAGTAACTGATACCAATTTGGAAAAATAAGTGATTAATATTGAAATAAACTTTAAAGTGTTAAAGCAGCAGTTGGTAGAAATGGAGCACATATGATTAAAAAAGTTATTTTTATAAAATGGTCACTATATCCTGACAGTAGTACATGAGACATGTAATCTGAAAAAATTATGTGTCTCTGTGTCCTCCGGTGTCCTCCGGTGCTCCTAACAGCATCTGCAGGATTTCACAGACCGGAGGAAAACAAGCAATCAGAGCTGATCTGAGGTCTGCTGTCCATCTGCTGTCTATGAGAGCCGGCTGTCAATCACTCGTGAACTCCAATCAAACGGTCAAACTAGGCAGAGCTGATCAAATATGAATCAACATTCTCTAACTGTAATGCCTATTTCTCTCCTCAAATGTTTTCAGAATCATCTTGTAGTGTACTGTTTAGCTAGATTTGTTAAAGCCTGCAAACAGAGCCATGATGAGGTGCAGAAGTCTAGTTATCTCACACTTGAATTACAATATGTTGAAAGGTTGTTATGGAATTTTTAAGCAATGATGCCAAAAAATTGTTGCCTACTGAAGCTTTAAATTTGACAAGAAAATTTGGTGTGGTGGTAGTGTTTAGTTTGGTTAGATGGTAAATGGACTTGCATCTATACAGCACTTTTCTAGTCTTCCGACCACTTTACGTGTCAGCATTCACACACACATTCATACACTGATGCCATCCATACAAGGTGCCAACCTGCCCATCAGGATCTAATCTAAATACTCATTTACACACACCGATGGCAATGCCTTCAGGACCAATTTGGGGTTAAGTATCTTGCTCAAGGACACTTTGACATGTGACCGGAGGTGTCGGGGATCGAACCACCGACCTTCTGATTGATGGACAACCTGTTCTACCCTCTGAGCCACGGCCGCCCCGTTAGCCTGTGTCCAACCTGCCTATAATCCGTAAGAATGTCTTTGAGTGTTTGTTAACTCTAAATTACAGACTTCCAGTGAGATGTGACTTCCAAAAAAAAAAGGTTCTGAAGCTGCTCTATTCTGTACTCGTGTAAAACCTTCTTACTAAGAGATTTCCACTGTGTCAGAAAGTACAGCCCACTCAGACAGCCTTAATACCTGCAGGACATGAAACACACTTTGGAATAACATCAAAGAAATGTGTTATCTTTATATGTGCTCACTAACTTGTAATGTCTTAGTTATTCAAGTTAGTTCCAGATGAAACCTTCATCAAATTGGAGTTCTCCAAAAATGTTTTGTGAGGATTGCAACTCGATCACATCTCCTCTGCTCCTCTATTTCAGAAACTCCACATTCTTACTATTTATGATATCAATATTTCTCAAATACGTGTTTTTATTTATACGATTATTTCTGGTGGGAATATTCCTGAGCAACTCAAGACCTATTTTAAAACAAATTCTCAGGTCCATTCTTACTCAACCCGTCAATCTCTAGATCTTCATCCTCCTGAATGTCTCACTGGTAGAGGTACATTTTCGATAAGATTTAGGGGAACCAAATTATAGAGTAGCTTTTCACATCTATCAATAAAATGTTCATCTGTCACATGTTTCAAAAGTTGATTAAAGGGTCATTTAATTGCTGTTTTGTAATTGTTTTTCCCCATGTTTTCCATGTATATGTTTTTATCTTTTTTATTTTTCCCACTCACAATGTTGTTTGGTTACGATTACCCAAAAGTCTTTATAGATATTTAAATCAATATCTTCCTCATAAACACTAACCATACACTTCCACGCAACACACACACACACACTTGTCTTTTTTGATATATGTACTGTATTGTTATTGTTATTATTATATTTATCTTGTTCTAATTGTTTGTTATCACTATTATGTATCATATTATTTCTTTATATTAATCATGTCTCTAAGTGGAGGCTTCAGATAAGCCCAGTGGGTTTTTTGTCTCTTCCTGCACTGTATATTATTCATTTACTTTTTTTTGGTATGTTGTGTAGTCTTAAATTGTGCATAATAAATAAACAAATAAATACATTTCAGGAAGCAAATTTTCCTGATCTATTTCCTGATGATATAGACCATTTCACAGTTGTAAATTTAAACATTCCAAACGTTTCCCAGTATATTTCCTGTGGGAGTGTATGTGAATGATATCAGCTGACAGGAAGTAAACATGGATCCAAGCTGTTGCCTAGCAATGCAAATTTGTTGAGACGGTCTATAACTGTAGAATGAAACCTGCTTGATTATCTGTCCGGAAAACAAACGTGAACGCGTCGCTTCTTTGTGGATATCAGTGAATATGTATCAAACACAGTTATTCACTTCAGTTCCAATCTAGTGGCCATGTCAAGGCCTGATAGAGCACTCTGTCGTCTCTCTGCTATATAACTGGCCACTCCAACGCCTCACCGCGTCCTGTTACGGGGAGGGAGGCACCATAAAAGCCCTATAAAAGACACTCCATACACTTGTCTTTACAGCTTTCATATTGCTACCACTGGCTCTGTACTGCACACTCATAAATATCAATCCTTATTACATAACAAGTCATTGAAAATGGATTGTGTCCCTTTGAGAGACTGGGATTTGCTTTACTTGAAATATTGCTCAAGAGGCCAAATGAAGCATGTAATGCAGCTAATGTGATCATTGGTCGAGCACTAGAGTCATTAGAGCCCAGCATGATGTTCTATGTTGCATTACACTGGGCTCTACGCTGTAGAGCTCATTATAGGAGTCTCTTAAGATTAGTTTATACTCACGCAGGCCACCGTTGCGTGGACCTCCGTAGATGGCACGCACGCTACGAGCATGCACAGAGGCGTTTCTGCTCAGCGCGTTGTTCATTGTAATATGCTCCGAAACGCCAGGAGACGTAGA